>NW_021851926.1:69521-85571 GCF_003651465.1 Formica exsecta
TTAGTCACATGTGTGTGTACACAAAAGTATGTATATCTACAGACACGATGCTTGTATGTATAGTTACTCACAAGAGAGAGGCAACTACGATTTTCTTTCTCACTTCCTCTGACACTTTTCAGCCTGCTATTCCCCTTCCATTTATATATGTTCTAATGGCTTCTGCACACAGGACGCGGAAACGCTTGCCGCGCAGTAAAAGACGACGCGGTAGCCAATCAATTTTTCGCTCTAATGGAAAAGTTGTAAGTTGATTGGCTACCGCGTCGCCTTTTGCCGCGCGGCAAGCGTTTCCGCGTCATGTGTGCAGAAGCCATCAGTCCATTCTATATGTCTATTATGGGTGCGTTCCGTTTCACGCATGAACCGCATGAAACGCAGCATATCGCATGAGCGCATTGACTCGTTCCCTTTTTCCCATCACTCTTACTGCGCATAGAGAAACGGAACAGACCCATGCGCGCTTGGGCTGTTTGTAAACAGACATGGCAGATGAAATGTATGATATTTCTGCAAGCATTCTACAAGCATTGTATATAATATTTAGAGAGAATTTTCTACTTTGAAATATTTTCAGACCTCACATATTCCTAAAAGACGTCTAAAAAACGATTTAAAGATGTCTTATCGTTCTTTAAATATTTTCAAGATGTCTTTTGGCCTTTTCGTGCTGTCTGGGTATAAATGTCTTTTTAATATTATACAATTTTTAATATTTATGGAAAGCAATGGAATTTTAAACGAAATCTCGAAATCGGTCGGTCTCGTAGATAGAAAGTGATACATGATCATTTATCGATGAACGCAATTTTTTGCAAGCTTTGTAGGGGCCGCGCTGTTGTGTCCGCCTACGTGTACATATATTTAGATTTGGAGTTTTATTCAGTATCGGACACGTCGAACATCCACAATTTATCATCAACATAAATTTGTAGCTTCTTCAAAGTCATTTTTTATGAATTTCGGAATCCTATAATTTGTACCACTTTGCAGATAGTTTCCTTCCCGCCTAAATAACTCTCGCGCATGGACCACGCATGGGCTACACCACCTCGGGAGCTGAGGCAGCTCATGCGCTCTCATGCGCTGCACAACATGGCGCGGCGTTGTGGTGGGAGACCGTTCCCATACGCGCATAAACTGGGCATGGATTGAAACGGAACAATCTCGTGCGCTCCTATGCGCATCATGCGAGAAATGGAACGCACCCCTTATATATAACCTTAAGCCCGTATTAGACTATGCACTGAGATTGAAATTTGACCAATCAGAACAAGGAAATTTTAGTTTCTTTTCTCCTAATTGGTCAAATTTCAGTCTTCAACACGTAGTCTGATACGGACTTTAGGATCATCTAAAACCGGGCCGTGGCGTCTCTCAGACTACGTTTACACGTCACCCCTAATCGGGTTTAATAACATTCGTAGTTCTAAGAGTGCCATTACATGGAGCGCGGAAACGCGGAAACGCGGAAACACGGAAGAGAATTGTAACTAGAAAAGTAACTATTCCGCGTTTCCGCGAATTGAGTCGTTTCTTTCCGCACATTTGGGCGGAATCTGCGGAATCCGTTACCGTCTCAACAAAACTCAACAAAAGTGTATAGAAAATATAAAAACTTTATAAATGGATGGTCCTGTAAGTATTTGAATGCTTTTTAGTACTTAATAAACATAGTAGCTTGTTATTTTTGGAGACATTCTGAGATAGTTGAAATATTTTTCAGGATCTCCCAATTGCATCTCCACAAGTAGATTGTCGCTGTCACCTTGAAGAAGTCTTCTTGTCTCAGTAAAAATAGCCGTACCCATATTTTACGGTTCTTTCTGCCTTGCAGTTTCTTGTAACGCAAATATAAAATATACATTAAGGAAACCTTTTTCATAGTTATCTCTGCATATCTCATCGGTTCATCCCGTGCTTATATGAGATACTTCATAATAATCATCAATATGATATTTGCATCCATTATTATACTGTCACTTTTAAAATAATAAAATAATCGAAATATATAAAAAAGTTCTCTGGCCAATCTAAGACTACGTTTCCACGTCACCCCTAATCGGGTTTAATAACATCCGTAGTTCGAAGGCTGGCGAATCACAGTTATTCCATTCTTCAGAGGAATAGCTGTGATTGACCAGTTTCACAACTACGGATGTTATTAAACCCGGTTAAGGGCCAATTTCACCAAGTCCGGTTAGATTAACCGACGGTTAAAATTAGCAGGGTGGCCAACAGAAAATAGAGGTGAAGGAAAACCAAGCATTCTTATCATTTCAGTTGGAACCCTGCTAATTTTAACCGTCGGTTAATCTAACCGAGCTTGGTGAAATTGGCCCTAAGAGTGCCGTGTAACAAAGTTCTCTGGCTTCTCTCTGTGAAAACGAATAATTTATAATGTTTTCTTTTTCTTCTCGTTGAGCTTTCTTTTTTTAATTTTCGGTTTTTGCAACCAGACACAACATAAAAGCTCATGTTTTTTATTATACTTTATATTCTTTGTGTAAAAATGATCACTTGTTGCTGTACTAAAGCTAACGCTAGCAAAAGCTAACCCTTCACGTACGCAGTTATAAATTATAGACTTCCGAATGTTTCCGAGTCCAACCGAAGTTTATCGAATTCACCCACTGATCTATATATCTGGATTGCTGGTAGGCCTCCTGGCGATGTACCAAATTGAAGGTCCGTCATTTTACACGCCCGAGGTGCGCGCATGCGTGATGGTGCTCTAAGTGATACCAATAAGTGCAGATCATGGATATCGCTTAATAAACTTTTTAACAGTTTTTTAACTTTTAACTTTCTTTTTAACTTTGTAATAGCTGCACACGAAAAGGAAGGTCCAACTATGGTAACATTCTCTATATTTGCAAATATTTTATTTGTAACACCCACAAAACATGATTAAGAAATTGTAAATATTAGAAAATAATCCAAAATTCCTCGAATCATGACAAGTTGATTGTATTATCGCAATTAAAACGTATGATAGGAACCTTTATTGAATGTGAATAAAGAATTATTGTCTTATTAAACATAAAATCTTGTAATATTTTGGTCTGTTTTGTGATCTGTTTCATCGTTTAATCCTGATTTTTTAAATTAATAACAAAAATATTACGTAAACGTAAGTTTCAATTACAGTCTTACATAGACCGTGGTTTTAATCAAACTCATTTGAATTTCCCACGCTCGGAGGCAAATTGCCAGGTAAGATGGCGGCGTCCATTTGGGGACGCTTTTGAGTCCTAAGAACAAAGGCGATCGGCCAGTTATATAAAAATCCAGTTATATAAATCAGTGATTCACCCGTTCTTTCCCCTTCCGTCGATTATCCCCCCCCCCCCCCCCTTGTCTGTAACAGTAGCTTACGCTCCGTCTATGATTTTCTTAAGTCTATGATGTAGACAATCTATTATGAAAGTTACAATATAGATCTTCGTAATATTTAATGCTAACTACTTTTAAATTATTTATACCGACAGCAATTTTTTACAATGTATTGTAATTTTTAGTAATGTGTTTAATTTTGTTTAATAACGTAATTATATTTTCGAATAATTGTCAAATTTACAATTTTTATAGTAATAAACACAACAATGCCGTTATATTTCAACTTCACAATAGAATGTCGTAAAAAAAAGAACATTTTTTATCTAATTTATGCTTTTTCATAATATTATTATTAGATTAAAAACAGTCTACATGAAATAAGTATGTATTTATTAAAATTGTGCGATACAGACAAATGAAAAATTTGCTTATAATATCGCTGTTATTCATTATAAACGTTCTTATTATTTAATATTTTATTTAAGTAAGTTAACATTACTTAAATATTAATACTACTAAACTACTACTAATATTATTAATATTATTAGTATTAATATATTATTAGTACTAGTATTAATATTAATAGTACTAGTGTACTCTCACTAGAGATATCACGCTGTTAGATTTCTACTCGAGAGAGTTTTCGATTATTATATATATATTTATAATATTCCATTAATAAATACTGTATAGTACCAAACATGATATACACATAGAGCAAAAGTTTATCAGAGGCAAAGCATATCGAACTATTTATGATGACATTCAATACCATTAATGACCATTAGAGTAATGCTCAGAGGCCTAGTAATTTTTTTTTCCTGTTAACTGTACGTGTACAATATTTATTCAATTTAGTATTCAGCAAATACTATGCAGCAACAGGTTTGAGCAAAACTCCTTGTACCATAGAAAATGATGTAAATGTATAAAAAAGCTATTCAAAGATGATAAAATTTTTAATCAATAATATGTATAACATCATCACTATATTATCTTTCTTTCAAACTTATTGTATGAATACTTGTCCATTAAAAAAAATCCTGTGATAATCTCTAGTAATATATTATAATTAATAAGATTACTGATGCTTTACTGCGTAATATTGAATTATTATATTATAAATGAAAAAATATTATGAAATTATTTTATTGTGTTAAAATTAATTAATTTTTGTCGTACGCCATCACTCGTGTTCGATAGTATAGATTGATGACCAGAATTCTTTTTTCGAGATTCGTTGATTAACAAATAGCTGTAAATCTTAATCAATTGTAAAAAAGTTTATTTCTGTTGGAAATATATGTAGAATATATAGATTTAGTTACATATGAATTTATTGCAAGTAAGCAGCATAATAAAAAAGAGATTTTTCGCAATATTTTACCAATACATATTATTAACGCAAGTGATGATATACAAAAAAAACTAATTTATTTTTATATATTTAGTAAGAAAACAAAATCACTTTTTTGCTTCTGATATCACATTACAATATCGTTGCAATGAGAAACAGGAGCTTTATAATAAGATTAGCAAATTGACTATCTTGATATAACTCATGTTGACTTTATAATTTGACAATTTATAATAAAAAAATATTTTTAGAATATTTTTATAATAAAATTCCTCTTAAGTAATTTTAATAAATTACTGATTATTACCGAATGCATCTGTTGATAATAATTATACAATTCATTATACAAGTCCATTTGAAACCTAATCATATATACTAAGTCAAATTGTTACACATAAGTGAGATGTTCAGTATTGGATTTTTTTTTAGCTCTACAAACAAGACAATAAATAATAATAATATTAATAAATTGACAATATCTCTGTGACAATCATACCTTTAATGAGATATATTGTTAAAAAGATAGGCTACATGAATTTAAACAAATCCCTTATGCTTTTAACCAAGTGAATCAATAGCTGTAGTATTAAGACCATTCTGGTTAATAGTAGTCTTAAATTGTTCTGGTACCGGATATTCACTCTGTAATGTGATATATTTATATAATTGCGAGAACTACGAACGAACATCTGCGAATTAATAGAAAAAAGAAACTTACATAATCTCCATTGGCTTTGGGTACCATAACATTCATTTCACTAGATTTGCTAGTAATAAGTTCAACATTCAGAGATTCTGTGTTTAAATACATTTGACAACCGTCCGTTTTGTCAATGGAAATTGTAGGTACCTTCCCAAGAACCTGTAAGTATATAAAAAAGATTCTATTGTTAAAAATTAGGATTATATACTGGTATAATATCCCCAACCCCCAACATTCAGAGAAACTAGCAATATATTCAAAATGAATAACAATTGCTAGTGCACGCTAACTTCTCGGGTTTGTTGAACATTATGTTGAACATATCGGTAATGGAAGATTTGACAGTTCTTTGAATTTTATACACAATTTATCTATATTAGTCGAACAAAATCGTTTATAAAAATGCCGTGGAAAATTGGTGAGATGGCTTTTATATTGTTTACATTAATACCTTAGATTTAAAACAATCTGTACTGAAGAAATCTATTTTCCAAAGAATTCAACGAATGGAAACCTTTAGGTGGAAATTTCGAAACTGTAGCAGTTACATGTGAAAAAACTTGGAAGGAATGTGTAATCGCGGTGGCAAATTATTTATGGTGCGAAGTGGTGTCCGATGTCGTTGATTATTTAACAAAAGAAGAAATGATATGGGTAAGAAAAGCAACATAATTATTCTATACATTATTAACAAACAATTAAATTTTTAAATTTTGTTTCAAAATTTTTTTTAAAATATGAATTATTTTTCTCAAAATTTTTGTTAAATTTAGGCTTTCTCTAAAGTATCAAGTTATTCTCAAGAATAACTTTGGATTGTACTTCACATTTCTCTAATATTTAAAGGTTCTTGTGACAGCGATAGCCATCGCTTCTACGATACTTATCCGTATGAAATATTGCAAAAAGATACATGCGGAAAATATTGTATTAAATAAACAAATATTAAATAAAGTTGGACATAAAATTCACGATTTAGAATTGAAGATCAATGTCTTAACATATAAAATGCAATATGGAACATGGCCATTACCACATCAAATCTACAATTTAAATCCGAAAAAAATGCGGAAGAATAAAATGACATTACCCAACCCGAATGATCGGAAAAAGCATGTGTCTCAAAAGTACATAAAGAAGTTAAAAATATTAATTAATTAATTTTCAATAAATTAAATTAAGAAATAGTAAACAGACTTCGTTTATGTGTATGCAATAATATTATGTTTCAGTCATGTAAAAAGCAATATGTATACACTCCTTATTCGAACGCCTTTGTTTTATTCTTAGTAAAACTGATTAATCTTTTTGACATAGAGAAAGTAATCTTTTAATCTTTTTGACATAGAGAAAGTAATCTTTCTAAAAATGAAGATTCCATATTACAATGGCAAAATGTACAATTTTTACCTTTAAATTTGAGCGAAATTAATCGTCAATTTTCAAGAACGCTCTTAACACAGAATGGCAAATATTCAACATACTCGATGAACAATACATATAATTTATGCCAAAAATTCACAGATACTGTCCATAAATGTAAATCGTTTCTTAAAGAATTGGAATATAACAATAAACGTTTACATTCCTTGAGTAATTCAGAAATTTCGTCAGAAATGAGTAAAGCTTCTTCTTTGAAAATTGCTGATTCGGCAAAACAGGTAAGATTATTAATCACTATATTTGGATCAGCTGGCAAATAATTGTGTATAATCTAATAATTTTATATTTTTTATATATTCTAGATAGCTTTTGTTATGACAGAAAAAAGGGAGGCATCTCATGATGCTTATATAATAAAGAAAGAAGAAAAAATAAACAAAATGAAATATATGAAAAAGGAAAAGGACAAAATGATACAAAATGTTACAGAACTATTTAGTCAAAGTAATGTAAATATATCTACTGACGTTGCAGTTTTAACGAATAATGATGCATTATCGAAGGAATTTGTTTCAATTTTTCCAATAAGTCAACCAACGCATAATGTACAATCTTCCCGGGAAATTCTATATGAAGTTAAAAAAAGACTGCGCAGTTTACATAATGTGTTGCGAACCTATCAGGACATAAGCCGATCTTCGGAAAGACATAAGTCAATAGATAAAATCAATGAAATCGATGCATTTACATCCATTGAGAAAACTGATGAAAATAAAATCGATATAAATTGCAATGGCGATTCAAAGGAAAATTTGCCGCGAATACAATGCTCGGTTGTAAGCAGTTCCGAATATTTTGAATTTGATTGCTCAGAAGAAAGTTCATCTTCCTTAACCGAATATTCATCGGATATACCTAAAGCGTATCAATATTCCAATGATGTCATATTGCAAAATGAAGATATAACAAAAACAACTTTATTTAATCGTAGAAAAAAGATACCCGAGGTAGTATCGGGAAAAATATGCTACATTTCATCACCCGAATCTTTTGAAGATCAAAATATTCAAATCCAAAATAAAGTATCTTCAATTAAAAACTTTACTACTAAAAAATATAGGGATGTATTTGATATAGAACAATGCCAAGAGAATGTAATAACATCTCAAAAAAGCGGTCGAAATAAAATATCAAACGATAGCGACAGAGAAGAGAGATCTACAACATTATTGCTTCAAGAAGCTTTACATTTTAAGAAAGCCTTATTAACACGTGTTCAATCAAAAAAAGAGTGTCCAATAGATAGTATAAAAGAGAACAATGTCAAAGATGAATTTTTGTCGGAATTAAATAATAATAATTTTCCTTCCATAGTAGTAGATATCAAATTGGAAGAACCAATTACTAATGATTCTCATGACAAAATTAATCAATGTTATATTTATTTAGAAATGAAACAACGACGCGACTTATTTCCTGAATATTTGCAAAAAGTAAATGCATTCACGCATCATGAGAGCAAAAGAAATATAGAGAATCAAAATTGTATTTTCGAAACACCTTCGCAATATTTTAGCATCACCAATTTGACAATTCCTAATAATAAAGTTGGAAATAATGTTTCTTTGAAGCCTCCAGTTTATGAAAAAGTTATTTCAATCGTGATACCAGTCAGGCTAGAATGTCAAAGTGAAATCGATATAAATGAAAAATTAATCCAAACAAAAACTGTTTTGAGAAATATCCAGACTCGTGTAAATCCGCAAAAAAATTTCAGAAAGAACGTCGACAATATAGATAACAATGTAGCCGATAAACATTCACCGACGATGCTAAAATTCGAAGATCTTATATTAGAACATATTAAAAACATCAGAGATTACATAGATACTTTTCTTCAAAGCCAAAATAGAGCAATCTCCAAAGCGCGCAAAGTGCTTCAGTACCAAAGTAAACGCCATATTTTACGATGTTTAAATGAAACAAGTCACATAGTATTACACAATAGATTGATTGCACCATCTAATTGCAACAGCAATGATCACATCGTTAATTCTTTAAATTCATCTAATCTTTTATTAATAAATGCAGAACCAAATTATAAACAGCAAATTTCTATCAAAGATAATATCTTAAAATGCTATTCAGACATGTGTTTAAGAAGAAATCCAGGAATGTTTGTACCTATAACTCCTATTAAGGATAAGTTCTCTAACAGAAATACTCAGCACTTAGCAACAATAGAATTAAAAAGAAAAGAAGCTGATTTATATCGTCCAGTAACATTAAAATATTACTATAAAAATCGTTCAAAATCTACAGACAATTTGGATTTGGAAAAATATATTATGACAGATATAAAAAACGGTAAAATAAATAAAAAACAGAATAGTTGATATAAGTGTGAATTTTCAGAAATGTGAGAAACAAACAAATCGTTAAAAGTAAATCCTCAGTAATATTATATGTTCCACTTGATGTTGTAACAACTGCAAAAATTGTTGAAATGCAAATATTGTTAATGCGATAAATATGTGACAAACTTTAACCACTACAATTCAATCTTCTGTACCAATTCATGCTTCACAAAAAAATAATAATGTGAAAATAGTATATAACATATTTTTTACGTCTCTATCAAATGTAAAACGTTCACATGCACAAAGTTGAATTTTCCAAAGAAAATAAATCAAAATATTATTAAAAGACAAATCTCCAAAAATGAATATCCAGATACAAATTTAGTAATTTGCTAAAAAAATTATATGTTAAATTTCGTATATTCGAATTTGGCGAAACTTGTTGACTCAAATTTCATTTTAAATAAAAATCAGGACATAATTATTTGATGCAAGAACAACTAATACAGAGGAAAAACTAAACACAAATGCCATCAAATAATTTCAAATAAAATAATGAAATATCTATAAACATTGCACATTTATCGTTTCTAACAGAAAATTATTCAATAGGATATTTATTGCAGACACAAATTGTATTCCCAAATTAAAATTAAAAGTAATATATATTCTTAATAACAAGTATAAAAATAAGAATTTAAATATCACAACTTATATCTAACTAAAAAGATCACATTCATTTTTTATGACACCTTGAAAGATAACCGGAGAAAATTGCATCAAACTTATACAATAATAAAAATAAATGTATAAAAAATAAGTTATAATCTACAACTCAAGCTAAATATACTATATCACAAAGCATATCTATTACATCTTTCATACTATTTTAAAAAATCGTTTAGAACTTGCCAAATAAAATATCAAGTATCCATTAACATACAAGAATCCATTAATTATTTATGTGCTACAAGGAAAAAAAGGCTCGTATAAAAAATCTCATAAGAGATGAGGAAATTGTGCAAAGAGATAATGTCTTAATAAATAAACATTTGTATGTAAAGGAAGCTTTATCAATTAAATTAAATACAAAAAAAAAAAACGAATCTGTTAAGGAATTGGAGAAATGTAATACGACACACCAAGATAATAATGTAATATCAAAGGAAGATTCAGAGATTCTATCTCTAATGAACAAAATGTAAAATTCTTAGCAATTGACAATAAATATTCAGATAAAATATCTATATATGGTAATAAATCAAATATAAAAATAAGCATATATAAAATATAGCTCTGAAGAGGCAGCTATTATGTCTATTACATCAAATGAAAATCTATGGAAAAATTATTCAATGAATTCATTTATTTTGAAAACAGAGAATGTCTACTCTATGACAGAACTAGTACACAAAGACAAGATATAGATTATTGGAACCAGAAAATAAAATTACAGCCAAATATTCCATTACAGATGCATATACATCAATCTCCAACTTACATTATACAAGTTGACATGTACAATATTTGTCTAATCACTATAAATATTTTTAAAATTTTTGTTTATTGCATTCTCTTTTAAAAGAATATATTTTTCTAAATAATTTTTACACTTTTATACATTAAATCATATTCAAAATATTCTATGCAAATATTCTAACAAAATTAAGAACGCCAGAAAAAACAATTTCTCATGACAAAAAGAAAGTTCCTTCTTATATCAACATTTGGCAATATTATTTTTTAAGCATGATTGATGATTTCTATGTTATCTTTGTTTAAAACCGTGATATTATAGCATACACTATAGTAATTAGCATACACTAGTAAAAAATATTGCATCCATACATACCTGCATTTGTATGCTTTGACAATTAACGAATTCAATACTGGATACAAGAGAATCAAATACAACGGATGATTTACGACAAGAATCCATAATAATGGAATTTACTTTGCCTTTAATAGTAAGTGTACTATCTTGACATCGAAACATATAAATAACATTATTCATTTCCACATTATCGATTACTAAATTTTCTCCTTTGTGATACTCCTATAAAAAAAATGTCTTTAATATACATATAATAATGCATAAATTTATATGCATACAAATAAATAAATAGATATTTATTTATTTAATTATTTATTTAAAATATTAATTACTTACCACAAGCCATTTTTTACCATCTCGAGTAAAGACTGGTGGTTTGTCAATAGGTACATTCGCCGATAACACATTTTTTATCGGTATCATATTAGTAACTGCTGGTGCTTTAAATGGTGCAGGTCCGGATCTCAAAGCAGGATTTTTATGCGTTTGCATATCTGAAGTAACTTTTTTCAAATCTATGATATAAATATTAAATATCGTAATGTGCACAAAGATTATAAGATCATAAAAAACGAAATTATAAAAAGAATGACATACAACAGCAAAAAAAATAAATAAATATTTACTTTTCGTGATATTTTCTCCTTGATTGATCTGAGCAAAGAGGGCGCTTCTGTCATCATTTATCATCGATGAAATATCTTCAATTGGCATCGAGGGAGGTGGAGGAGGTGGTATACCCACAGGTGCAATACTAGTTTTTCCCCATACTAAACCTGTTGTATGATGTTGGCGAACGTATTGTTGCAGATCGGTCAACGTTTGTACCCACGTTTTACACCAATCTATGTGTACTTTATCCCTATAGATAGCAAAAATTATAGCGCTTGGATTTTTATTTGAAATTTTGAAACAAATAACTAGAAAAATTTTACTTTTCCTTCCAATCTTTCAATACACGATTGGTATAAAATTGACCAGCGTCATTCATTTCTTTTATATATGGAGCAGGTGTAGGAGACACAGCAACCCATCCTAAAGCCGGAATACTTTCACTAATTGCCGATAAGTGATTAAAGAATGGAGATCCACGATTTCTTTCGCGAAATTCTTGAATCTGCT
Organism: Formica exsecta; assembly: GCF_003651465.1. Lineage (NCBI taxonomy): Eukaryota > Metazoa > Arthropoda > Insecta > Hymenoptera > Formicidae > Formica > Formica exsecta. The sequence goes on from NW_021851926.1 coordinate 81,620, forward strand.
GAATCTGCACAGACATAGGCGCAAGCAGAGATATTTGTTCAGATTGATTTACCGGTGCAGTACGGTTTGCCGCCGTTTGCACGAATTGAAGTTGAATTCTAAAATTAATCAAAATATATTTATTAATATAATATAATATATTTTATAACATATTTATATGTGCATTTAATTATACAATATTTCATCAAGTGAAAATACTAACTGGAAAGCCTTCTCCACAAGCTTGCTATGAATAGCTACATCACCACCAATCTTTTGGCTTAATTCTAAGTATTTTTTGACTGGCCCACTCAAAAGATCTTCATATCCAGCTATAGACATGTTTATTGGCTGATTCAAAATTATCTCTGGCTTCGTGGATTTCTTGGGAGAAGATATATTTGTTTGTACAGCAGTGTCTTGAGTTTGGACTGCACAGTGTACTTTTTCGAGTCGTCTTGTTATGTTTTCCAGCCGGTTCAGAGATGTTCTTCTTTGTCACCACTCTCACAATCTGTAATTTATTTTGCAAACAAATGTATTGATGCTTATATAGATTTTAACAATAAAATATTATTCGTTCACTTGCGTTTAATCATAAGAATAATATAAAATTAATAAATAAACAGTAAGAGAATAAAGAGTAATAAAATTGTTTTTCAAGGAAATTCGAAAACATTTGAAAATCTCAAATACTTGAAATGCTTCATCGAGTACTTGGAACACGTTCATAAATAATTATTAGCATAATCCAACTGTCACGTTAAAAATAATATGTAAATATACAGGGTGTCCCAGAATTCGCGCACACGGAATGCATAGCGTGATTGTCCGTGCCAAAAGAAACAACTTTTTTCTCTGGAAAAATTACATCTGAATAATACTTTTTAAATAAGAGTAATTTTAAGTTAACGAATGAGAGCTCTAGGTCGCATGAATCAGGAACGGCGCGCGAACGGCGTACGTGGCGCGTGAGCGTGTTGTACGCTATTTTATTATTTCGCTAAAGATTTTATAAGAATTATATCATTTCCTGTGTAACGGTTGCTATTGCACAATGAAGCTGTTCTTCTAACTCTTCTAGTGTTTCCACAGGATTTCGGTAAATAAAATTTTTCAAATTCTTGGGTTGGCTGAGGTGGTCCCGTCGCATGACCCGCAAGATTGCTTGATTTAAACCCACTCAATTATTTTCTATGGAGTAATCTAAAAAATTTTATTTACCGTAATCCTGTGGAAACACTAGAAGATTTGGAAGAATAGCTTCATTGTGCAGTAGCAACATAAAAAAATTAAACATTATTAAACATTTAATCGGTCCTTATCAGGATATAAACATTTTTAGAATGTTGGAACAATAATCTTGTATCAAAATTATTCACATGTTATCTAATCTACTTATTTTACTTCCGATCGTTGCTTCGGTGATATCAATTAGAAAATGTTCTCTTATTAAGTAAGTTGTATTCAAAATAGCGATATTTAGATATCATGCATAATTCTTATAAAATCTTTAGCAAAATAGTAAAATAGCGTACACACACGCTCACGCGCCACACATGCCGTGCGCGCATCGCCCCTGATTAATGCGTAACCAGAACGCTCATTCGTTAGTTTAAAATTGCTCTCATTTAAAAAATATTGTTCAGACGCAATTTTGCCAGAGGAAAAAGTTGTTTTTTCTGGCATGGATAATCACGCTGTGCATTCTGTGTGCGCGAATCCTGGGACACCCTGTATATGTATGTAAATATACAGGGTGTCCTAAAAATAACGGACTTCCTCTTAATGGCAGATTCCTTAGAACATTTCAAGACGAAAATCCTAATACAAAAATGTCGAGGCTATAATAGTTTTTAAACGGGAAGCGATTATATTTTACGAATGACAGGGCTAAGATTTCGCGCGTTCAGGTACGGCGAAATAACAAATGAGAAAAAAGGCGCTTCATTCATAGAGCACTTTTATATATACATACATATATATACATATATATATACACATATATCATATATATATATATATATATATACATATATATACTTATATGTGTACAGGATGTTTTATATAAAGTGTTACAAGATGTTTTCTCTGAAACCTGATGTCATACAAAAAATATTTCAGACAAACTTTATAAAAGATTTTGAGAGCCAAAAAAAATTAATAATATTGAATTTTAATTAAGATTATTTTTTTAAGGTCAAGGAAAAGTTAATCTACTTTTTTTTAATGCAACCATCCTAATTTTTTATATAAATTGATTTCTCCCAATATTAGATGTAAAAAGATATAGGAGTAGGATGACCAAAAATTGAATAATTCACAAGATATTTTATATTTTAATTTCATAATTTTACATTAAACTATAAAATAATTTTACATGAACTATAAAATATCTCGTAAATTATTCAATTTTTAGTCATTCTATCCTTAAAGAACTTTTTAGGCAGAATATTGAAGGGAATTAATTTATATAAAAAAATTAGAGTAGATCCATTTAAAAAAACTAGGTTGATCTTTTCATAACTTTTGAAAAATGATCTTATTTAAAATTCAAGATTATCAGTTTTTTTCCTCTCAAAATCCTATAAATTTTGTCTGAAACATTTTTTTGTATGATGTCAAGTTTTGAAAAAAACACCTTGTAACACTTTATGTGAAACACCCTGTTATATACACACATTTAATTTAATTTTTTTGTTAAAATATTATCTGCCTTGTAAAAAATCCTGCAATGCTTTTTACCAGTGGTGTTGCATTTATTAGATTTTCTGAAAATTGGCAAGAAACTGAAAGATATCTCAAATGATGTCCGCGAAACGTGAGAATACTCCCGACTATTATTAGAAAAACCGTTTTAATATCTCATACAAATATATTTATACTTACACACATAAATACGCGCAACAAATCATTTATAATGTAATATAATTGCAATATGGGTGAGGCAAATAAAACGTTACAAGCTAATAACTCTAAAAATATTTGTCGAATCGAAAAGTTGTTCATGAGAAAGTTTCATGTATTCGAAGGACCTCTCTAACTATGTAAACATAAAGTCGTCCCCGCTCCCTCTTTAAGGGAGAAGGGGATAATTTTATAATTTTAAATGGAACCCCCTATAAAATGTTACATATTTAGATTCTATGAAAAAAAAAAAGTAAATTTTATCTGAAACACTTTTTTTTGAAAAATGCTTTTATCAAAAATTATAAGCATTTAATAAGCATTATATAAGCATTTAAACTTTAAAGTAAAGTGCATTCAAACTAATGATAAAATCATAAATTAAATAAAAGACCATAATTTGTTTTTTACTTTATTAAATGTTCGAACTGTTGTCTATTCTCACCTAAACATTTATTAATACTTTCTACAAAATTTTGTCTAACTCTAAACAATATTTCTGGAGTCATGCTAACGCAAACTTTGTAGAAAGAATTAATAAGTGTTTAGATGAGAATGGACAACAGTTCGAACATTTAATAAAGTAAAAAATAAAAAAACTATAATCTTAAAAAGATATAAAAGTAAGGCTCTTACACGATTAAAATCAAGTAAAATCCGAGTAAAATGGCAAAAGAGCCACGCGCAGTTTTTAGGGCGCAAAGGTATATAATTTAAACCAAATAAATTAAGAAATTAGAGAATTTCTTTAATTACATGATTCGCGAAAGGCGGACGTTTCGGCCCTTTTTTTGGCCATCATCAGCGCAAATAATACTAAACTCAACAATATAAACGGTATACAGAAAGAGTCTTAATCAATTAAAGCGCAGAGTTACATGGTAACCAACGGTAGAAGGCGTAATCCCTCATGTCGCTCCAAAAGGCAAAAACCATTCTCCATGTAGTCCATGTTATTTCGGGACAGAAACCTCGATTCTTTAAGCATGAATCCATAAACATGGTGATACGTTAATAATTGTGTAGTGTAAAATCAAAGTAATAAATAAATAAATATATATGAAAA
>NW_021851927.1:0-509 GCF_003651465.1 Formica exsecta
ACGTTTAATAAACGCTTAATATACCATCATGTGTTTATTGGGAAGATATCTTATTTCGATACATGAAGCGGGAAACTTTATTATTTTATACTAGCGGAGACTTTATACTCTTTGATATGCGTATTCGAATATTCCTGTATGAACATTTGTCGCAATCCTGACGAAAGAACCAAAAGAAACCGATAGTAAAGGATTGCATTGTTTTCTATAGTAATTGTAAATAGTAAATTAACGATAGCTTATAAGCGTAAATTCACATGATAGATTCTTTGTTTCTTTTTCATAAGTATCTCATTTTCAGCATTCACAATTTTAATTTCTTGTGTTTTACCGTAGTTATGAATCCTACATTGATGAAGGACCGTAAATTCACAATTGATTCTGGATCGTTTCCTTTTGTAAGTATATCATTGCAGCATCAAATTCTCGTATCTTTCTTATTGTTTTCTTTTCCACGAAACGTAAAAAAAATTTAAAAATCATAATAAAATGATAATAATATTAATATT
>NW_021851928.1:0-455 GCF_003651465.1 Formica exsecta
TATGCGACGCTGCAAAAGCGATACGTGAAAGTGATATGTTTAACGACGAATCGCTCATAGATTGCAAGTTATTGACATATGCTGTAAATGATATTCTTCACGATGCTTGTAATAAATAAGTTATTTTACTATTTATCTGTGAATTTAATTATTTAACCCATCCATTATGTATGAATAAAAACTGTGTAATAGATATGCACAGTCTGCAAAACTTAAATCTTTCTCTCGACACACTCTGCTAAAGATGTAGAAAAATGATGAGGTAGATGAGACGTGATACTCCAGTTAGAAGGAGACAAAAGATATGATACTCCAGTTAGAAGAAGACAAAAGATATGAAATTAAAATATATAAAATATATAATTGTGCAACGTTATAGTACGCAACCGTCTACGCTCTTACGACGATCTTAACAATATGTGTTATGGCTGACGAAGAAGTTATAGAAGTTATAG
>NW_021851928.1:19762-19996 GCF_003651465.1 Formica exsecta
ACGCCTTAACCCCGACGTCATACAAATATTTGGACATTGGAATAAACGTTGGAGCTGTATCTTGCGTGGAATTGGTTCTCGGCGATAATCGGGGCAATCAAATAATATTGCCTTTTGAAACGTGGAAATCGCTCATGCAGCAACGTGGGGACATTGAACAGGTTCTACAATCGATTGAAATCCCATTGGGGGTCCGAGATTTAACATTCGAAGTGGTTAAAATATCTAATTCGA
>NW_021851929.1:0-1151 GCF_003651465.1 Formica exsecta
GAGAGAGAGAGAGAGAGAGAGAGAGAGAGAGAGAGAGAAGGAAAATAGAAGGAGAAGGAATATAATATTAGGTAATATGATATTGTTTAATATTATTAAATATATTATTAAATATTATTAATATTATTTATGCTACTTAATTTTAAATATCATAGTATATTGATATTTAATGTAATAAAAGGGCAATAGAGCCAAGCGCGGTAAATAGGGCGCAACGGTGCTTTATTTTAAATACGACAAATCAAATTAATAAACGAAAAATTTGGCGAAAATTTTGCCGAACTTTTCAACTAACCTTACAAGCTCGAGATCTATTAGCGCGCTTAAATTGTGTAGACACCGTTTTATTAGGAAATTGTTGCAAATTGAGCTGTCCGACACATATTCATGTATTAGATCGGCACATACTCATATTTTTAAGATTTCACGATCGCTATACCGTGACATTCCGATGTTCGTTTGCAATTCGTTTTTTACTAGACAGCACCGATCTTTATATTCTTTTTTCATCAGGCAACAAGAGAAACTCATAAACAAATTTAACCGCTTATTATCTGAACGTTATAGAGACACAAGGGATATTAGACCGGTTCGATATTTTTATTGTTCTCCTTCTCAGTCTGCCACCGATCATAATATTAATTTTTCGTTCAAACCATTCAACAACCGAAATGGTGCACATGGTTCCGAGGTTCGTGTTGATCCGAGCTTCTTTGAGGGCAGACCGCAGCTGCCTTTACCACTTAATAAAAAGTGGTTTGTTAATTTGTCCTCGATCCAGATTCCTGAGGACGTCCAATGCCTCCTACAACTGGGTGATAACTTTAGTCTCCCTTTTTCTAACAGAGACAAATTAACTATGGACTTTATAAAAAATATTGAGTGCTCCCTCACGAAACTTCCTTCCGCAACACAAATAACTATCAGAAACCGCTCTATAAACATTATTAACAACCTTCCTAATTATTCTTTTCCCGAAAGTGACTTCAACACTTATATTAGACATTTATTCTCCACTTGCGAAGAATTTTTTAAACGTAATGACAACTTAATTGTCACACGTGCGGACAAAGGAAACATTACGGTTGCACTTGATAAACATGAATATTTTAATAAAATTGAAGAACTACTTATGGACACTAACACCTATA
>NW_021851929.1:5446-6065 GCF_003651465.1 Formica exsecta
TCTATATTATTACCCAAATGTTAACTTTAAATATCTCAGAAACTATAAGAGACCGCCGGTTAAGTTATAAGGAAAAGTTACTCAGGGTCATGTCCTTGACAACATATGTCAAGGTCAAAGTCATCGGTGAGGTGTAACCTAATATGCATATTTACCAAATATAATATCAAGTAATAATATTGCTCAGTATTATTAAGTATATTGTTATATATTATTAAGAAATATTATCAAAAATTATTAATATTATATAATTTATTTAATTTTAATAGAGAGAGAAAGAGAGAAAGAAAGAGAAAAAGAAAGAGCGAAAGGAAAAAATAGGATAGTTTATTTTAAATTAAAGAAGAGAAAGAATAAGCAATAGAGAGAGAGAGAAAGAGAGAGAGAGAGAGGGGAGAGAGAAAGAGAGAGAGTGAGAAAAGTAAAAAAGGAGAAGAAATATTATATTAGATAATATTTTTCTTCAATATTATTAAATACATAGTTAAATATTATTATTAATAAATATTATTAAATGTTTATGTAATTCCATTTTAAGAGAAAAGGACAGATAGAAAGAGAAAGAGATAAAAAAAAAGAAAGAGGAAAGAAAGAACCATTATTTAAAATTACAGAAGAA
>NW_021851930.1:0-827 GCF_003651465.1 Formica exsecta
GATATGTCCATTTCTAGTTTCAATTATCCATCTTGTTTTTGTCACTAATCGAGACTCATTAGCTTCTTCAGTGAATAATTGTTTTTGTTGAGGTCCAAGAAAAGCTGGCATTTTATACTCAATGCCTAATTCACGAAGTAATGGCTGAGCATCTCGATATCCACGATCTAATATAAAAATGTCACCATCATGAAACCATCCTCTCATATTGTCCGCATCACGATGAAATTCATTATTTAATATTCGAGCATCATTGTTACGAAAATCAGAAAAGTAAGGACCCTGAATAGCCAGTATATACCCATCTGGAGCAACTATAAGAGAAGGTTTTATCAGATGTCGACCTTTTTGCATTGAGTATGTTTGTCGTAAAACACGAAAGTTGCTACTTTTATGAGTATAAGAATAAGTCCCGTCAATATAAGCAATTACTTTCGGAATAGCTAGCTCAAAATTATATAATTCGTTTGCAAAAGGTGTTACATATCTCATTAAATACTCTTCTCGAGTTATAGCTTGAAAACCAATATTATCAGGGACAAATCTGTTTACTAAAGACTGCCGAACTTTGGAAATCGCTAAACTCACTGCTTGTCTAGAGGAATACTAAAATCGGTAAACTCACTGCTTGTCTAGAGGAACACTGAAACAATACTTTAAGAAATTCGTCAGACAGTCCTTGTCGCAGCTTGCATAAAAAAATTAAAAGATCTTTTTTAGTAACGTTTCTGATACCACTTTCTTGGAATATAGGATCGCAATATGTATACAATTCTTGAAATTGTTGTTTTGTAATGGGTGCTATACATTTAAATTCATCCTCTGTA
>NW_021851931.1:0-1014 GCF_003651465.1 Formica exsecta
ATCAATCGCTTATGTAAATGTGGTTCATTATCAAGTATTTCTATTCTGTCCCACTTAAAGTCATGATTAAGAGCAATTTTGTGATCGGTTATAACAGAGTGATTTGTCGTATTTCTACGAATATGATTTCTGTGTTCCGCTATCCTCGTGTGTAATTGTCTCTTAGTCTGTCCCACATATGACGCATCGCAATTATCACAATTAATTTTGTAAACAACATTGCTGCCGATTGTGGGCAGGAATCTTTGTGCACCTTAATAAACTTGTTCATTTTGTTAAGACTACGATATGAGAGTTTCACATTTAGGTCTTTAATTATGTTTTTAAATTGTTCGGATATTGAAGGAACGTAAGGTATAGTAAAATAAGAAACTCTCTCAGAATCTTCAGTATGTTTATCGCAGTCAAAATTAGAATTATTATGAACAAGAGTTTTTAGGCGTTCACGAACGACATCGAAAATGAATCTGAGAGGATAACCATTATCTATCAAAATTCTAATGATTAATTCAAAATTTTTCCGATGAAACAACGGGTGAGACAACCGAAACACTCTGTCGGTTAAACCGATCACAGTACCCCTCTTCTGACAAAGAGAATGATTCGACAGGAAATGTAAATATCTCCCTGAAAAGATAGGCTTGCGGTACCAGTCAAAGGTCAGGTGGTTATCATTCAGGATCATGGTAGTATCCAAGAAATTAAGTCGGTTTTCCTCTCCAATCTCAATTGTGAATTGTAGACGTGGGTGGAATGTATTGAAAGTGTCTAGAGTGTGGTTGAGGAGGGAAGGAGGGAAGACCATTGCAATGTCATCAACATATCTGACAAAAAATGGGGGGTATAAATCAGAGACCCAAGAGCTTTAGATTCCAGATCTTGAAGGACTATGTCCGCGATAATGGGGGACAATAGGGAACTCGAGGAGGCTTCCATTCATACTGGTGACGAGTCAAGACAAGGCAAGGGAACAATTCTAATTTTGACTGCGATAAACATACTGAAGATTCTGAG
>NW_021851932.1:0-529 GCF_003651465.1 Formica exsecta
CCCTTACATGTGCATCCTGTTTTCCATCCGACCTCACCGTGTACCGCAAATACTTAAACTCTCTCACCTCCTCCAACAATTTTCCTTTCCAAAACCATTTTATTTTCTTCCATCTCCCTCCTCCCTTCCTACATCTCATTACTTTAGTCTTTGCCACATTTACCTCCAAACCCTTCCTGTCCATATAACTCTTCAACTTTCCTATCATCCCCTTCATTCCTCCTTCATCCTCCGCCAACAACACTATATCATCCGCATACGCCAAAGTATACACCTTCCCTCCCCCCAGCCTGACCCCACCCCACCCTCCCCTCTTCAGTTCATCATCCACGTCCGCCAACAACAACGTAAACAAACATGGACTCAACGGGCAACCCTGTCTCACCCCCCTCACCGTCCAGAACCTCTCCCCCTCCTTTTCCCCCACCCTCACCCTACTTACCGTTTCCCTCAATACCTCCCCACACCTCTCAATCAGACCCTACCTTACTCCCCTTGCCCTCATCGCCTCTATTAACACCCCTCTATC
>NW_021851933.1:0-470 GCF_003651465.1 Formica exsecta
ATTAAATTCAAGCGAGAATTTGTCCGAACCAGAACTTGGAGCAAAAGTTGTAATCGAACGCGAATTTTCATTTGGCGAATTAGATAACAGTATAATAGCGAATAACATAGAATTAGATTTTGAGGTCGAATCAGCAATAAGCGTTTCTAGCAGACTAACACACCACCGCAAATTCTCACTAACATCATACGATTCGAGTATCTTTGACCCCGACGAAATCTATTGCACACAAAACATGTATAATCCAAATCGCTTGAATTTAATGCGCTTCCGCATCGCAATTCATCACATCGGAAGATGTTGATCAAGAAATTCAGCGATTACAAGAAGAAGCAAATAAAAACGCGATAGAATCGAACGCGCAAACGCAATACAACCCGCGAAGAGAAACAAAAGGAGCAACCGACGATGTCAGGGAATTACTACGTGAAATGAGAGAGGAAATGAGGCGGGAAATTAGAAATATACAG
>NW_021851934.1:0-246 GCF_003651465.1 Formica exsecta
GAATAAAACTCCCGGCCTTCTCACATGTACACAATGTATGAACACTAGGCGGCGTAAACAAACTTCGGCGGCCTCGTAACAATAAGCGTTATAAACATGTATGTTTACGTTTGAGCGCGTTAATGTATCTACAAAATTTCGTCTTGTCTGAAGAATATAAATTTGCTTTATTCAGCTTGAACTTTTGAATGATGCAAAGATATGCGTAGCTGAGCATATTTTAGACTAAATTTAAATTTTTTTTTT
>NW_021851935.1:0-231 GCF_003651465.1 Formica exsecta
ATTAATCTTTTCAATGTAAATGAATTATTTTAAATTAAACTAAAATTTTAATTTTTTTTATTTATTATTATTAACTCTGAATACACCTTCCAATATATTTACTTTGTTACGACTTTTCTCACAAATTATTTTAATGAAAATGACAGGCAATTTGTATATATTTTTAAAAAAATTCAATTTATAAATTTATACAAATTTACATTTAAATCCAATATTTATATAAAATCTAAT
>NW_021851936.1:0-21958 GCF_003651465.1 Formica exsecta
TAAATAAAGTGATAGTAATTATATCGCGCGCGTGTGTGTTTTGTGCTTTCATTATTATAGAAATTACGCGTATCACAATTGAATGTTATGATTATCGTATCTATTTATTCATCGCATTCGCTCGCGAATTTTAAAGCGCGATTTATCTTACAATTTAATCGTTGATTTACATCGAAGTTTTGTCGATCTTTTTGTGTCTTAAATATTTTCTTTGAAAGTCTGCACAAAATGCGCCAGTAATGCAAATATTATCTTTTACAATGAAGAGATTGATAATTTTATTAATGATTCTTTTTTAGTCGTGATTGTTTACCTTATATTAAACTTAATAAGTTCAGTAATTGTAATCAATTATTAATAATAAATATTGCGTAATTAATCGTCGCTAATCAGCTTTGTCTGGTCTAGAAATTTCTAGTAAATTTGTATTATACGAATATTTTGCACATTTTCATGTAATACCACATAATAATTTTATATTAAATTTTAAATTATATTTTGTATCAAATTTTGTATTATGTTTTTTAATATATATTTGTACAATATAATTAATTCTACGTTACACATAGAATATTATACTATTACATTTTGTAATATACTTTATTAATAATATAATTTGTTTTGTATTAAAATTTGTATATATCATATTTTGTAATATATTTTTGTAATTATACATTATATATGCATTTTGTAATTATATATTATATATTTATAATTCTTTCTCTTTGTGTATATTATATCTTTTATTTGGATAAATTTGAAAATCCTGTATTAAAAGAAAATTAAAAAAAATTTTCCTCCTCGATGGTATCTCCACCTTAACGAAGGCATTTGCCGGGTGAGGAGGTTTGAGTACTCTAATGAACCTGAGAGTTATGTCGGCAGTAACATAGTTACCAGTAGGGTCATCCATGCCGGATAGGTCGAAGGGGAAGAGTCAGACTAAGAGAGATACCATAATTATAATTATTATAATATTTATAATAATTATAATATTTTTGTATAAAATAGAATCAAAAGAGAAAGTAATTAAGAGGATAGAGGAAAGGAAGGTTCAGTGGTTTAGTTATCTTTTAAGAATATCTGAGGACGAATGACCATAAAAAATATTCCGATGGACACAAAAAAAAAGGAGTATGATAAGGCCCTACGATCTTGGGACGAGGAAATGCGACAAGCCATAACAATATATACGTTGAAGATAGACATATACACGTACAAATGCATATATATATATATATATATGCATTTGAGTGTGAAATTTATTTAACATTAATTTTATAAATTGTGTATATATATATATTTCACACTCAAATACCACTTTTCTTTCTTTTTTTATACAGTAAGACTTTGGAAAAATGATTAAAGAATGATAAGACATTTACAAGAACATAAAAACTTTATTATGGTCCATAATATCAGGTATAACAGTTACACTTACTTTATGGAAAAATTGAATATCTCTGAATATTTATGCTATAGAGTACATATATAAGATTTCATGTGTTTATACGAATATTATAATTTTTTTTCGACGTAATGCTCGATGGCTTTCACTCGAATAAAAATATTATGGAAATCGATCTAGCTCATTATATAATAATTACGAAGCGCTTTTGCGACAATTGTTGAATTTATCAACGGAAAAATACATTGACAACATGGACGGACTATACACACTCGTATTATAGTAAATCAGCGTCAATCAGGCTAACGAAAGGGATGCTTAGCGAGTCTATGATCGATTTTAAATGTATAACATAATTTAATTCGCTAAAATGCTGCATGTATTTACAGGACTAATTACGACGAACAACACAGGTATATTATACATGCGGATATTATCCGCGCGATTTCCGAGAATAACGCCGTAATACGTGCGAACGAACTTCAAACAACGTTCTCGAAATTTAAAAAACTAGTTTTAAGCTTCCTGCTAAGAAACTAAGAAATTTAATGATGTATTTCTTAATAATCTTATTTTCTGATTGTTTATAGTTTATTTTTCAGTCATTTTTTAAATATAATTTTTAGGCAATAAAGCAGGGAAATAGGAGACCAATACACTTCCTAACATGATTATATATACTGCATTTCTTTATTACAGTAACAGCACAATAATTTCTTTCAATTAGTCATTAACAGGACACAGGCCCATATTTACATGACTGTTTGGGATCGTAATTTAATCTAATTCTGAATTTATTTAAATTAATTTTAATAAGAAAATTGTATTCATCATGGAATTAAATGAGATTAAACTCATGTAACAAATCTTCACATTGAATATATAAGATTCGTAGCGAAGGTTCAAGATATTCAAAAGTGTGGAGCAAACTGTATCATGCAAAACTTTATTTTCTCTAAATATTTAACGAAAATATATATATATATATATATTAAGAAATAAATATCGTAAGAACACAAAAGTACTTCGGAATAGTAACAAACGCGCACATGTTTAGGCACACGGGAGGAGAACAACAATGTTCTAATTTCGGGGAATTTAAACACTGGAGACTACCCGAGAGAATTAGCGTCGCGACTTTGATTAACGAGATATTCTCTCCGTCTACATTACAGGTAGAAAGTTATAACTTATAGAAAGAGGCAGGGAATCGCTAACCGGAATCATGGTTGATCCAAAATCAGCGGATTGAAACTTAGCCGTGCGCATCACGCATCAATAAAATGTGCGATCGACGTTTAATCGATATTCTCAGTCTATATCACAGAAACGGAACTCTCCATTTCGCTCGCAGTCTTTTTTTCATCGTTGCTGTCGTTGCCATCGCCGTTGTCGTTGTGGCGACAGTGCTCGTTGATCTGTTCACCGGGGACTAGAGATGCGTCTTTCGATAGGATTAAGGAATCTTGGCCGATAGGCGCGGCGGCCTCGACTAGATTCTCGACGGACGCTGCCATCGTCGGCTCCTCGTGGCAGAAACTCCTACGCAAGGATTGTTGCGTTCTCGCGGTACCTCTACGTATGCTGCTGCGCAGCAAATTCGCCACGTCGGTGGCCGTCAAATTCGAGCCGGACAGAGTGGCGATGTTCGCGACATTGTTCAATCGGCGACCTCGGTCGAGGGTCGACGAGTGGGTGCGTTCCAATGCGCGCGATCTCTCGATCGCGATACCGATCCGGCTGGCGCGGTCGATTGTGTTCGGCCGAACATTCTGACGCTCGTCCGACGCTCGACCGTCCACGCCCTGTTGTCGACCGCTTCTTCCCGTATTAGTTACATCCGGTCGCGGTTCCAAAGGCACGTGGATTGCGACTTGATCGTACGAAATCGGCATGCCGCCGCTCTGGTTCATTTCCACCAGTACGGTCGCGTAATCCGGTGGCGGCGGTGGTTGCTGCAATGCTGGTCTCTGCCGCGGCGCGCTACTTTCCCCCAGAACGTTCGCGATCCTCCGTACGCTTCGTCGAAAACTCTGGCGCAGCATTTTCGCGATCCTCGCGCCGGTCGCCGTAGTGTAACTCGGCGGCGGTGTATACTTGGGCGGCGGATCCTCAAACGGTATTTCCGTGGTCGCGGCGGCTAGGATTCCGTTGCCATGCAAGCTGCCGGTGCCAGTGTCATTCCCGATCTGAGTCTGCGCGTCACGAGGATCCTCCGGTTCCAACGGTGGCCGATAAAGTAATTGAATTCTCTGTAAAAGATGAAATGGGTTGAAAAACTGAATTATTATTTGTATATTGAGGGAGTAATATATAATAAGCGTATCAGTTTTAATGTAGAATGATATCACTGTGTAACACGTGTTCATTCATGCAGAATTTAATGAGAACTTACTCCGTTACACTGTTCACAGTGATTTACTGTTATTTCCACTTGTTCATTCTATCGTCAGCACAAACAGAAAGATAAGTTACATGAAAAATGAGTAAGTAATCTCTGATGATTTTTAGACGATACTTATAATTCTCTATTTTTTTTTTTTTTATACCGCGTAGACCTATTATCCATTTTCTCAATCAATGGCAGAAAAATGCAGGTTTTGTAAGTTTTGATATAAGCAGAAATACTTACGTCGAATATATCGGGTGGCCCATTGTTCAGATATCGACACGTTTGTATGACGGCCACTGCTGGTATCATCAGTATCGGTATCAGCTGAATCGCCGTCCCGAGTTGCCTTGCCCAAACGGCCCAGTAATCTCTGCTCGTGCGACGATAAGAATACAATTCCCGGAAACCGCTGCTTTTAAATATCGTGATGCTGAGAACCTGAAAACGGCGTATATAATACCAATAATCAAGCGTGCCGTGTAAACTGATATTTCTAAATAATAATTGAATTTACCATCAAAGTGACAGGGAGAACGACGTTCCAGATGAAGGATAACAAAGGTCCGGCCCAGTATCTAAGGCAACGCCCAGTCGGTGGGAATAATTCGGCGACGACCGCCTCGCCGGTGTGCGGCCGTCCGCGGACCGCGAACACGGCGCCGACTTGCATTAGATATAGAACGATTATCCACCATGCCCCACCGACGGTATAATCAAGATAGTACACTACGTAGATACCCAACTGTAAGCACACAGTAATAAGAATATAAAGAATAATTTATAATTCTTCATGATATTAAAATTCTTATATTTAAGAGTAAAAGTGTTTATTTTTTAAGAAAATTATAATTAGAGATAATAATTCTTTCTTTCATATATATAAATATAGATATAAATATAGATATAAATTTACTTGATAAATAATGATATAATAATAGATATAAGAAATATATCATCAGTATTCTCATTACAATTATTACCATTTATCGTTATCATCAGCTTTATCATTATTAGTATCGCTAAAAGTATTACAATTATTGAGCTATTAACGACGTCGTCGAAGCACTCGTTTTTATATCTTTCACTTGCACGTCCAAGAATATAACATTATTCTTGGTGTAACCGGCGTATCTACTTAGCGTGGTATGTGGAACAAACATGTATAGTCCGGATTCTTTATCAGGCTCGTTAGAATCGTCTCTATCGCGGCCTATGGTCTTCACAATCTTTCTAACGTCGTTCGCGGGATTGTCCTGATCTCGAAGAATTACGATGGCTCGGAGTACGCAAGGCCAATCTAACAGGGGATCCCACTTGCCATTCTCCACGCGCAAGCATCCGATAATGTGGCGATCCTTCCACTGTCCTTTACCGTTCAGAAATAATTCCATTCTCAGGGTGTAGCCGTATTCCTTGTCGTAGAATACCGGGCTGTAATACGCGCAATCGGTCTCCCTTGCTTCGCTCATCTTCTCCTTGTAACGGTCGATTCGCCATATAATGCGGCCGTTTGTTGAGGAGCCTTCCGCGCACGAACACGAAGAACTCGACAGCGAAGGTGCCGGTCTGCAACTCTCCGCGATCAATTCCTCGATGTATCTCAGATTCTCTTTCATTTGAAACTTGAGACCTTTCAGGTCCAATTTTTGTTTGGCCGCGCTTTCGGAACATGTAAGAATTTCTTTCGCTAAACTATCAAGCTTTTTCGACAAGGTGTCATGTTTGAACGTCAGGTCCTTCGAATCCTTACATCTCATTTCCAACTCCAGTTTCAAATCGTTGACACGCTGCGAGTGTTCCTGCCATATATCGCTCGCGCGTACACTCTCTTTAGCGATAAACGTCTTCAAATCTTTTAATTCTTTAAACCAATCGGTTGATGCACATTTGTTTTGCTCGCCTATCAATCTTCCTTCGAACAACTTCAACTGTTCGGATATCTGCCAAAAGCTCGAACTAGTGCGATGCTGCATATTGTCAGTGATCATCTCCAGATCGTTTAACCTCATATTCAGTATTGCGTCGTTACCGCGATACTCCTCGACCGCTTCTGCGATATTCGATTGCAACGCGGCGAGAGATTCCTGCTGAGAGTACAATAAGCTCAAGCTCCTAGAAAGGTCGTCCTGCAGGCGAATTCGCTCCTTTTCTCCTTGATCGATAGCTAGACGCAGTAACGTCAATACCGAGAACACCTTTTCCTTCCACACCGAATCTTGTATGTCTTTTATTTGATTATTTCTCCTCGACATTTTTTTGTTGCACGACTTCCGATGTTCCTCCAGATTTCTGCGGGAAACGTAAACCCCGCATCTGTTGGGACACTCTTCCAAGACCGATGCGCACTGCGTGATGTGTTCCGTCAAGAATTTTTCCTCCAAGAATTCATTGCAAAAGTAGCAAGGTACGCTACGATGCACTATAGCGTGAACGTTATTACTCATCTTTCGTTTAATACGAAAGCGCTTGTAATACTGGGCGCGGAGCGAAACTAAAACTCGCGCTGATAACAATTTTCTGAGCAAACGAAAGATTGCGCGTACTATCTGATAAAAGCAGTACTCTGTAGAGATAATACTACAGATATATCCGAGCTGCGACGTTATTAGATACTTGTGTGTGTCGCGTATAAATTAAAATATAATGTCTGTGTATATATGTGTATATACTCGTAATTAATAATATAAATATTTACACGTAACAAGTATTTAGTTTCATCAATTATATCTTTAGATAAGACGATAAATCTGTCGAACAGAAATTAATCACTTTCAAATCGGCGCATACTATTAAGGAATTTTGACATACCTCTGTAGCCATAGGCAATCCGAGTATGTAGGCACAAGCGCAGCTAAAAAACGTAATGGTGGTCTCCCAGAGCTTCATCATTTTCGTATTGATTGCCATTATACCGGTTATTACGCAATGCCATATTGCCAACTAAAACAATTAATAAAACACATATATAAGCATTTTTTTATATTATATGTAAGATGATAAAATTACACATATTTAGATGTACTCTTATTCGTAGTTTCTCACTTATAGGAAATATAAGAAACTATATATATATATAAATATACCTGTTGCGCGATCCCAAATAAGATAAGGATAAAATAAAACAGGACCGCCCAGAATGGTGACACTTGTTCGGTGCCCAACAATGCCAATGTTGCGGGCACCAATTCAGTGGCCAGACGTAACACCTGGTATCCGGACTCGATGCTCGTGTCTACGCCGGGTCGTATTACGCGTTGACCAAGAAGGAAGGATGCGTGAGACATGAATCTCTCCGGCGTACTGCTGTGACCCGACGGTGCCGGTTTATTGGCGAGCCTTATAAACGTGTACCCTGATATTCTCTCTGTAAAATCGTCCGAGAATGAAAATGCATTGATCCGATTGCTCGAAGTAATATGATACAAAATGGTTGTACTTACCGAAGGAACTAGTAGTGTAGATGTAACCGTGAAGTCTGAGGATCTGTACGCAGGTATTCGCTAAGAAAGCCCCAAGTAGAAGCACCACAAATGTCAGAATCACCACGAGAGTCGTATCTCGCTGTAGGAGATGCTTGTGCTTGTTGTGAGCCGCTATCTGAAATTGGCAGGATATTCCGACGAATTAGCTATGATCCGCAAGAGAGAAAGAATACAACCGCAAAAGAGAGAAATAGAAAAAATTAAATAGAAAAAATCAAATAGAAAAAATAATTATATATATATTCGCAAAAAGAGATAATCGTCGTGCGATTATCGACGATGATGGAAATGATACCTGCATAGCAGCCGCACCAAGTAAACCCCACGTGAGGAAGACCTCGTTTGAGGCAGCCACCCATGACTTTCCATTAATGAAGAATTCGTTCCAGACAGTAGCAGGGAAAAGTTGGCTTATCGAGCCCGGCGGAGTAAGTCCTAGCAGTTTCGTGCAAAGGACTAATGTACCGAACACGGGCACCAGCGTGAAAACGTATACAACCTTTCCGTAAGATCTCAGCCCTAAATGAAAATAGAAGTAATAAAATGTTTTGCACATGATTGTTGCAAAATTTGATAATGACAGATTTTTCTTTTTCTGCATATTATATGTGAATATAAGAATTCGCTCGCTAAATAAATATACACATACAGAATACTTAATTATGACTTAAATTATCTGTGTTATACGAGCAGTTAAAAATAATTTTAAAATATCAAAAAATACATGCTATAAAAAATTTATTACACGCATATTATATGTTCTTCCTGAAACTTTAAAACTTTTGTTGAAAACATCTTTCAATAATCGCAGAGATAATTTAGGTCATAAATTTAAGTTAACGCAACCTGTATGCATGTATGTATAAAAACAGTTTAAAATTATTTTTTAGTTAAATCTTTTAACAATGATGATTCTTATACAAGAGGACCGGTAAAATTTTGTCATAAAAAATTAACAAATTATTGCCCGCAGTCAAGATTGTCAATAAGAAATTTTTGTGCAACCTCCAAACTTTTTTTGTCTTAATATTCACCTTTACTAAGCGAAACAAATACAATCATCCACACGACGGCTAAATTGAAGGCCACTTGAAACTTTAACGTGACGACACCGGGATCGGCCTCGTTCAAGTGGTGTCTTTGCAATACGGCGCCGCTGAAGTAATCCGGAACGGTCTCGTATAATTTGTACGAAGTGGTAGCATTGTGCGTGGGACGACTGTCGTCTCGATAGAGAAGAAACGGCTCCGCCCATCGATACTTGTCCTGCTTCGTTATGAACGAATCTCTGCAATCAATGTACGATGCATTTCGTCCTACTTGATCAACATAGCGTGATATTAATATCCGATACGCATATAAGTGATGGAAATAGAGGCTCGAAAGAGGTATCGAGAAAAAAATGCAAAACATCGTACACGGACAAAATTCTATACAAATATCATTACATACATATGCAAACTTTTATCGAATATGCGAACTGGCTTTTTCATCAAAAATTTTTGACCGGTTAACACTTTTATTCTATTAATTGTCCTAGTCGTCGTGTGATTAGAACTTAAATAATTTCTACGAATCAATTATTTTTCCACATTTTTTTCTTTCATACTTTAATTCTATCCAATCGCTATTATTATATAATTTATAATTAATTATTACACGAGATATATTCCAAAGTGAGCATTGGAATGTACCTGAAGTAAACGAACATCCACGATACACCGACTATGCTGTAGATACCGATGAAAGCCTGTGCGGTGAGCAGGGCTATTCCGACACCTTGAAAAAGCGGCGAAATTCTCCACATATCCACAGAACCGGCCGCCAGTCTTTGCCCGAGACATACTTGTAACGTCAGTAATGGGATGCCCAGTATAAACGATAAAATCAGGAACTGTACAATGAAGTTTGCTGTAAGGGAGAAGACGTTGTAAACAAAGAAAAAATGTAAGTTCTCTCTTATACAGGGTGAGTTTTTTAACTTGAAACTGTAAAATATCTCGGAAAGTAAGCTTTATCGAAAAAAATGTTTCAAACAAAAGTTGTAGGGTTTGGAGGGGGCCACATGATAAAAATATGGATTTGACCAAGAGTGACCTTCTCAAGGTGAGGTCAATGTGATCGACGTTTTCTTGAATGGAACTCCCCATTTTTTATTGCATATTCTTGTAGCTTATCTCGAGAGCTCATAAAAGTATTACGGTAAGATTATCAAAAACTGAATATTTTACGAGATATTTTATTTTTTATATCAAAATATGTTAGATTAAGATATAAAATAACTCAAAAAGTACTTAATGAAAAAATACTTTATTATAGTGTTTTGAAAAGCTCTCGAGATAAGCTACAAGAATATGTAATAAAAAAAGGGGGGTTCCATTTAAGAAAACGTCGATCACATTGATCTCACCTTGAAAAGGTCACTCAAGGTCAAATCCATATTTTTATCATGTGGCCCCCTCCGAACCCTACAACTTTTGTTTGAAACATTTTTTTCGATAAAGCTTACTTTCCGAGATATTTTACAGTTTCAAGTTAAAAAACTCACCCTGTATAACGAGAAAAGTGCTCGTAATTGTAAACATATTATTCCATGTAGATAATCGAGCGTCTCTTTGCGAAATTAATTATTACCTTGGCAATTAGCCTCGAAACTAATTATTGGCTTTATCGGAAGTCGTTCACGTCACACGTAACAAATTATTATTATCAACAAGCAATATAATATAATTATTATATGGCAAAGATAACTTAACTATTGCCATTAACTGTGGAAGAATTTGCCTCGCAATTTTTGTATGTGTCGCATTCGCAATAGGAATCGACACAATTTTGTGGGATTAAAGGCTATAACATTTTGCAAGTTTCAATTTCCGGTATTTTTACACACAAGTTTCGCTAATTATGAATAAATGTAGATATCGGTTTCGCGTGCTGAAAGTCGCCGAAATACGATCCGATCCTCGAAATAAGACCAGTCTCAGTTTTCCTGAGCGACCCTAGAAAATTTATGCGCGCATCTTATATACGTCATAGTTTTCTTTGTTCCGTCTTACATACCCGGCACAACCGTTCGTTATAGTATACCGCGAAAAAAAATTCAATAGAACATTATTGGAACCCCTATGACAGCTTTATGATCGACACATATATACACACATATATATATATATATATACACACTCACCTCCAAACTGTATACTAAGAATGGCGAATCTACTGATATTAAAAAGTCCCAAGGTACAGCCGAGACACGCGAGGGCCGAACTAAGAGCGTGCGGCCACTTCCCGAGAGGATTCTCATCCTCGTCGTCATCCTCGCCCCTGTTGTCGTTTCGCCTCTCAGCATCCCTTTGCCTCTCGCATATCCTGGAAGCAAGAAAAAGATATATAAATATTATAATATATGGACGAGTGCCACATTAATATTTATACTTGATAAAACCGAAAATTCTCGACTTTTAATTTTAAAAAAATGCGAATATTTTTATGTCCAATTTATAAACCTCATATAGTTTTAAATTTTTATTTTTTTTTTTAATTTAACTTATAGTTGTTTCTAAAAAGAAGATGCAAAGAGGGAACGATTAATTTCGATGCGACAAATTTTATTGCATGTGATAAAAAAATTGACAAATACGAGAAACGCACGTCCGTTGTACGCTTCTCGATTTCCGATCGCGATCTGCAACCTGACGTCAATCCGAGGTCACGTCAATCCGCAGTAAAACTAGGTCGAGTGCAATTTTATCGCGTGTTGCGGTGCTTTAATACGGAAAAGGTCTTATCGTCGTCTGCGATCGTAAGTTTATCGGTCTAATCAATCAACAAGACAGAATATAACTGGCGAAGAATAAATTCTTTATACCGGTATGATACCGAAACCATCGCGTCGTCTCCTTTAAAATTGGCAGAAGCGAGAAAAACACACATCAATCCTCCCCCTCTCTCCCTAAGAAGAGAGAAATCCAATAAGTCGATTGCGAAGAGAATCAAACACGGTGAATTACACGCCGCAAGCTTTACGCGTGTACTTAATGTAATTATTCCAACGGAGTCTAAATCACAATTGACGTCAGACACGCCCCGTAAATCGCGCGGTAATGACGATGATAACAGATCAGTACCGTTGGGTTGATCCCGTTATCGCCGGATAAAGAGGGCGAAATGAGAAGAGATGGAGTACCATGTAATGCAGTTGCGCAAAACACAAAAGTTCCCCCGCGTTCGGGTAGTTTTGTTTTCTGTCAGTGTATTATTGCATCGCTTAGAAATTCGCGTGCATCGTCTCTCGAATAGATATACTACTAAGTAAACATTTTTTTTTACGTACATAATCGTTTTCTTGCTTCTCTTTTCCTTTTATAAAAATAAACGCTGACAGTGTATTCTAGATAATGTATCGTGGAATCAATAAAAGTTAATAATGTATTTAAAAATAGACGAGATATAGTCACAGATGTAGTCAATAATTTTTTTTTTCATCTTTAAGTGAATCACACATACCTATCGTAACAAAATATTGGCTCATAAATTATCTACGTTGATATCGCGGTGATTTATGTGATTTATTAACATGACACTCGAATATTATCTTGAAAGTTTTTTTTTATCATCAATCAACCGTATATTTGAAAAGTACACAGAAATGATATGTCGTTAATTGCATCGCAGCGATATCACGAATTCATGTCAATTCAGGCATACCCGAATAATAAAGAAACGAATATATAGCTCACACTAATTGTATAACATAGTTTACATAACATAGATAGGGCGGGATCCGACCTTATCGATCAATTATACCATGTATTCTGTACTATTAAATTCAATGACATAAAGGATATTGTTACCTTAAGAACTACATCGTAAATTACATCTACATTAATGACAAATAATATATTGTATAAATAATATATTCTTAAATTATTATCTCTTAAAACAGAGAGAGAAATATCTTTCTTAATAATCATTTCTATAAATAGAAATAAAAATAGCTGAAGCGAGTAATAATCAATTTGAAATTTATTTTAGTATTTACGATATTAAAATTCTATTCGATGCAAAACATGGAACTGCTTCGACTATAGACACTTTATTAGCGACGAGCTTAATTTAGACAGAAGAAGACCAGTCGATTTTTATTAATTCTCGTCAAAAACGATTCAAGCCAATAAAATGATGTTAAAATCGCGCGCGCTAGTGTGATAAATTCTCATAAAAATTAAAGATCTTTATGACGGTCTTTGGTATCTTTCAGGGAAACGATAAGACGAAATAACGTCGACGCGAATACATTAACGTACACAGGTAAGAGGCGAGATGTAGTCATTTTTGCGATTGACGTCACGCACACGTTTCGGACCTGCGAGTCGGAAGGTCGTCCAGAAGGCCCTCGAAATATCAAGAGGTGGACGGAGGTGGCGATCGATAAACGACCAGCACCGGTGGTCACCGCTAAATGACCGCGAACCCTCGTTACCGATGCAATTCGCGATTAGGCGCACGCGAACGCCACTCTTAACCGCACACACGCAGCCTCTTTCTCTCGCCCGTTTATGACTCGACACAGATTTCAGCCCGGCTCAAGTCCGCGGGTCAGTCCGCGGTCGATCGAGGGTTGGTCACGTCGATGAAAATATCCTGCAAAACACAGTTAAACAGATCGACCGAAACTGCGCCGCATGCCGCTGTTATTCGAAAATAATGCAAATAAAGCACGCGAGTCGAATGCCAAAAAGATGCAGCAGAATATACTTAAATTGTGTGTTTTCGACTTTCCCATTTATTTCCGTGATTTATATAATTTAAATTAATAAAGGATAATACCCCATAAAGATAAAATTGTACAAATATTTTTCATTAATATATAAAATACAAATTACTTCTTTTGATTGTAATACTAATCTTTGACTTGTAAATTTTATATATTTAACTTTGTCAGGAAAGTGAGAAGAGAAATGGCTCGCTTGACAACATTAATTCGCGGAAGATTCCATTCGAAAAAGATTCTGCAAATCTTTATTCAAAAACAGACATTACGAAATTTATTTGGAAGACATTTACAATATCATAACATCAATATGCGTGTGTGTCGATTTGTTAAAATAAAATTAAATTAAATGTAAAAAAAAAACATTCCATATAATACGAGTCTCTGAGTTTAAATCTGAAAAGTCTCTCAAGGCAAGAGTGCCGAATTAAGAAGTGATTTCAATGAAATCGTATAGCGAGGCTAAAACATATATATACGACAAACAGATTGATCCTTGATGAGCTAAAAATACCATTTAATATCCGCGACGTTTCATTACATCACGTTTTTATTTTTTTTTTCTTCAGTTTCGCGACTGCCCCCCCCCTCCTTTCGGTATATTAGACCTTATTTCAGATTTTAAGTGCGCAATTTTTTTCCGTTATTATATCGTGTTATATTAAAAGATATGAAACACATGTCTTCTTTTTCTATTATTTTATTTGTTTTCTTAATTTTATATACGCACCTCTATTTCTTATGTCTGTACCTATGTACATATACATATTTATGTATATATCGAAATTTATAGTCGCGTCGTGTAAATGCTTTTGTTATTTTGTATATCTTATGCGTGTCACGGATTTTTCGACGAGAGATACAAAGTTTCGCGAACGTGCAAAAAAAATTTAGAAAAATTTGGTCGCCAAGTAATCGCATTCGATCGTCGGCGGATCATTTATTGTTAGCAGCGGAATCAACAAATATTTGTGTTCTTGACGATCGAATATTTGTGCATTTGTATATTATCTTTGGTGCAAATTTAAAAAATTCAAAGATCGCTTAAATGTATATTTTTCTGCATTTGCACGCCGATAAAATATATCGAACGAATGCAAACGACACGCTTTGTTGTATCCTTTATTGTATACTCATGAATACTCTTGTGTGTGTACAATAAAAAAATAAAAAAAACTACTCTATATAAATACTTTTATAATAAAAATATAAAAATTCTAATGAGAGATGCCACATAGAACATTAGAGCCTTTTTAGTCTTCTTTTACTAGTGCCCGTAATGGCTACACGACTATATCAGTGATACAACATAATCCTAGTTGCAGTCGTATCGTAAGAAGAAATAAAAGAATGTGCTCCAATCATACAAAGAACCAACGTAAAGTAACAAATATATAAGTATAAATAATAAATCTTTTTTGTTCCGTCTCAATCAGAAATATTTTTTCAGTTTGTAATACATAATAACCAGTTGACCTTACATTGTCCATCAATCACAGTTGGAAAGTAGATTTTAAATAGATTTCTTAAACTATGACTTCTCTTACCAAATTGTCTATTAATAATTAATACCCAATGTCAATCAAGCATTGAACTAGATATTAAAAAAATATGATAAAAGATTTTTTTTAATGTTGAAGAAATAATTGGGGAAAAAATATCAACAGGAAAAGAAAATAATTATAAAACATATTGTTTCGCATCTGTGTTTAATGTTATTTCTGTAAAACCAGAAATATATATATAAATATGTATTATCATAATATAATAAACATTAATGTGTTTAATAAGATGTAATCAACGCAGCTTGCCATGTTATTTTTAGTATCATACATTATACATACACATACATTACATATAATCGGAAATAAACATTTTTATATGACTGTTATTAACATAGTTACGACATTGAAGATAAAATTAACATAAACAATCTTTCTAATCTGAGAAAAAACACGTCGTGCAGAGAATATTGTTTTACTCAACCTCGTATAATCTCTTGATTAATCAGTGAAGGCATACTCGATAATTTTATGAAGAAAAAACTCAGTCTGCGTAACGTAAACATTGATTTGCATCATACAACATTAAAAACTGTCAAAACTTGAATAACTGTCAAAATAACGATATTTTCAAAAGAAAATGTAAATCCATGCGTAAATTCTCGTGATGTTTGCATAAACGCGCAATTTCCTAACATTCTATTTCTCCATCCGCACAGTCGCTTAGGTAATTTTACAATTTTGTGGAACGAGTCGTAGGAAAGGTCATGAAAATTCGCTGATAACGATGGGGTATTAAACGTCATACTTCAAAAATTGTTTTCAAATTCAACTTCAACGACAAATATAATCCTGCTTTAATCGTCTATCTCTTTTTTCTCGTTTGTCGTTAATTAGGATGTGTTTGAGGTAACTGTTTGAAACTTTAAAAAAGATATTAAAGAATAAGAAAAATCCTTATTAAAAAATTTTTCAGTCACATATATAGCATTAAATTTAGAACAAAAAAAAAAAAAATTAAGTGGTAATAAATTTTTACCAAGTTTTCTACAAAATGTAATATATCAAATATCATTGTGTATGTGTGGTGTGTGCCTGAAGTTATTATAAAATTCGTGACCTTTTAAACAAAACCGGACGTCCGCATAGTTTCGCCCGCATGTTAAACGAGCTCTAAATAGCAATTATACTACCGCCTAAATACCGCCTCTCTAAACCGGTTAATCTTGCGAGGCGCTCTCCTGTAACCTTGATCTGCATATTTAACAGTTTGTTGAAATCTCTGGTACAAATTGTTCGAACAATGGCGTATTTATTTTACTAGCCACACACAACCAGCCCTGCTGACGTTGTGTTCCGAAAACACGGCTTTCCTGCTGCACAAATCCGCGAATATATCTGCACGAATAAAAAATGTATCGAATAAAATATAGAGATATTTCGCAAGCGTTGGAACGCGATTTGTCATGAGAAAGTCGACATTGTCCGCGAAATGTTGTCTCTGTATGTCAATAAAAAAGTGTCAATCTTTGACAGCGTGATAAATATGACTACCTTCTTCCGAGCTTCATCTTGGAATAAGACAAAAATTTCCATCTTAATCTCAAAATAAAAAAAAAAAAAAAACTCGAGATCAATCTGTACATCTCCACAAATAAATGTGCAAGACGCGTGACAAGAAACAAAAACACAGATAGAGTGTAAGAAAAAATATTATACATCGCATGAGAAATATACAGTAGATGCATCGCATGTTTGAAAGAAGTATGATTGCTCTATCGATCGAAAGAAACGTGTATTATATATCTGAAGCTTTTCATATCTTAATTCGATGCCGTACTTATAGACTGTAAAAACGTAGCAAACATTTTCCATCCATTCGCATATTCCATTCACTTGACACACATTACTTTTTTTATCTAACGTCGTCCACCTTCGTTGAATTACATAGTGTCAGCCATGTCAATCTTTCAAGGAGAGGTTGTAAGGTCGGGACACATCGTGGTCATTTTTACGAGAGATGTCGATGACCGTTAATTCTTGATACTCGAATAAAGTGTCGACAAACTTTCCAGGAAATCATGTTTTTTTTTTCTCGGATTCCGAGCTGAATATTTGCGTTCGTGTTAGATTTTTACGTCAAATAATTCGATTATTTGTCAAATACACTGCGCGATAAATGTTATTGCAATCTCAACACGAAAAATCAATTGATCTACAAATATTTGGGAAAAGTTAATAAAATTTTTGACGAAACACCGTTCGCGAATGATCTTTTTATAAATCAAAAAATATTAAACACTTGTCTATTCGTAAGAATTCCATATTAATTCACGATACCCGTAAAAAAACATGGATTTTTAAAAATACAAATATCAATATTTTTCTGAAAAATTTAATTTAAGGTCTAATTTGATTTTGCATCGCAAGAACACTCGACTTAGAACTCTTGACGAATATTCGTTTGTACACGCGTTCGTCGCACCCACGAATGTAAATACATCGACGCGCAATTCCTTCATTGAGCCGCTGTAAAACACAAGTCGTGAGATAATTCGACGAGGCATCGTGAGGGATTAACGTTACTCGACGATGATGACAACTACTCCGATATGGCTCGTTAAGTCGCAGAGTCGGAGAATCTCGTCGAGTGCAACGACTGTTCGTGGCACGGTCGACCGACTTTACGCGGGAATCGCGTTCCATGGACTTTGTAAACTCGAGTTGTAATCAAGCGATCGTAAAACCGTCGATGAAGGACACTGCAGCGAATGAATTACAATCGCCATCCTTTAACATTCTCGGACTCGAAGGAGTTTGTTCTTCGCATCTTCCGAGCAAACAATTCCTTAGCGATAATATCTCCCGCGTTTTGCCATCTTCAATTCAACATGTAAGAATGTATTCCGACGAATATGTTTGTGCGATACTAATTTGTTTAGTATCAAATTGTCAATCACGTTGCTAAATAAAGTAACGCACGCGGGCGTTTCTTTCAAGACATTCTAATACAATCACGGCGTCTAAAATAGCATACGAGATACATGGAGTTTTCTAGACCAGTCGAATATATATTTTCCGATATAAGAATAAGAAAAAAAAAATATATAATAGAAAATATATTCTCTTGTTATATAAATGTATATTTCGCGACGTTACTCTTTTCTCGAGTGGAAACATCCTGCTCCGAGATCGCTTATCATTCGCTAATCGATATTGGTAATGACAGTGTGAATTAATAGAAACGCGCGAATGGCACATCTCCATCAGAGCCGCGGGCAGATATTAATTAATTATTCAAGCGTGGCACGATATTTCCACGTTATAATCGAAACAACGGGACATTCGCGTTATTTTTATATCACGGCCACGACATGGTAAATCTTTCGATACCTGATACGATGCCGTCGCTGGCTGCAATAGAAGTACTGTTGGCAGATCGTTGGATCGTGATTCATTCTCGTCGTTTTTTGTGCAGCGTTTCTAATCGATCTTCCCGTAATCCCGCTTCACCCGTTTCTCTTCTTATCCTCTTCTCATGATCCTCGCGCGCAGAAATAAGTACAATTTCCTCGAAATAAATCGTCGTCCTTCCCTTCCTTTCTCGTTCGTATAATCGTTATGTAAAACTAACCCTGATCTCCAAGGTGTTCAATTAATCTCTAATGACAAGTTCCGTCTCTTACAATGGCACAGTTAGTTTATTAATTTCGTTCTTTCCCAGAGAAGGAGAAACGATTTCCTTGTCTCCTCTCTCCACGAGCATGGTCGAGTACTAACTGAATATTCCCGAGATTGAATGCCTCCTTAAACACGTTATCCAACTAATTAATTCCATACTTATTTTTGATACTCATTAAATACTATGGAATATCCTTATTTCCTGTTATGTCATCAGATACTAATCTCAAATAATAAACCTTTGCGGAATATAATTCTCCAATTATAAAATATCTCGTTCTTTGTATGGGATATTTTCTGCTGTGCGATACCCGAAGAAGCTCCCTTCCTTCTTCCCTTCCTCTCTTGGCTATTTTTTACCGCTTTCCCGTTATTAAAGGAATTATAGTGTGCGGAAAATCGCGCTACAATCGAGACGGCTTTGCAACGACGGCGACTTTAATGAGCCACGCGAAAGAATCGAATTTCAAAACGATGCGTTTCCGCGGCTTTCGTTCATGAGCCTCCCTTTCGTTTCGTGCCGTGTCCGAGGAGGCGTGAAGTCACGCGCGCAATTCTTTATTTTCCTCACGCACCTTTTCGTCTCGCTTCCTCACTTTTCTCGCGTGGGCACACAATCGCGTCGCACGTTCCGTTATTCCTCGCGAGCGTACACTCGTCTCGAGACAATGCCGGGATTACTTAACCCCGGTTTAACGATTTGTCACCCTCCTCTCGAGACTATAGTCTCGCGGACTATAATCTTAGACGATTATCGCGAGCGCGCGGGAGCTCGCCGAGAGGACTCCACGCTTGGAGTCGAGAAACGCAGTTACCTCTCCTTTTGTTTTCTAGAAAAGTATCTAGGAATCCTCCGGAGACAATGTTCTTTACGACCGCTGCGAATGTTTGATCATACCTTAAGCATAAACAGGCTCTAAGTTCTCAGAAATCTTTTCTTCTTCCTGTTCACACTATTCTTCGCAGATTCGATGAGTTAATCTCATTATTCGGAGGCCACGAGCGAGAAGTCAAGTACGTGGCCGAGTGTCAAGTTCTATAGTTTACGACGAAAAAAAATCCACACACGCTTTTCTCTCCGGAAACTGGTATTCGTCCGAAATTTATTGCGCGAGAAATTATCTTCGTCTCGAAAGGCATCGACGGTGAAACGATGATTCCATGGATTTTTCCTTTCCATTACGCGACGAACAATTTGCGTCGAGTGTGACGATGTACGTATGCGTGTATATTTACTTACTTACATAGCCGTTTAGAAAAGTTTCGATCCGCTGGATCTTCCACCACCCAGACGAAGAACAATAATTCTTGCGAGCTTCACTCGCGACGCCAACTTTGCGCGCCCGCCGAGAGATCGATACGCGTGTACGTGCTATACACACCGCAATGCGGTCACATCGGACACCGCGATTCCTCGTGGACTTTGGTGGAGAAACAGAATCAGAATGTTGTGTGTGCGAAACCGCGTTCACTCGAGACCAAAAATCCAATCTGCATTTACACGCGTCTTCCCCGTGGAAAAATAAAGAAATACGCCGAAATTGCGGGATGTCATTATCGATAAATAACGTTCACGCGTTGAAAATATGGATGTCAGCAAGAACGAAGATTGAATAAGAGATTCCGAGAAATGAAGAGCGTTGCATTTTTTTCTTCTTTTTTTTTTTTTTTTGTTTCAGCGGAATCTCTCTGACATCGTCGAATTAACGGAACTAGTTAATCTTTTGCGATTTATTTTTAGCAATTTTCGTATTAGCGATTTATGAAGTTCCTTCTACATCAATAGATCTTGTCACATTTGTAATAAATCAACTTTTTTCGAGCCAGGAGACTATTCATATATAATTTCAATAATATATTCACTTCTCCTTTCTTTCTCGCTATAAACAAAAATTTCGCGAAGACCAATCTTGATTACAAATTACTTGGAGCGTAATTCTCGGTTCTTGATTAATGTTCTCGCGTCAAGCTTCTACAACTCCACCGTAATTGTTGTTAATTCACTGTCATTCGATTTGTCATTGATGCAAATTATCTTCCAATAGTCTCTTGCATTTAAATTCGAACTTTTCTCTCCGTGATCCTTCTATTCCTTTAGTAATTATGGCAAGATGCGGCGTCGGGACGATTAATTTTCATCCGCCAGCGAATGCTTAAGGAACCAACATCCGAAGCTTAGGAGCGAAGATAGCGTATCACTCTCTATGTTTGATAACTTTAAATATACGGGAGATAGGGAGCGATTCACCGCCAAAGTGACGTTTTTTCGTCAGCGCCGGCCCGCGGTCAACTGTCAACTAACTGTCACGACGAGCCGCTCCGGAACGATGAGTCTCCCGCAGCCACGACCGATGACAGTCACGTTACTCGCGCGAACGAGAACCTTCGACAGACCAGTTCATACCCGGCGGAGCGACGTACGAGAACTGACTCCGGCGGATTCAAATGCGGGAACGATGTCGTCTTGAAGGCCGGCCCGGATTCGCGCGCATAACTGTATTCCGACGATTGTCACACACGCACTGTGCGTGCGGTACGCGATTCGCGACAAATATATTAATGATGCGGATGTATCCTAAATATGCAAGAAAGCTGCATTATTGAGGAATTAACGACTCGCAAATTTAAAAAAATTATCAAACGTAGAGAGGGACGAATGATGCGCTGCGTTTGCTTACCGCCCAAATTAACTCTGATGGAACAAAATAATCAAGCTCCGAAAACTGGCCTTTTCTTGTCATTATTCGCAGATGCGAAGAAAAAGATACAAAAAGATTTTATAAAGAAAGATTACTTTTTTTTTAACGTGACACTTGGCATTTTTAATATAATTTTTAACAATATGGGAGTCGTCCTATCTAAATGCAACTTTTTCGCTACGTAATATACGAGCGTATAAACGATAACGCGCTACGAATAATAATTATATTCAGAATGCATGCGAAACACGCGTGAACGTCATCCGCATCGGTGGGATTCACGCTGTTTTTCGATACAATTTATTAACCCGCGTGTATGAATTATTCAATACAGTCCGGGGAATGTCGTGCGATACCGTTCCACTTGGAACGATCTCTCTTGCTACATTTTTCATGGGACGCTTTCAAGAAACCGCGTAAGACCGCATTCGGCAACGGATGTATATGTATTCATACCTCGGTATTGTTGCTCGATACAATACTCGCGTCAGCTGACATTGTTTGACGATTGTCTGATGCAATGCCGTTGTTGTAAATGCAGCCGAATAAAGTAAATGAAGAACGAAAGGAAAACGACTCGGGGGAGGAGAGGGACAAGCACATGATGAATACGGAGAAGCGAGCGGACGTGGTGACGCGCGAGGAGGACCGTGTTTTATTCAGAAACGTGACCAAGAGGAGAAATTTGAATCACTTGAACGTATTGAAGGAAGTTTATCAGGCGTTCTTTTCTCTTTCTTTCTCTCTCTTTCTCTTTCTTTCTCTTTCTTTCCTCAAACAATTTGCCGAACGGAACGGTGGGGTATCACGAGACGAGTGAACGTGACTCTAGAGGAAAGTTTTGAGCGCGAAGACCCGTCTACGTTTCTGCAGCCCTTGCGTCAGAAAAAAATTTGCAAATTCCGAGCTTTTCATGAGAAAAATCCAATGATTGATCGCGCGCGTCTCGATTATAATAAACAATAATAATAATATATATATAATTGAAAAATTATATGTTTGTGTGTCGTTTATATATATT
>NW_021851936.1:22054-25547 GCF_003651465.1 Formica exsecta
TTTCATATATATATATATTAATATATTATACTTATAAATAATAGCGTATATTTGCGATCGCATAGGAATATTTTATGAAAGAAATGCATTGTGTGTGTGTGCTCTCTCCGGTTACTTTGCGTAATTCAAATTCGCGCAAAATGGCGACAGAGAGAAAAGGAAAGTGAAAATTGTATTGCATATTACAATAACAAAGAAATTGGCTTTTATTTATTTTACGTCGAGATTATTCTCGTCTCGGGATAAGTTTGCCGTGACATAAGGAGAAACGCATCGGAGTAAATAATATTTTGGCAAGACTGAAATATGTGTACGATCGTCGAATCGAAATTCACGATACGATTGAAGATGCGCGCTCGAAAATCGCGTCGAGAGATTTATGTAAATGCTTAAAGATGAGCGTGTGTGTATATATGTCTTCTTCTTTCTTTCTCTCTGTCTATCTCTCTTTCTCTCTCGATTTGTCTCGTCTCGAAGCACCGACGCCGTCATCTTCCTTCGCACGATGCGTCGGCGCAGCTGCGCTGCAACCAGAGTATCAGGACAGCAGCCAAGCTGAGGAGCGGCCGTGCAAGATGCACCGATGCAAGTGCACTCGAGCACGATGATACAATGGTGTTTAAAAATAAGAGATTTATAAGAAGAGGAATAAAAAACGTATGACAGCCGAGACAGCATGGAATGCGCGCGACGTACAGTGAGATAATCACTGAGAAAGGAAAGGAGCCAAAATTCTATCTTGTTTCTGGAGACTCTAGTATCTTTCTAGTTAAAAAAAAGTAAAAAAAAATAAATTTATATCTATAGATACTTGATAGAGATTGCTCTTTATCAGACTCGAAATTTTCATAATATTATTTCAGATTCCTTTTTTTGAGCGAATGACTTTTTCAAATCAAGATTTGGGAAGTTGATCTCATATCGATATACTATCATTAAAAAAGATATAGATATATGACAAAAATCACGATAATAGAAGCAGAGAAAATAAAAGCAAAAATAAAACGGATTTGAGAACCTGCGAAAACATGCAGAAAATATAAAGTAACATCATTAAAAATAACGCTCCTCTTTTATCGCTACGTACAAACTATGTAAATCGCGCCGAAGAAAGCAATATGAAAGAAACTTTCCAATTTCAAGAATTCTTTTCAAATCAGTTTAGCGTATAAACGAGCAACAAATATACAAACTATAGACTTCTCTGATAAATAAACTGGTCAAGCAAATCAGGTTCATATTAGCATTAATGAAACGCGGCACTTAATTGCTAAGAAACAAGGATCAATCGATTCGGGAAGTCGATTTTATCTTTCCTCTCTACGACAGATTGCGCGATTCGTTATCATTGTCGTCATTATCACCAAATCCTTAATTTCCAAAACAGATATATTTTTTTAAGAAAATAATTGGGTAAAGGAATCATATGAGTTTGCAGTCGCAGTCTGGACCTTCAAGGACAGCCTGCTGAAATGTATTGTCCCATGGTGTGGCAGCCGCGTTGCATAAGTTGAGTATCAATTTTTCCGTCGGGTGTGCATCGCGCCGTGTAACCGGTTCGACGAGTGCGGCCTCGCGCTCCGGACTGTCCGCATTATCGGACGTACGTCGATGTTGTGCGTACCGCACGGATTGAATGACGAGTGTGAAAAATGCGCAACGCAAACGCCGGATATCTGGATATCTGGAAATCTGAATGACGGTCGCGTTCAAACGGAACGAGATCCATGAAGATTACTTCTCGCGAGATCGTCCGTTGAATGACGATGACGGGATAACGAATTACGTATCAACGGTATAACGGTCGACCAGTCCGTTACAAACAGTTGGTAGGCAGAACAGTTTAGAAACGTCATTGTATAGTGTGCTTCGACTTTGTTAAGCTCGACGCTATTTCCTGGTTAGGTTCAAACTTTTTTTTTGCTCGAATAAAAAAGAATCTTAATAATATATGATTAATGGGAAATAACTGATTAACATATTATGTCAGTAATGATATTATTGTATCGAGATTAATCTTTGCAATCGCAGAGATAATTTTGCCTTATAAAGGGAAAAAAAATTAATTAAGGTCATTTTTTATTATTGTTTTTTGTTTAGTGATCTTTTTCTTTAAAAATATTTAATTCAATTATCTTTTACTTCATTTAATATTTAATCAAATAGATACTTTAATTTTTCTAAAAGAATTTTCTGGTTTGATTATTTTCTTATCCATTATATAGTTTTAATATATCTTAATTTTACGGGACGAGAAGTTTTACACTTGTAACAGTAAACCTAATGTACCTAGATAAATTTGGGTAAATTTGTTTGGAAAGATACTAACCGACTATCTAATGAGAAATTTATTGAGGAAGAACATTTCCCGATAGAATTTCCAAACTATCCCACAAGTTTCCTATCCTAGCATCCTAATTAGTTTATACGATAAACTTGTCGCAGGATAACCGAAATAGAATCTACTAAATCTTGCAGTCGTAGAATATTCCATGAAAGACATAGCACTATTTATATATATTCTATGGATATTATTTAAACATTTTAACACAATTTGATCAATTAAACGATTTCAATTATATAGCAGATAATATTTCTTTTATAAGCGACACATATTTATTCTCTATTTCTCTCATTTAACACACACACGTTACTCGCGATTCTAATTCATCTCGAGCAATTTATCAGAGTCACAGATTGTTTTGTCTATAAATTTTACATACTTTATGTGCAATGACATGTTTGTCGTTTGTACAACACGAGTAAAGTCAATATGGAGAAGCGAGAATGCACAATGACCTAGTAAACACGATATCGTCACGTACGCGAGGCACATCGGAGTACAGAAATGCGACACCGCGTTCTTAGCGCTTGTCGAAGTCGAATCCCAAGCCTTTGTTTTGTAAG
Organism: Formica exsecta; assembly: GCF_003651465.1. Taxonomy (NCBI): domain Eukaryota; kingdom Metazoa; phylum Arthropoda; class Insecta; order Hymenoptera; family Formicidae; genus Formica; species Formica exsecta. Next base: position 24,962 of record NW_021851936.1, read on the forward strand.
TGGAGATAATAATATGCGAACGAAAGCAAACTGTCTGTCACTCATTCGTCATCAACGAAATAATTGCGGGCGTGGTACTCCGCTTTCGACCTCCTTCGTCGAATGATGTCAGTGCTCTTCGAAACAAACAAAGAAACGCGCGCGAACGTTATCTCGTTCTCGTTACGTGTTGCATAATTGACGCGAAAACATTTTCGTAATACTCGCCGTTGTATTTCGCGAAGACACGTGTAGTAAAAATTAGCGTGTTTGCAATTAAATTTCGAATAGCTGAGATATTTATCTGTTTTTCAATATTAATATTCTACAAAGGATTGAAAAATAAAAAGTACGATTTAATATATCTTCTTGTTTACAAAGCAAATTTGCATGACGAATGCATATTCAATTCATTTCGATTTATGTCGCGGACATGTGTGTTTTCATGCTTCCCGCTCTTCGCACTCTCCATCGGACAAACAGATGCCCGTAAAAGAAATTTAGTGACTTAAAATTAATAAGCTACGGAATGAAAGATATGATATTCTTGAAAAAAAAAAAAAAAAAAAAAAAAAAAAAGGTAAACTGGTTTTTGTATATGCCTGAT
>NW_021851936.1:25609-46971 GCF_003651465.1 Formica exsecta
AAAAAAAAAAAACAAAGTGTAATCATGAGCGAATTATTGACGCGCTGATTCGATTCGCAAAATCGCGCGTATCTCATATGCCCGTTTTCGAGATGGCGGGTTTAACGGTATTTTCGTGATTACATCCTGAGGCTAGGGGCCTAATAAGATTTGCGCGCGCGGAGATCACGACTACCTGCGCCAAGAATTGCCTTTTTAATTCCCCAGGGGAATTTTCCCCCTCGTTCTCGACGCGATAAACTATCCGGATTATAATCGATTTGACCCTCTTTTTTCCCCCCTTCTTCTTTCCCATTATTATCCCTGACCCATATTTCACATTTCTGAGGAATAAATAAAAGCTACTGTAAATATATTAATAAAAGAGAAAATATATTTACGCCTTAAGTAAAATGCAAAGAAAATGAATTACATCTGTTCTCACAAAATTTGCTCAAAGAGAAACACACAGAGAGCGAGAGAGAGAGAGAGAGATTTGCATTACTCATCGACCTTTGATATTAAATGCGGCTGCCTGGTTTTCAATATTAATTTAAAATATATATATAGTTTATTTTATACATGCAATATATGTAGTCAGATAAAACAGGCAATGTAGATCATTTGTAATTAAAGTTTGTAGATTTATTTAAATTTTGTCTCATGAAATCATTACAATAATTTAGCTCTTGCGTTCAACAATTAAAATATAATTTTTGCAATCGTGCAATACGCGGTAGATATATACAAAGACCAGCGGAAGCAATTCGATAGTCGACCAGGATTGACGGTTGCTGGAGCCGCAAATCCTTGGAATAACCGATTCCGAATCAGAGATAAAGACATGACGGAATAACAGATTGAAAACGGAACGTTTGACGATCAAGACGAACACAGCACCGTAGGATCTGAAAGGATTGATAAAGCTCGGAATCCTTGAACCATCATACTAATACCCATAGATGGATAGATGTAGGGGAAAATCGCATCTTGGGGTGCTTCTGACGGCCGGCCATGCTATGAACGGATTGTTTGTGCGAACAAATTCCTAGAAGTAATGCTAACATGATTTCTGGAATTCTTTCTTCTCAGACTGGGTGGTATAAAAACGGCGATAGATATATATTTTTCATTTCGTAGCTTATTAATTTTAAGTCACTAAATTTCTTTGACGGGCATCTGTTTGTGCGATGGAGAGCGCGGAGAGTTCGGGAGGCATAAAAATACACATGTCCTCGACATAAATCGAAATGACTTGAATATGCATTTGCCATGCAAATTTGTCTTGCAAACAGGAAGCTATATTAAATTATTCTTTTTAAGAATGCTACGTAATATCTTAAATTTGCATATTATAAAAAAAATGTGCACAAATATAAACATGTAATAACATGTAATAAATTTAATTATATTTCGCGAATAATCGCGAAAAAAAAGAAATGATGTTTAATCTGAGCACTTGCTGAGCGTAAACATTTACGGTTTAAACAAGTGTGTATTGAATAATTTTTCGTCGTGTGTTAATCGGCGAACTCGATGGTTCAGAATTTCATGTACACATCGTACGTACAACGTGCCAAGTATATTGAGGCAGCTACAAGTGAACACGGTGGACGAGAGATTGCGATGCGTAGGAAGGTGAACCGAAGCCACGCACTCTGATCACCTATATCGGAGGGAAAAAAAAAAGACGAGGTTGGGGAAAGAGAGAGAAAACGAAGGCCAGAGAAATGCACACGCCCGCGTCCATGTGAGCTAAGCAATGCATTTATTATACAGACACGGTCGAGTGCAACGAATTGCATGCTAACTCACGGTGTGTTTGATCGCAAAAAGTTCGCCACCTTCGTAAACACGCATGAATTTTCGCGCTTTTATTCGGCGAGTTATATTCCGGCTCAGTTCCTCGGTTAGTCGCACCTATCCGATAATGCCAACTTGAATGAAGGCGCTCGTTCTGGTGTGAAAAAAACGGCACGCTGTATACATTCGCGTGTTGTAAACTTCGCAGAGTATTAACAGAATTTTTAAGACATTTTATGATCGCGCCTCTCTCGTCGCTCATCAAACATTAAATAATAAAAAAAGACAGTATTGTTATTTTATATGTATCCCCTCTCCTCCCCCAATACAACGACAAGCAAATACATCATATATTCTTTCACGTGTTTGATGAAAGTTTTACGAAGCTCAGCTTCGATCAAACTTTTAATTCGAAAATTCTCTCGTCGAAAATTCAACCAGCCGCATCTTCGCACATCCGTTCCTCTCATAATAATATAATATTAATCCGTTCAAACATTTCATAATTCCCCATCTGATATACACGGCGCGTTCGCAAGACAACACTCGAGTGTCTGTTATATATGATAATTATTACAGCGCATTTATATACGTGTGCACGAATATGACGAGAGATTAATGTGATGTGTATATATGTCGTATTCCGTATGCCTTTGCGACTACAAAATCATACATGTCGAAAATTATCTTCTCGAGAAGACTTCGTGGCACGTTTAATTGTAAGATTGCCGAGACATCCTTATTGATTTAAGTTCGCCGCAAACTATGAATAAGGCGCTTGTCAAAATAAATGTTAAAAAGATATTTAAAACAATAGTTATGTGTGATCAATAATAAGTATAATAAATAATATCTATATATTTTATATATAAAAAGTATATATTTATAAATAGTTTTCGTTCGACAACTTTAATATTAGCTGCAAAGGATAATTTGTTTTAACTCGAATGTGTGTATTTCAGCTTAGATCAATCTGTGTAAAGAGGAAATAGAAACTCTAGATGTGCGTGGTGTATTAAACGAATTCGCATACGTAATCGCGAAAGGAAGCAGCTCAATATGATTCACGTCGAATCTTAAAGTCGTCACGTCCGAAAAAGGAAGTCGGATTCGACTCCCCGTAACCGCTTGTGATCCGCATGACGTTAAAGGAAAGGATCGTGAAACGAGAAGAGGTGGCCTCACCTAGCACTTTACCAAAGGTATTAAGTTGAAAGAACTCTGGGGAGAGAGATAAGCGAATGCATTTAAACTGGAAGTAAGTGAAAAAATCATACATAACGGAAACGTTATCGCTGACGTTGGTTTCCATTATAGTGCGAGAGTTTTCTTATTACCTCCTAGAATACGATCGCATATTACATCGTCGATTATGTGGATTGAAAAAAATATGAAAAGAAGAGATCGAGATAATCGTACGCTTTGTTTCACATCGTAAAATTTTACCATTACAGGAAGGATACACACAATGTAAAGGCGAGCGTATTGAACGTGCGCGCTTCGTGTTGGATTATTAAGAAATATTCTTTGAGGTGAAAGAGAATTTAATTATCTCGAAAGGCGAAAGATACAACCCGAATCATTCTCATAATAACGGACGTATAGTATGTGCGTGTAATGCGAGGCGTATCTCGATTTGTTTTTTCGCAGCGGCGAAAAGGAGTGAATCTTTCATAGCGAGGTACGATTTTTATCTGGGAAAAAAGACCGGCCGTTTCTAAAGTCATGAAAAGTAACGCTTAACTCTTCTTCGGTCACGCTCTAATTATTACGGCTCTCGTTACTACGGCTACACTTTGCTCTCTTGCTGAAGTGCAACTGTGTACAGTGCGTTTTTTGTAACCGGCATTGATTATATCTGCACAATGGTAAAACTTGAAGATCTGAAGATAGAATGGTACACTCAAAGTTACAGAGACTTTGTTTTCTTTTTTTTTTTTTTTTTTTAATACATTATTTGCTAAATATAGCATAGCGTCATTTTCCGAATTCATGTCTGAGAATTCGTTGATAATACTTTCGGAATTGATTGTTTTGTGAATGCTTAATAAAAGTTGACGGATTATTTTACTTTTATTAATCACATTAATTTTCCATTTACAAGAATTTCAACGTTTTTACATCTAAATTTATATCTTAATTATATCTAAGCGGTAATTTATATATTTGATATAAAAATCTTTCTTAAAAAAGCTCTCGTTAAATCTCTCTTTCTCTCTCTTCTCTTTAAAGACGCGAGAATATCTCGCGATATTTTCGTTCACAGACGTGCATTCAACCCACCTAACCGGTGCATTCTCGACCAATGATTCCGTCAGAGAGACCGGCTCGGCCGATGCTTCTACTTCTGTTTAAACGTTCCCATAGTAACACGTAAACGTCACAAAGAGAGACCCGTTCACGTTTGAACAATGCACGGCTGTCGGACCTTGGTAATTGGTTCGAAACACCGTTGACTCCTAAACTAAGTCTGGCAGTGAATGCATCGCTCGCTCGCGTGTTCTGACATACGAGAGAAATGGCAAATTGACCATCTTAATGAGGTCTTAAGTCTGATTTTTTTGTCGAAACTAATGGAAAGAGAGAGAGAGAGGATAAAAATATGGAAATTGTTTCTGCGGAAACTACGTCACGATTTCGCGGAAAATTTTATGCAAAGCATCACGGCGTTTAACACGGCAATTAAAATTCATCGAGATCAACTCGCTGGAGACTTAACGAGACAGATAATTTGCGCGGAGGAATTAGCGGAGCGCGCGCTAATGAAAACGCGCAAGATTGTCTTCTTGAAATTGGATTCTCGCGAGGAACGTGAGATATGCGACGTGGAATCCGGATATCATCCGAAACGCGTCAATCGGATAATATGTACCGTCCGCTTCGAGTCCTCCTTTATTGAAAACCACATCGTCGCATTTATGACAAGTGGAAAATGTACATTCACCGATCTGATTTTATCGCGCTTAAAGAACTAGTCGAGCAAGACGAGTTGTGCAGCGAACGCGAGAAAATGTATGCATGTAAATTTCAAATATTTTCGCGTAATTCTTCGTCACAGACATACCGATGATTCACGTTCTCTTTGTGTCACCCGCAACAAAAAAAAAAAAAGAAAAAAACACAAGAACTTGTAAAAACTAATGAGAACTTGAAACGAGAACGGAGTTCTCTGAGTAATAATTATCATATTATTTTAACATAAATATGATATATTTTACACGCGTAACGTGTAATTATTTTTTTTTATCTTAACGTTGTTTCTTTTATGTGTACAAAGTCGCATACCGATGGTTATATATGTATATGTGTATATATATATCGACTTTCAGTTAATGTCGTTGGAAACTGAAAACTTTAGCCAAACAGTTCGTGCGGCTCTTACAAAGTGAAATCTATCTGGGATCGAAAAAGAAATTTCAAAAAATACTTACACGAAAGTTGAAAGTTTCTAGAAAAAGGAGAGATAAAAATATATCCCGATGGCAAACCGGTTGTCCGCCTACTGTCGAGTCTATATCAAGTTGATTCACATTTTCGCGTTCCACACGTTTCTTCTATCATCGCATCTTCAAAGGGACAGACCAACTCTAATTGAAAAATTACTACGAACAGTGAAATACGGAAATGAAAAATCCTTTGAGCATGAAGAGCCTCTCGAGAAAAACGCAGTTCTCTGAAAGAACTAATTATGAAAACCACGAGTATAAATAAATGTGCGTGCAATCTTATGATGTAATTTATCACACAAGTGTACTTTAAAATTAGCATTCTTATACGTAATCATATTTCTTAAACGTGTATAAATAAGAATCATCGGTTAATAAATATTATCAAACGTCATTTTTTTCGCAATTTCTAAACAATTGATATAAAACATTTTGAAGGCTAAATCCTAAATTATCATTAGAGAAAGAGAAAGAGAGAGAGAGAGAGAGAGAACTAACAAATTCTTTATAAAACGACGCCTGCTATTTTTGAAAAACATGTATTTTTATGACAAACGCAACATCTGGTCGCGCATTCATCCAAGAAATCACCTGTTTTCGCGACAGGTGAAGAATATGAAATGCACCGGATATATGCCTTACATACGTAAGGTACGATGCTTACGTAGACGTCAAAAATTGCGATGGCGTAACAGATGCGGCAAGACTTTACGTATAAAACTTTCAATATGTCGGCATTATTATTACACTATGAGGAAGTTCTTTCAACTTTCAATATTGTAACAACGCGCTATAACAGAACGATCTTCGTAACTTTAAGTATTTTGGCATGTAACTTGAAATAATGATGGAGTGACAAACAAATATTTAAAAAAATTTTTCCGGGACTCACATCAAGTAGACTTTTGACGTCAGAATTTCTTAATCAATACACAAACGCTCGTTAAATGCAAAATACCTCGTCTAAATTTTGGAATAGGAATATTATATTTATATATATTTATATACATATATAAAGTTGCCGACAAAGATATAATTTCTGGGAATGTACAATATGTGCCACAGAAAGGTCTCGCCTTGCTGATAAGGAAAAATCGTTAGGGTCAGCAGGCAGATTAGCTACGCTCAAAGTCACCGTTACAAGTGCCTACCTGTCCTGGGAAGGGACCTGAATAATGGCAACCAACGCGGCTTCGCCTGCGAAATAATCAATAAGGACAAACAAGTCGGCACGAGGGAGTTGTATGCGAATACACCGACCTAACTATCACCGATGACCGCCCTTTCCTGGCACGATTGCTATGGAATTCCCTTTGTAACCGCATGTATGTATTGTACTTGGAAACGTAAACTAACATTCCGATACAATTCTCTATAAAATTAATTTTCCCATGATATACATATTTAATCACGTTTCAGTCTGTAGTTCAGGAGATTAATACTTATTTAAAAATTTATCAATCGAATTGTGTGTAGTGTGCTCAGAGAAAATAAAAGAGTATTAAAATATTATGAGTTTCTAAGCAGTTGTGTAACTGTAAATAATCGTGAAAAAGCTTTATTACAAAGACACGTGTAAAGTAAATTATGATTCGAATCTCTCAGAAGCCGAACTGATCAACTCCATACTTTTTGTAAATTTTTAAAATTAAGAAATTCAAGAAAAATAGAATTCATATGTTTCGCATTTTGTGTTTAAAAAGGCACGACCATAAATAACTCCTCATAAAAGGTATAAGAAGGTTACACATAAAAATAATATATGAACAAAAACGTTAGACAGTATTACGTAAGTATACGTATCTCGAACTATTTGGTTACGGTGTATCTTTACGATTGCTTAGGAAACGACATAATTTGAAGCGGCAAAGCAATAAAAATCTATACGCCATCGTGGATATAATACATGAACTTGAATGAAACTTTCAAATTGCCGATCGTCTGAGAATCAACAGTCATGACGCGTCCGACTCGAAAAAGTCTAAACCGGAAGTGAAGGCATTTTCGACGCCTTTTGTATTGTGCGAAAAACAAAGGACGCGAAAGTGGTTGAACTGGACCGTGTAATAAAACGAAGAATCTACAGAAACAATAAAAATGTAGAGCGAGATATTAGCGCAGAAGTAGGAAATCGCTTTTAATCTCGATACGATCTGCGCGCGACAAGAATAAGGTCTTTTATTTCGGATCACTGCCAAGTTTCAAGCTTTTATTCTTCCCTCTCTTATATCTCCGCTCTCTTTGTTAATTTATCCGGGATTTCTCGCTAAATTTGAGATTCTTCGATACGACAAAATGAATTTTCGCATTGATGACTGCGGTTAGAGAAAAATTTCTCTTCTGTTACAATTGAGTACATTGAAATTTTCTTCAAGGCTCTAATAATTTTTAATTACAATATAAAATGTGATTATATAAAAATATAAAATAATTAAATACACACACATACACAAAAAAATAAACCAGTTATTAATTTTGCATATAATATTCGTAAAGTGTAAGTTTATAATAATTGATATGAATTCTCTTCCAAACAATTTTTCTTGTTACATAATTTAAAAAAACATTGAGTTTTACTGAAATATATAATTTTTATCTGACAACTTTCGTCACAATTTTTTATCGGCTAAAAAGAAAACCCGCGGATTAAATAAGAGTTCAATGTTCCGAAAGATAAGAGTCATATCTGAGAATTAAAAATGTCTACATAAATCAAAATTAGCGACTCTTGAATTATCGAAGTGAGTCAAGTTTGAATTTACGAGCTTGCCCGGATGCGTGTAAAAAGGCGAGCGGTGCTGTTTGCGTTGACACGACATACAACCTCGCCAAAATCGATAGGACCATCGAGAAGAGGAGGTGGCGGGAAAAGCAAGTATGCACAAAGAATTAAGTGCAACGACCGTACGCGGTGCAACGTGCCGCTTCGTTCTCGCGAATGATACGACACTTGGCACGAGTGTAAAAATTATTTACGAGTATACGAGTCAAATTAAATTTACATTACACGAAAATATTAAGATTCGAGATGCATCGCATCAAACGACGTGAAGAGAACAAAGAATTGCGTGCTCGGTTCTCTTATTCTGGTGAGGGAGAGAACTCATCCCGACGATTATAGAACATACATACACCGACACAATGATACGCTCGCGACTATAAACGTCAGTATACCGTTAAAATAACTTGCATGAGAGAGGCAACACCATCGTCGGTCGACATGGTATACTCCCGTAGCAACTAACTGACCCAAATACAGACCGCCCATTGTCAAAGAATCCGAGCAATTACGAAAGAATGCGTTGTTAACATGTGTAATTGTGTCGTGACAAGATTTTTCATCAACGCATTTTCGTTTCATGCGACAATCTGGAGAGTAAGTATACTCTATCTCTTTTTAACGCTGCAAAATACCGAGCAGTGTTTAACAAAATTTCTTCTGTAGAGATCGTTTTTTAAAAAACATTTTTACGCAATGTTTAAATAATTTAAAAGATATCTTCGGATTGTCCGACAGAGCAATTGCCGAGACAAGACACGGATGCCGAATTTGATGAAGAAAAGAATTTTAACGAGACGTTCTAAAGAAATATATAAATAAATAAGAAATATTCTTCAGTTAATTCTAGATAAATTTTAATAAAATATTATCTTGAGAGATAAGATACTTTATTCCAAAATTTTAAGAAAGAGAAAGATAAACTTTTGAAATTATTTCTATTACCAACAAAAAAAATATCTTCATCAAATATTCTGTACAATCTTTGAGATACATAAGTATCCCTCTGATAATACGCGATTCTTATAACTAGAGAAATCTTATGGAAAATATCGAAATAAAACTTGATACGCTTATATATTACTTTCTAACTATTATCAACAAAAAATATCGCTCTCCACCTGATTGAATTCGTTCATCGTCAAATACCCTGTAAAAGCTTTGAGATACGTAGGTATCCTTCCGATAACACGCGATTCTCTTAACTTTAGAAAATTCTTATGGCAGATATGGAAATATAAAACTTGACACGCGTATGTATTAGAAAGTTACTTTCTAACTATTCGCTGATAATCGGATTCATTGCGAATAGATTCATCCAGAAATAGGATGGATTAAGTAATATCGTATGCGAGTGCGCGACTTGATCGTACGCATACGAGGGAAATTGCGGCGCGCCTTAAACTGCAGCATTAAACGAAGGGGGAGTAGGTGTGCCGACGACAACGTTTCGACGGTCACGGTCCGCGGGGAACGGCCGTCTCTTTGGACTTTCTCGGCGGAGCGCGGCCTGGACGGGAGCAGAAGCGGTGGGATATAATCGTGGCCTCCACCACGAGCGAGGAAACGGCGCTTTGGCACGGTTCATTGACAGGGAAGTCGCATCGCGCGGATTTCGAGCTGAGATCGAGATCGACGTGCGTTTATTATTATGTTCGAATCACGCGCTTCGCAGCTGACTGCCGAGATCCTGTTAATCCTATTCAACGTATCCGCGCATGTTGACATCAGATTATCGATGTTGATAAATCTCTAGGACTTGTGAGCGTCTTTTTAAAACATATTTCTCTCTTTTTCCAATATAATATATCTATATATTTCTGATATATCTATATCGATTAATAGAGACATATTAATTATGAGAAAAAGAAAAATATATATATAAACAGTATATATATAATTATCGGATAGGTAAAAACGATGCATGTGTGTGTTTCAATTTGCTTCATTCAATTTTTCTCAGCTTTTTATTAATTCGATCAAATATTATAATTATTATCAAACGAGATCCAGAAGTGTCTACTCGTCGTTTGAAAGATGTGCGATCGAGCATTCTCTCATGAATCCCTCGTTAATCGTATCCTGATTATAATTAATTCATTTTCATGTGGTAGGCGTGTCCAAATAAATAAGTAGACTAACGACAAACATCTTGCGCATCCGTTATGAGAGTTTGCCGCTGCTTTGCCTTCTCACGCTGTGCATGGAAAATCGACGCGCGTAAATCGCCGCTCCTTCCGTCATCCCCGACAGAGATTCTGTTCGGTACAGGAGAGCGGAGGATTGCGCAACAGGTTACACGGTTCATCGACGGCAAAACGATCTCCGAACGATCGTGATCGTCGATCCTTTCGATCTTGACGAAATCTTCGATTTCAGCCAACTCGACCGTATCGTCATTCGAGGAGACATTGAATTTAGCTGCCACTATCTTGTATATCTTCGAATAAAATCGATTCTTTTATATGTGTATGTGTGTGAGTGTAAGTCGTGCGCTTAAAATATCAAACTGTTTTATCTTAAAATATTGAATTTTCATCACGCGACTGTTTGGGAATCGAGATATTTCGCGCCATCAAGGACGACAATTACGTTTAACGGAGAGACCCTCTAATTGAAGCAAGGTGTTATATACGGATCGAAAAAATACTTGGAAGATTGATGGCGATAAATATTTTTGTCGTTATAAATTTGCCGTTATCTCGACACGATAAATTATATTTCGCACGTGGCTCGTCTTTTAATGTCCCGCGTTTAAAGTTACCCGCGGTAAATACCTGTTACGAATGAACAATAATAGTGCATATATCTCGAGACTTTCTTTTTTTCTGCGTGATATTTAGCATCAAACTGTAAACGAAACTCGTTAAGTCTGTCGTTGATGAAAATGAGTCACGACTTACAGTTAACTCTGGGCAAATGATAAATTTATCACCGGGCACACAATCGTCTAATGTGGGTTACTGGATTAATTTACCGGAATAATTAAAAAGAAACCAGTTAAGCGCATGTGATATTTTCTATCGAATACTAGTAGTTTTAATATTGTTTCAATCGATTATTTAAAATTTAATTAAAAAGATGGATCAGCTACATCAAAAGTTAATAAATCTAATACATTTCGAGATTCATGAATTTAACGTTATGCACGCACACAGAGCACTTTTAGTCTTTTAAAATATAAAATTAATAATTAAAGTAAAAATTTATTCTGTATATTATTATGTAATATAATTCATATATTATTATGTAATATAATTCAATATATTATATAATACAATTCAATCTCAAAATCGTAAATATTATCTTATATCGAACTAATTTTTTTATAGTAACTGTACCACGATTTTAATTGTACAAAAATTCATGAAAATAAAAATTTTAATTCTACAGAGCAATCTTTACTTTAACTAATAAATTAATTATTAATTTTATATTTTAAAAAGCTAAAAGGATGTTTTTTGCACGATGTCATATTCATGAATCTCGAAATGTATTAGATTTATTAACTTTTGATGTAATTGATTCGTCGAGTTCTTTCTTAAGCGTTGATCAAACAAAACATTAAAAGAGGCAAAACAATAGTTGATAATATATGTGCATGTGTGTTATTGGTACAATATGATTGAAAAATTTTTTTTGAAATTGGATGTCCTGATATATTGTGGACAGGCAAATTCTGCAACTGAAATCTACAACAACATCGGTGACGTGCGTCAAGGATTTTTACAGAAAATATAAAAAAACAATTTTTTTTTATTATACGTTAACAAAACAATTTTTTCCATTATACGTTTCTATAGCTTGCGCGTCAACGCTAATCTTTTATATCAATATTTTTTTTTCATATTTGTTGATAAAATAAATTCTACACACACATATACACAAATATTTTCCTATTTCTGTATTTTAAACGTTTGGTCAATCATTTTTCATCAAATAGTAGATAAAATCGCTCTTTCACGTATAAATGTGACAAAATATTTGTAATATTTAACGAACAACGAATAATAACACCGATCAATTCTATATATGTATAGCTCTGCAAAAGTACCGATCGCACGAAAAGCGTGAAAGAATTGTCAAGAGTTTCTAATGTGGCAACGTGGTTTAACCGATGGACGAGGAGGGCTTCAAGGTTTAAAGATAATTTTCTGGTTAAATTTTTTCAAACGCCTAATTCGCAAAGTGTATCGACCGATTGCGCAAACGAAGAGTCAAAGCGCGAGTAGTGTCAAGCTTGGACGAGCAGCAAGTAACACGCACAAACAACCGCGTCGTTAACTCCGTTCTCGTTTCCGGCGAGTGTGGCAAGAGATGCGAATGTCCAGAAAGAAGAAGTCCGAACGAAACGAGAAATTCAGCCAGCCATAAAGATTGAATTTCTTACGCATTAAAAAAAAAGATATTAAAATCATCGGAGTATATTTATTTTTAACTATACGATACGTATTCATCGTAATAACTATTTTTATTTATTTTTTAACAAGCATCTCAGAAGCATATTCTCTATACATACATCATATGTTTTTCTATTGTTCAGGATATCCTGTAATATGTAAGAGCTACTTTAGTAATGGATTTAACATTTAAAAAGAATAAAAAAGTTTATAAACATACATCTGATCTTATATCTGTTATCTTCTTATTTTCTAAACAAGATCATCTAAAATATTTCAATTTTCTATAAAAGAAAGCATTTTGACAATATTAAAATATTGTTTTTAAATTCTATCAAAGATATTTATATATATATTTTGTGAGCAAATACTGATTGCTAAAATATAAAACTTGTTAACTCGGAAATAAGGTCAAATCATATGTTCATACAATTTTTTAAATTATTTTTAGGTGTTAAATCCATTCTTAAAATGAAGCCCACATATTACGCCACATTCATATATTGTTTACTATCATCATTGCAATTTTACATTTCACTTCTCTCTAACAAAGAAATGATCTGGCGAGTTATTTATTCCCAGCAAAATTGTCCATCTAAATCATAAATATCTTTCTATATCCTACATCCCAACCGAAATCATTTTCTTGACTACAAAATCATGCACTGACCTTCTCGAAGTGGTGCGTTGCGGAGTGGTCGCCGTGCTGGAGGCTGGACTGGTGGAAGCGCCGCTGGAGCAGGTCGTGTTACCGGACGCGGTGATGTCGCTTGTCGTGGTCGTGGATCCGAGGCTGCCCTGCCTCGAGGAGGCCGCTTCCCGATTTCGCGCGCCCCGCGACCTGCCGCCGCCGGTGAATTGCCGGCCGGTTCGACGCGGCGTCGCGACACCGGCGGCGGCGGTGGCCGCGTTTCTCGCGGGCGCGCTCGAGGGTCGCAGCAGCGTGCCGGAAGTACCGCCGTTGGTCTGCGCCGCGAGGATCTCCGGCGCGATCAGCGCGATGTCCGGCAGCGAATTCGGCGCCGAGACGGACGCGGCGCGCCGATTGGCCGGCTCGCCGGCACCGCGTTGCGTACCCTCAGGTAGCCGCAGATGACGCAGGCGCCGCATAGATGCGCGCATCCACGAGTTTGCGGTAGCGGCGATGGAGCCGGCGACGGGAATGGTGGTGGTGGTGGTGGTCGTCGTCGTCGTGCCGTAGCGATTTTCGCGATCGACCGCCTCGTTTGTAGCGTTGCAGCGCGCGGCTTCGTCATCATTGTCGTCGTCGTCGTCGTTGTTATTATTGACATTACGATGTCGGCGATGTTGACCGCTGCGACGACCGACATTGTTGTTATTATTTTGACAATCGAGGAGAAGCGCGCCAACGGGGGATGGCCACCGCGAGCCACCGACTGCTAGGGACTTTGCCGTCGCGGTGACGGACATCGCGGCACTGCGGGTTGCCGCCGTCTCGCGACGATCGCAGGCGCGCCTGCGCCCCGCGCTTTCATCGGTGGGGGAAGAAGCGTCTCCCCCCTGTTCGCCGTCACGTTCACCGCCGGTGGCGAGAGACTCCGCGGCCCGCAGGCATTCTACTTCCTCGAGCCAGGACCAATCCACTTCAGAACCTTCGGAGCAGCCGTCCTCGACGCTGGTCGCCGATTCCGCTTCCGGCGGCTGTCTGCGAGCATAAAAAAATGCGGGCTTAATCTTGGTCGGGTTTGCATAATGCGGGTCTGCGCTCCAATGACCGTAGAATGTTAACCGGAACGTTGAGGAGAGAGCGTTCCTCCTTTTTTTTTTACAGATATTATGAATAATGCAAAAATATGTAAATATATTTCTTAAGCGCCTATAAAAGGAATAATAAGATCACATTAATCATCAGCGTGTTTTGTTTGCAAAGCTGTCAGTAATATTGTTCGAGAGTTCATTCATTTGAGATTAGAGATAGTATCGCTTAACATCATATGTATAACGCATAACAAGAAACAACAAATATATACAGACTTTTTTATCTGATTATTCTCTGATAATAATAATAATTTACTCTAATTTTCTGCTAAATAATTTCATTATCTCTCGACGTTGTATAAATTCTACCTACAGAATTTCGTAACTCCATCGCGAATTCAAATAGCTTCTTTTTTTGTTTTTTCATTTACGCGAAAGCAACAGGTTCCCCTTCTCCGAACTTGAAAAGTTTCCGGCAGCAGGGTGCGTAACGGGTCAACGAACCCCGACCTCCGTCGCACTCTCCTGACTTTAAAAGCGTCGCTCTTTTCTCCGGACTAGATGGAAAGCCGTGATAAATAGCAAATAATAATTAAACGCGCGTGGAGAAAAGAGCCCGAGAGTAAGATCACCCCGAAAAAAGAGGAGATCGCTGAACGAGAAAACCCTTTGTTTTTCTCCGCACGTGCCGCTTCGAGGGAGCCAAAGCTTATCTAGTGTACGGAAAGAAGGGGGGCCGAGGAAGGAGGACAGAAGAGGAAAGAAGAATGCCACCTCGATGCGGGTTCCACGCTTTGCGCGCACGACCCCCGTGTACCGTGACTTCCGGTCCGAGAGCACGCGGCGGCACCTATAGGACACCGCGGACTAGAAAGCATTTCCATGTGATCCCCGTGGGTGCCGTGCCATCCCACATCCGTCCCCCCCATTGGCCACCGAGACAACAAGAAAGATATATGTATATATAATAGAATACGACTCCATTTTCTTAATCTATAGAGCGACAAGCATTTTGCTTACCGTATGCAAATATTTCGCATTTTTCTCTTGTCTTTTACGACTTCTTGTATTAATTAAATATGTTTATTACTACAGAGTTTTGAAAGAAAACATATTTGTTTATAAAAAAAATCTTGAGAGAACAAAAGAGAGGCTCGCGATAAATGTAGAAATTATGGAGAACGCGTCATATACGA
This sequence comes from Formica exsecta, assembly GCF_003651465.1. Classification (NCBI taxonomy): domain Eukaryota; kingdom Metazoa; phylum Arthropoda; class Insecta; order Hymenoptera; family Formicidae; genus Formica; species Formica exsecta. Next base: position 40,932 of record NW_021851936.1, read on the forward strand.
GAAAAAAATATTTAGTAATATGTATATAAAAGTGTAAATATACATTTATCATTGCTTATTACTATTGATGAAATATATCTGTGAAGTGCAAGCTTAAGGAATATTTTAAATGACAGAAAAGTTTATTTTTATCGATTGGAATAATACCAATTATTAACATAATTCATATAAAAAAATTAAGCATTCGATTTTTGTTGTTATTGATATTCTCAAGATATATGCAAATACCTTCTTTCTTTTTTCATATACATGTATTTAAATTTAAAATAATAGTATATTTAATATAAAAAAGATTATATACTATAATTAAATACTAATATAAATAACAGAATATTGTCGTTCTTTAGATTGAGAAAATGGGACACGCGTTGTGCGTGTGTCTGACGTGAGAGCATGAGCTGCGTACTTTGTCATGTCGTATCCGCCCGCATGGCTTCCACCTTGGTGAGATGGCTGAATACCGCGCGATTACGGAATCGTAGAAAGATAATCGCAGGAATGTGGGGGTGGAAAGAAGCTCGATAATTCTTCTCGTGCCTTGGAATACAAGAATACGTTGTTCGCAGGTGTGCGACAATTGACAAATTGAATACGAAGAGGATAAATTGTGAAAAAGATACAGACATCATGGACACACGATATTATACATTTATAAATGACTCATTTTCATTCAAAAAGAGAATGCCAGAGATATCTTGAAAATAGATTCTTTAATATATACGTTTATATATGAAAAAAGCTGCGTGTTTTACAACTAGTATGAGATTAATAATAAGATGAGATTGTAACAGAACTTATATGTCAATCTTTTGTGTGTCATTTAAGAGAGAGAAGTAAAAATCTTGGAGTAAGCTTTTTGTAAGGACTGACTGATTTACGTGTTCAGAATTTAACCTCTTCATTTGAATGAGATATCTGAGGCTGTCCATTGTGAATCAGTACTACTGTCTACTCTAGATCTTATCTCCCCTACATTTCATCCTTACTTTCAACCTGGTCGCGTTCTTATGACGTTACGCAAAAGGCACGTAATGATTCAGAACATCGGAAAGTCTATATATATATAGTAGTAAGACTTTAATATAACAAACGATAAGTGGCTCTCTGTCACAAATTAAAAATGCTTAAAAATTTCTTTAATTCTCTAATATTCTCTAATATTGTTTAAGTCAGTAAAAAAGTCAGATAAATTAATTATAAATAAATATAATCTATACGTAATAAATATATAAATAAGATTCAATTTTTTTTTTAATTTTTTTTTAGAAACTAATTCTCGGCCCCAAACTTACGTAATGAATTGCATTCGAGTCGCGCTGTCGATTTCGTTGATTTCGCGTTGAATTTCCAATTTCTCTAAACGTAAATCACTGTTTGGAAACCGCCTGGCATCGCGGACGAGCAGCGAAGCATTGAAGGGATTTCGTCACAAAGGCAACGCGCATAACTGCGACGCGGCTTTCCGGATGTGTAATGCGACCGACACGGCGTGGCTCTCACCTTATTGTGCGCGAGTCGCGCGCGTGGGAAGTGTTTCGCCGATATAACGACTGAAATTTGTTCAAATCCCGGTGCGCACATCTCGCCGGAGAACAGAAAGAAAGAGAGAGAGAGAGAGAGAGGAGAGGCCGTTCAAGCACCCGACGACCCGATTACTTTTGCAACGCGCTTGCAGCGGTTCGCGTATCAATTCGCAGAGAGTAACTTTCTAAACTACACAGTCGTGCCCTTTCTCAGCGGGTCTATATCGATAATAATATCGTGGCTGCATCAATCCTCCAACGATCTGAGGACATTGCATTTCGATACGAAAATCACAATAATTTTGATACAATTGTCATTACTAGGGCGCATTCTATAATTTATATTTATAGAATGAATAGAATAGAGAATGTTTAAATACGATTATTTTAATGTTAATAGAGCACCCGGTAAGTCAACAATAAAAAATAGAGCTATAATAGCTTGCCTAAATGACACCGACTACAAAGGGGTTTCTAATTTATCTTTTTTATATTTACAAATAGTAAAAATTTTTTTAAGAATTGAGGAAGAGAGAAAATAGTTTACATCTTTATGGTGTCATAATTAAAAAATATATTATATTGTGAATAATATTTAAAATATATAATCTTTTTGGAAAAACGATGGCAATCGCTTTAGATAATTTTATCTTATTATAACTTATAATTATCTTTGTATAAACAATCTATATGTTTGAAATAGAAAAAAAACTCTTTTATATAGAATCCTTTTCCTTTTTACTTGCTATTATTTTACATATAAATTTCAACCGGAGTGACTCTATATCCATCCCTATTGAACTTACTTGGAAAGAAAGATTTATCTTGAAAAAGAAAATCTTTCTCTTCTGCGAACGAGTTTTCTGTGAGTGAGTCTTCAATTGTCATACTTCCGCTCTTCTCACAGAAGAGAAGAGACTTGTATCCTTTTTTCCATGTACCTTACTTTTACATTTCATTATATCTCTCCGGCCCTTTATCCACGCTTTGCGCTTATTCACTTTGTCTCGCAACTTACTTAGCAACGCTGCATCCGCAACTCCATTACGGCTGAGCTTCGCTCAGACACGGATTAATCCGAAGAGTGACTTTCTCTAAACGCGGTCGTGCCCTTTCTCAACGTATACCTAGATCAAAGACGATAGAGATTTCGTACAGTTGTATTCTAACCGACGACGAAGGTTGCCCATCACGCGATTGTGTATTACTCGCCGCTATTGTTATTAATTATTTCCCTTGCGCGCGGAGAACAAAAGCGTCAGCTCGCTATTGTTGCAAGACCGCGGATACGATGGTGAATTGCTTCTGGAACGTGGCATTAACGAATGTAAACGGAAGGATCGCGGAACTATGCTGCGCTACAGGGTGGCGATTAATAAACTATAAACCGACTGCATTTATCCGCAACTATTAAGAATAAATAGATGATAATAATGGATTTTAATGCGTAACAAAATATCAATATTTCATTCTTATATATTTTACATAAAAAGAAATAACAAAATATTCACACTATAAAAAAATTTATATAAATTTCAAATAAATTACTTTTGATAGAAACACAAAATAAAAGAAAAAATTAGTTATCTTATCGAAAGGTTAATTGTCTCTTTTGTTTAATATTGCGTTGTTGCAACAACACGTGATCAGAAGGAGACCAGAATTTTCCGCTTTCACGTGTCGCACGTAACGTCCTATTCTTCCGAAGCGTTCCGTAGGCAATTCGACGCGGGGCTTAATTCATCGCGTGTCTGCGCGCTTACGTGAATGCTCGTTTCGCGATACCGTTGCGCGAATCATCATTGTGAAAATCCGTTTACTCTATACGCGATGTCATTTTGTAACTTGACCGTCATAATTTTTTTTCGAGGCGAGAGCGATGCTTTTATCTTTACTGAATGTTCGGTCTGTCGCTGTTAGAAAGTCTTACTATCTCCGCAGAAAGAGTAAATTTCTTTAATATTATTAACTTTCAATGTTCTTAATTAAAGGAAATATTACAATAATTGTGATTACGGCATTTAAGATCGCCACAATTTATATTATTGTTTATTAATTATAGAATTACAAAACAATCCGATTTTGGATATTTGGTCTTTAATGGAAAATTTTAACGTATAGCAAAAAGAGAGAAATCACATTCAATAAAATGAATAGATCTTCAATGAATATTCCGAGTCCGCTTCAGAGCGGCAAACGGCCACTCGAAAGACCTACTCTCTAGAATCCTCGAACTTGCACTTCTGCTAATGACCTGAAAGGCAAAGCGAATGTAATGCATTCGCGGTTGTCAAAGAGGATTTGCATTTCCATTATCAGCTCGTTATGCACTTCGATCGACAAGGAGATTTTGTGTCGCGCGTCATCGTCGCTAAGATGTTATACGCTCATCGAACGAGTCTGAATCAAAACAGTTTGCACGCTCGTTAAGTCGGGCCTATGTAAACACTTCCGGCACGAAAGCGCGTTTTCCTGTCGACGCATTCGAGTCTATTCTTCTGCGAATTTTTACATATGATATACGAGTCGCACTAGCGATACGAGTTTGCTCGTCGTGAGAAACCACCGCGCCACGCAGAGCCAGATGAGATTTTACACAAATAAGAAAAAGATAGAAATACTTATAAAAATATTGCAGTCTTCGACAGAAAGTCGAGAAACTTGGCAAATCGATTGAGACATTCATTTCTTTTCAATTAAAAAATTAGATAAAACATCAAATTTCTAAAGTTATTTACCGCAAAATATAATTTCTTCATTTTTTAATTATCACATGTTGCGTTGGAGTATTGCAAATTTTTCTATAAATTACTCTCACCATTAGAAACCACAAAAAAGTTTTTTTTATAAAACAACGTTATGTAATTTTCATAAAAAATCGTAGTATAATTTCCTTCTCGTCCACCAAAGTCAAACTCAAATATGATCGAAAGAACTTTCTGTATAAAAAAAATATAGAAATATGAAAAGCAATCTCTTACCTCGTGAGAAAGCTGGATAATCCACGATCCATGTTCGGTGCATAATGATATTCCTCAAGACTGGTGGATCTATCGATACTGGGAAGCCCATCGGTAAAAGCTGCGTTCAGCCTCGTCCCTTCCGTCCATGATTTACGATGCGGCTCACGGAAAAAGCGTTTTTTGCTTCCGCACTCAAACGCGATGTCCTCCTGACCGCGTCTCTTAAGAACGATTCTCGTGTGCGGCTCCAAGTCGACGGAGACGGATCTGTTCTCGGCCGGATCGTCCTCGTGAGACTTTCTCGAATTCGGCGAGGACTCGAAGGCCGGATTGTCCAGCTGGACATCGTACTCGTTCGGCATGACGACGTCCATCCTCTCGTCCGTGTCACTTCCACCGGTCGTTTCCTCGCTCGAGGTCCTGGACGACGACTCGAAAGGGTAATTGACCGTGTCCTCTTTCTCGGTCAAGAGACGCATAGAGTATAGCGAGCGATTCGTATTAATATTCTCGTTCTTTAGGCGACCCGAACTCGTTTCCGCTCGGTCCTCATTGTCATCGTGCTCGGCGAGGAAATCGAAGGCGTTATTTATCTCCCGCGCCTCATACGTCTCGTCCTCGTGCTTCGCCATCGAACGCTTCGTCTTCTCATAGTCCAAGATCGTCGAGTGATCCACTGTGTCTTGTTGGGTCTCCTCGTTGATGCCCGAGCAAGTTCTATGTATCACCGGCTCAAGATTCTTGGTGATGTCGCGAATCCGCTTAATTGTGTCCGACGACACTACATCGATCCTCTTGCGAATCGGTACCACCTGATCGTGACCCAAGGTCACTAGAATATCACCCTTGTCGATGCTGTCCAGCACTAGTTCCTGCCGCCTGGTGAGGAAGAGCTTCTGCTCCAGTTTCGGAGGGCACACGTCGAGTAAATGCTCTTGTTCCTCGGCTGTCGCATCGTCCACTGGGACACGTGGCACACATGCATCATTTCCGAGATCGATCAGATCACCGTCTTCATTAGAAGCCATCTTGCGACGACTTATATCTGCAATGATAAAAGCACTTCTGTTAATTACAATATTAAACGAGTTATATAGCGTTCACAAAAGAACAGAAATATCTTCCTGGCCTTTAAACATTTTACAAATTTGTTTTGACAATTCTAGATAAAAAAAAAAAATACTCATTTAAATGTCTCAAATATTTTCCATACGTTTTATACTATCTATTAAAGATTGTGCGCCCTCTCCTTCCCGTATATTTAACATATATATTATATTATAACATATACAGATACATATTATTTCTATGTGAAAATATTCGCAATGTAAATTTAGTACTTAAAAAGAATATACACGTGTCGTTGAATCACGCGATATTTATGTTGACCACCGTGGTAATATCGGTGATTACACTTCGAGATTCATTTGAAATGAGATTAACTGGGTAAAGTGTGTCGGCAGTTTTTCATTGTAACCTTATGAACCTGTCCTCGATTCCCTCGCAACTGACCCATGCAAGAAATCTCTAATCAGAGAGCGGTCCTCACCATCA
>NW_021851936.1:47167-52456 GCF_003651465.1 Formica exsecta
AGAGAGCGGTTCTCACCATCATAGAAAGGTGCGATTAAGATTAGAGCGAAAGGTTTCCATATCGCAACGTTTCTCTTCAACGTTTTTTTCCATTGATAACTCACCGTTTCGAATATATCGAAGAAGATCGCGTAAAAATACACTCGCCATATCGCTGAGATTCATAAGAGATTGATGTATATCATTTATAAATCCGATCCGTATCGCGAGAGCGACTGAAACGCGATCCGAGAAAGAGGACGACGCGACGCTTCGTCGTCGATGCATTCGTAATTGTCAGGGACGATTAACGACGAAATACTAAGTGAGTGTTTTGCGTCGAAGCGTTTAACGATGAATAATTGTGTGATGACGGTGATAACTATTTATTTTTTATTACACTCTCGTGCGATGCGTAAAAATACCGCCGTCCTCTTCTAGGAATTATTCTACGATTTTTCAAACGTCATGGAAAAGTTACCGTGTCAAATTTTTTTTTCGTAAATTTATAACAGAAATACGCTTCCCCTATAAAAATAATTTCGAGTTGAATATCCTTCCCTTAATGTAGCAAAGCGCGTTTACGTCAATTTCGCATCGACTACCTCGTGCTAGATATTCGCGATAACCACATACATCAGCATAGCAACGTCCAGTGAGTGGACAATTTTGGACAAAGTGCTTTTCGGTCGTACCAAAGAAAGAATTCGACAAAGAAAACATTTTCTAATAAAAAACCCTGTTGTATTCTCTCTCCCTCTAATTATTATCTACGTTGATTAGCTATTCCGATACGGCAAAATTAATTAGCGTAATTAATTGTCCGATGCTCGAAAATGCATAAATAGGAGCGTAAATTCTATAAATAATCCGACACACTAGAACTCGTAGAATTCATGAAATAATAAATCCGTATGACCGGCTCCATTTAGCTCCGTCGACTCGCGCTGATTAATTACAGCTGACGCGCAATAATATACGAACGATATGAGAACTCGCTTGTGATGCGTGCACACAAATTTAACCGGCGCGTTTAAACGCTCGGTTAGACTCGGTTCTCACGATCCGGCCAGAAAGCAAACAAATGACGTAATTGTATACAATTACTCCGGCTGGCGGCGTTTTCTCTATCATTCCGGTCACGTTAAACCAAATTGACAATGTTGCCGCCGCTTCGACGCGGTCTCCGCGAGATTCTTCGAAACAACAACAATATTCTGGACTAATATGATACGACATACTGATTCGCGTGCGATGACGAATCCCGAAAAGTCCTGCATCTTCAGTTTTAAATATATGAAGATATATATTTTTTTTTATAACTCGCTCAATAAATTTTTGGAGAATGAAAATAGATAGAAGAGAAATTAATTTACAGAGTGATTAATAACACTCAACACTCAACGTTTTTATACAAACTGCCTTTTATAAATGGATTTATTGTTGTTTCGTTCATTTTTTTTTTTTTTTAGAAATGTCTTTGTTTATTTTAAAGGTTTTTTCTAACAAAAAGAAGAAAAGAAAAGACGAATAGTTTTCAAATTACGTGTAAGCTGTGGAAAATAAATAATTTTTCATAAAACTAAATTTCAAAATAGCGCAAACAGACAATAACAATAACAAATATTATTTTTTAAGAAAAAGAGAGTAGAAATTTGGATTTAACTTTTAGACTTATTTCTACGAAATTAAGAGTCTATATCATTTTTCGAACATTATAAATGAACAATTTTATAGGTACCTGCAAATGATCGCGAATAGAAAAGTGTCTAATATTTGATTGAAAACGATGAATATTTTGAAACTCTGACTCGAGACTGGTTGAGAAAAAACATATAAAGTCGGCGGAATTGACACTTTTTATACGCAAACGATACTTTCACGATGATATCCAATTACATACTACAACGTATCCTTGCAACAAAATCGACTTTCCGAAATCTCGCCAGCGGCGAACGTCCCTCTCCCACCCATCCTCTCTTCGTCAACGCAACTCCTCTGATTCATCATCGCCGCGGTGATCAATGAAAGGAGACAACCGTATCGCGCGCATCACGCGTTCATTGAACTTTTAATCGCGCCACGCGGGAGAACAAGACAGGTCATACACGCCCGACACGCTCGTTCACAGCGGTTTGTACAGGGTGTGTCAGGGGTCACGCGCGCACTTCCTCCAGATTCGAGCGAATATCGTCGGTCGTAAATTCACCGACGAGACAAAGAAAATAAAATCGAAAGAAAATATAAAAAAGTTTTTATACTTCGGTCGCGTTTTATATTCGTGCGATATACATTGAGGGAACACTTACAACTGGCGCTTCTCAAATTATTCAAAGACCCCGATGATCTTTGTTCTATATATTTATTGATCGAGGAATCAAAGCGTTTCGTTCTCTTCTAGTATCTACGGTTTAGAGAAAGTAGACGGATACTGCGAGACCACCCTGTATATCGTTTTATTGCTGCATACCGAGAGCGCGCTCCCACGTCCCAAGAATACACTTACATACGTCGCTTCCTAGTGCGCTTTTTCCGCATTTTCGTGCACGTTGGATCTTTCATTACATTACGTTGCTACTTCAATTTTAACAATACAATTTACGTTACACAAACACACACTTGATGCAAGTGTCAATGACCAACTATTGCTTATTTTATCATTTGAAAATTATTCGATATAATTTTGATCGTGGCATTCGACTCTACGTTTTATAATCGACTGAACGTAAAAATACAGACGCGATAAACAGACTGCGCGACTCGCGATAACACAACCGGGAAAGCAAAAAAGTTTGCAGATAAATACGCGCAGTTGGTGATGCGAACACAAAACCTCCGAGTGTCTCTTTATTTGAAAACGCCTCCGCCGCATACATCGATGCGTCGTAATTATAGCGTCGTAACTGATTAGTGTGACAAACGACGCGGTGGTAATTTTTAAATAACTGTGACGACGATAATCGTTCAAGAGTTAAATAGTGCAGCTTGCATTCATTATTCGAACGTCCTTTTCCTTCTCTTCTCTTGAGAAACGCGTCACAATGAATTCGTATAGGTTTTGACGAATCGTCCGACTACTAAAAATAATCAGCTACAGAAACAATGCAATATACGTTGTAAAAATACATAAAATATGCTGCTATATTTATCCCACTTCTATTAAACTGCAAAAAAACGCATTTTCATTATAAACTTCGCTTTATTAAAAAATTAAATTTCTGCCATTTTTTGAAGTACTAAGAATTAAATATAATTAAGAAAATATAAAAAAAATATAAATATAATATAAATATATATTCATAAATAATTAAGAAATAATTTAAAAAAAAAGAAAGAGAGAGAGAGAGAGAGAATCTTTATACCTGAAATTCAACGAATAATATTTCATCTTTTTTTATCTTCTTCCTATATAATCTAATTCACATTAAAATTGTTTCATTTTTAATATGCAACTGTAATTATATCCCGAGTTTAGATTCAACTTTTGGACCCAATCATTATGGAATATAAAATGAAAAATATCCAAAATATAGTACATTCGCAATAGTATAAAATGTCGAACAGTCAAAGTGTTAACGTCGTGTTTTATCGCTCGATTCTCGACAGATCTCGCGATGAGTCTTGACAAAAACGCACAAAATAGGCGTGGCCGTTTTATGGCCAAACAAAACCACGATCGCGAAATAGCAATTCCAGTAACGACTGCGGAACTTTTGTCTACTGCAACCTCCGTTCGCGGAGCAAATATTTAGTTTCGGTACATTGAGCAAATAGCGCACACTCAGCTGGATCACGGTCGTAAACGCGAAATATGTTAATAAATTTAATAAGTAATAAACAAAGTACATATCACCTGCAAAACTCCTAAGTCTACATATACACTACTTTCCGCGAGTAATTATAATAATTCATTGCTGTAGGTATATATAACGCGCATAATTAAAAACAGCATAAAAATGTACAAAATAAAATATGTAAAATAGTCTATATAATAGAAAAAGTTAATCAACTTTTTATTTATCTTTTCTTCAAATATCTATAATCTATATGTGAATCTAAGAAATAATAAATACAATAGTGGATGTTTTTTTACTCGATATAGAATCAAATCGATTGAAAAAGTAATCAGTAAGAGAATAAATTTATGGTTTTTAATTTATGATTTTCATATAATAAATAATCAACTTAATATACTTTGCAATTCAAGAAAAAATTATTCTTCTTTAAGAAATAAAATAAAATAAATAAAAACTTTAATTGTATAATATATTGTATTTAAATATAAATATTGCTGCTATATAGTTAGAATTCGTTTAGGAACAGTGTATGTCAAATCGATTAAAAAAGTAATCAATAAGAGAATAGATTTATGATTTTTAATTTATGATTTTCATATAATAAATTTAATACTTTGCAAGAATTCAAGAAAAATTATTTTTCTTTAAGAAATAAAATAAAAAGGATAAAAAATTTAATTATATCATATATTATATTCAAATATAAATATTGCTGCTGCATAGTTAGAATTCGTTTAGGAATAGTGTATGTAAAAATAAGAATTAATATCTAAGATAAAAAATATACATAGTTATAATTTATCTAGATAAAAGAGAGAGATAATCTAAATAAAATATCGATCGACTAAAGAATCCTCTAAAGATGTCGTTTGGCGTTCGATTGTCGGAGCTCCAAGCTCCGGGATCGATGTGGGCTCGAAGGCCAACCACTTCTGAGCGTCTTTGCTGGTGCAACTAGTTTTTAAAATTACAGTTAAACGCGAAGTCTGTAAAAGGAAATTTAGTCTCCTTTTCTTGCGCGAAAATAATTTACTACTTTTCTTTCTCTTTTCCCCTTCCAAAAGTGTATGAACAAATTTACAGCTTTTACAACTCGTAAAAGCCGCTTAATGTGACATTTCTATTGCGAATAATTGCAAGGGCTCTCTGTCTGTATCATTCTAAAATTAAAAGAAATTTCATCGATTCTTGATTGAATTGAATAGAACATTATACACAAGAAAATAGGCGAAAATGTTTAAAGAATAAAAAAGAGAAGCTCTTTCAAGTATTATTAACCGCTTTAAACAATTTTATGCTGGCTAAAATCGAAATATTTATAATTTTCTATACTGCTTGACTTATTATCTGCACCATGAACTGCATTAAGCTCCACTTAAGCGTATTTTTTTTTATTCAAGTGCTTTATTTCGCGAGAAACAGCACGGATGAAATACTGATCTAGATATTTTCAGCTTCGATATAATTTTTAAACCTAAAGCATCCAGAAGGAAAGGAATATTTTATCTCTTTC
>NW_021851936.1:53293-69743 GCF_003651465.1 Formica exsecta
TCTTTCCCTCTCGCTCGTTGTCTTCTGCAATTTATTTCCACAGTGACCGTGATCCGATTGCAATTGGCGAAAGTTGATCTCCGTCTGTTCTCTCGTATATATGTATATATATACACACTATATATACTGCCTATTTATACATACGTACCTTTTTCTTACTGGAAACGCCAAAAAAGCGACTCAGGCTTGGAGAGCGAGATGAAATCTTCGTGGTAACCCGTCGTGACGGATGAAACGGATTAGGGAGGAGGGGGCGGGAAGCAGCCGCATGTATCCGTGCGTGTATCGGTGAAAAGGAACAACACACACAATGTCATCGTCCGTCTACCTCGTCGAACCGGGCACGCGTCCGCGCGCGCGCGCACAATAATTCGCTTAAATCACGGACGTTCCACTCGCGTACGACCTTGTTCGAGCGCCGTGTGTAAAAAAAATGCAGCGACGCTGAGACGTGTATGCGGTTCCCGCCTCCAGTATCCATATCACTTTTGCGCGTGTGTGTACGCCTCCTCTGTCTTTCCTCCACCTTCCTTCTTTCTCGTTCCTGAACTCCCAAACGTAGAGCGATGTCTTCTCCCTTTCGAGATCTTGTTCTCTAAATCCGTTGATCGCGACGCGGCCCTCTCGGATATTCCTCGCGTTCTTTATCTTTTTCTAGAGATAAAGTTCTTTCTTCGGGGAGAATGTTTGCGTCCCCGCGGCCGGCGATCGCCTGAAAATATCGCGATCCGCTGCTACTCCTCTTCTCTTCACATCGCGCCAAACCTCCGCGAGAGCGACAACTTCAAGCGTCGTGAACGTTGTCAAGTCAACGAACGGGGTATGACGTATGACGTCTTCGCAGCCAACTTTGCGCCTCCCACTATCGTCGCCGATATCAACTATCAACTTGTTATTACGGGATCAATGATCTCATTATCCTGACAACATATGCATCCAGGAGACGATCGCGAGCGTTTTTTTTTTTTTTGTTCTTTTTTTTTGCACGTTCGCCTCGATAACAGAAGTAGGTCGGACAAACGTGACTCACCGTGTCGGCGACTCGCGGGACGACGACGCGTTTCTCGACGGAATTTCCGTCCTCTCGTCTACGGTCCGTCTTGTCGCGATATCCATCCGAGGACTCGACTCCGACGCCGCGGATCGATAACGGAATCGATAATGGAGTCACTGCGCCGGATCCACGACGACAGTTGAATTTCGGGAAGTACGCCGTGAGCGACGCGCTCGCGAGACGCGCGCGAGAGATACTCGCCCCCTTCGCTCGGCGATTCGCTCGTCTCGCTCCCCCTTTCTCTCTACTTCGTGCTCTCTATCTCTCTCTCTTTCTCGTGTCAACTTTTTTCTCGCTCCCTCTCTCTTTGTCCGTCGAGTTTTCTTCGCTCTTTCTCACGTCCTTCCCCCTTCTTACATACCCTTTGCTTTTTCCCTTCTTATATATCGATATTTTTTTTCTGTATTTTTCTGTCGTCGCACGGAAAACGCGCATGCCACGTAACCGATGTACGAGTACAAGAAGAGTACTTCACGGTGCCCGCGTAAGGCACGCACTGAGGAAGAACGAGCCGCCGCGACGAACGGTTGCGAGACTGTACATTCACCCATTCACGCACCTACACGCACGCACGCGCGCGCGGAGAGGGGGAGAGGGTGGATGGAGCGGGTCCGGTCTATTGTAGAGAAAGGGAGATAGTTAAGGGCGCGAGAAAGGGACGCGACGAACGGAGGGGGCAGAAGAATTGAGGCGAAGGAAAGGTATTGTAAGATTCAAAGGATACGTAAGCGAGTTGCCTCCTAGGGGACCTTCCTCTCAGCTGGCAACCGCTTTGCCGCAGAGCCGCACACCGTTCAATGCCATCGTATTCTCTTCGTTGAATATTCTTCTTTGAATCTTACAGTACATAAGGCGAAGATTCGTCGAAACTATACAATACATAATCCTTCGCAATCCCGAGAGTTGTTTATAATATAATGGAAATGATCGCTTGGATAGTATAATTAGAATCGTCAAGTCACACGTCTATCGTTCCGTTTTCCAGCCTCCTTATTGCAAGAAAAAGAAAAATGAGGAGTAGCAGAACATGCGATAGAAAGAGAGAGAAAGAGAGATGCGGCGGAACAAACGCAAAGTTGGACATGGAAGCATTAAGATTGGTCGAACTGATTACCGTTTGTGAACCGTTACAAACGTTTCTGGGTCTCAGATGCTTATTAGATACTATTTATAGATGCTGTCAAGTCTTTTTAAACGAAGATTTCAAATTCATGAGACGTAATCTCGATTGAAAAATAGATTTAGGCATAATTTTACGATATGTAATAAGAAAATTAATAAAATCGATAATGATTTTGATTAAATTTGATCTTCTTATACTAACATGTTTATATATCTTTCCTTAAAGTTAATTCATCGAGTCTCCTTGTTAACAAGTCAGTATCTAATCGGTGCTTGCATAGATATCGATCCTCTAAGAAAAGAACTGGTATATCGTACTTATACAATTCAAAATATCGCTCGTTATCCTGCGCAGTGATGTCGACTTCTTGTAATTGATAACGACCGGCGAAACGCAAACGCAGCTCATTCTTTAGTATGTCGCAAAGTGGACAGGGACTTTTCGTATATAATGTTAATTTTGGCGGGGAAGATACTGGATGACACCTAAAAATTATATAATATGTTCTTCTTTCTTTGAGAAATATTTTTAACATATTATATGGTGACATTTAATTTAACCGTCAATAAAATCGATCATATACATACTGTGTCAATGTATAAAAAAGTTTATTTCTACATAAAATATATAACACACAAGGAGATAAGCAGCAATACAGAAAAGGTACACAGAGTAAGAAAATATATTTTTTTATGCTTTCCTATATTGCTTCTTTCTACTTAAAAGTTATATATTTTATATACCTATAAATGTACATATATTTCAGTAGAAAAATTGCAAAATGCGTTATTATATGTAATTACATTTATATAAACATGAAAAGCTGTGAAAAAACGCTCTTCACTATTGTTTCAACAGTTGCTATAACATTACTTTAACAGTATACATTTCGTAGTATAAAAATAATATTTTTTTATATACAATTTAATTTATATCTAATGATAGATTGCACAGTATCTCATAGTTCATGTGAATTGAAACAGCAGCTATGACTGCAATTTGCAAACTTACAATTTCTCGATCAAGATCGATGATGCACCGCCACCTCCATTGCAAATTGATGCAACACCTTTCTCTCCAGCTTTAAGAGCGTGTACCAAATGTACTACAATACGTGCTCCTGACATACTATAAGATTTATATTTATTATCAATAATTAATATATTAATTTTAACAATATAGAATAAGGCAGAATAAAAGAATCTTAAACACTATTCAGATAACTTACCCTATGGGATGTCCAAGCGAAACAGCACCACCATGAACGTTTATTTTAGTGGGATCAATGTCGAGTAATTTTTGATTTGCTACAGCCACTACACTGAATGCTTCATTGATTTCCCAAAGAGCTATGTCGTTTTTATTAACTCCAGCATTTTGAAGCAGCTAAAACATTATGTAAAAAGTTTATATTGTTGCAATTCCAAAATTCAGTCGTTAACCAATAGATGACTTACCGATGGCACAGCAAATGCCGGCGCGATCGGAAAATCTATAGGATCCGTTGCCGCATCTTGAAAAGCAACAACTTTAGCCAGAGGCTTGAGATTCAGTCTTTGAGCGACTTCGCTAGTCGTTAAAATTAATGCAGCAGCACCATCATTTAGAGTGGATGCATTTCCAGCTGTCACTGTACCATTTTCTTTCTGTACATGTAGCAAACATAAAGATGTGACAATAGAAAAAACAAACATTATCAATATGAATAAACTGTTTATTGTATGTTTTACTAATCCAAATGTTACCTGGAAAACTGTGTTTAAATTGCCAAACTTCTCAAAGTTGACTCTTTTATACTCTTCATCCTCCATGAAAATTACATCTGGCTTGCCTTTTTTTTGAGGCACACTCACAGGTACAAGTTCATCTTTAAATACATTATTTTCGTAAGCTGCAGCACTGCGTTTGTAACTACTGATAGCATATTCGTCTTGTTGTTGACGAGTGATGTTCAATTTCTTAGCTGTGTTTTCAGCACAGTTACCCATGTGACATTTATTGTATACATCAGTCAATCCATCAAATACAATACCATCCTATTAAAAAAATTGCACGTTATTAATTATTTATATGTAAAGATATAAATGTTTTCATATATACAATATGTACAGCAAATGAAGTAATGAAAAATAGACAAAAGGAATATAATTCAACCTGAAGTTTCACTCCGCCATATGGCGTTTCACCACGTGCCAAGTAATATGGCACATTAGACATAGATTCCATACCACCAGCTAGAATAATTTCTTGATGACCACACTGTAGAGATTGAGAGGCCAGCATAATACTTTTCATGCCACTTGCGCAAACTTTATTCACTGTAGTACATATCGTTGACTTTGGAAGACCTAATAACATTAATTTTATATTACACATACTACAATAAATTAAATTATATATATTTTTTGTCAATATTCCATCAAAGGGCTATCTCATTATTATCATTATTATTATTGTAAACATTTATTAAATGCAAAATATTAATTGTAAGAGGAAAATATACATTTTCAAGACCTGCAAATAATGCAGCTTGTCTCGCTGGTGCTTGACCCAAGAAACCTTGGCAGACATTACCCATATATATTTCTTTGACTTGTTCTTTGGCAATACCAGCTCTTTCAACAGCCGCCTAAAACAACAAAAGATATATATATTTATTAGTCATAGGTTGTAATATTTATAATTAATATATAAATTCCAAAACATATTGATAGTAGTATTTAATATCAAAATCCTTACTTGCACAGCTACTGCACCAAGTTTAGTGGCTGACACATTTGATAAGGACCCAAGAAATGAGCCCATTGGAGTACGCACAGCACTGACTATTACAACATCATTTAAATTGACTTTGGAACTGTACAAACGCCTGCTTATAAAATTTACCTAAGAAAAAGTTATTCTTAAGGTACATCTGTTGGTCTTATAATACAAAAATGAATCATAAAAAAATCATAAATATATGAAATAAGTATGATTCATACTCTCGATTAATCATTAATAAGTTTCACTTTAGCCAATCTAATTATTGTTATAATATAAAGCACAGGTTAAATACATAAAATGTAGCACAATATAACCATGTTTTAGAAAAGGATTAAACGTATGATTAAACATATATTAAATGTATGATTGTGATATTTAATCAATTAAAAGTAACTTACTTTAGCTAATCTCGTTATTGTCGCCATTGTAAACAATATTTTATGGAAAATGAAAAATGCACTCTGTGCGACGAGTAGCCACTGTACAAAGATCAACCGGCAGCAAGATGGTGTTCAATGTCAATGACGTATCTAATCTTATTTATTTCACGCAAATATAAATATCATTTGACGCTTCTCATTTTCCTTCTATGCATTTCTCAAAAAGTTACAATATTTCTTTTTTGTGTTCTTTAAAGACAATGATAATATTCATTTATTTTTATGCTATGATTAAAAAATTATATTATACATTTACAGCATTAATGAAAAGATTGCAAATGCAACATTTTTTCGAAATTATTTTTTAAACTTGTTATATAAAAAAATAATAAATTAAAAATATGGAAATAAAATACACATGACATTTATATACATATGTATATAAAAAACTGATAATCATGCGTTGTCACATATGATAGCAGCGCATGCGCAAAAATTTATATGTGTGTGATCATACAATACATTCATACTGATTCATACTGACAATCCGTGAAATAACAGTCGCATAAATAAGAGAGATAAACCAAGCAAGTCTAATAACGATAAGATAATCGGAAGACCTGGATAGGGACAGTTCTGGTCGCTGGATTCGATCTGACCCATGTCATCTCGCATATATTAAGGTTAATTCGCGTGGAAATATAGTGTGATAAGAACGCAAGATCCCGCGAGAGTGGAGAATAATACTTTATTATTGTGTGTGAATAGAAAAACGTAATACGACGTCCCGTAGAGGATGGGAAAGAAATTCAATGAAGCGACCTATATCTAAGCAAGATGTGTCATTAGACGGGAAGATGATCTTCGCATCATCGCTTAATCATCGATAGTCTGCTGAAGAAGTTCATTCAGAATTATCTAAATAAATTTAATTCAAGATGAACGTCGAGGAAAAGAGACTCGCGACGTTTCGCGAATGGCCGTCAAACGCCGCGATCGGCGCGTCGTGTCTCGCGAAGGCGGGGTTTTACTACACCGGACGTTGCCTGGAGGTACAGTGTTTTTTATGCGGCACGATGATATCGGACTGGAATTACGGTGATCAAGCGATGGCTCGTCATCGACGGACAGCGCCCAATTGTCCCTTCGTCGTCGATCCTGCTGGGACGTGCAACGTCCCGTTGATCCCGACGACAGCTAGCGTCGCATTGGAATCGACGAACACGACGTCGTCGAGCACACGACGATCTGACAGCGTCGAGGGTCCGGAACAGCTGCTGTCATTTGTAACGCCGAGGCTGTCCAATCCTCTAACTCTAAGAAAATACGAAACTATCTCGCAAAGGCTGCAGACATTTGACAATTGGCCGCTAACTTCTATCATTCGTCCGGAACAGCTGGCTGCAGCGGGATTTTATTATCTTCAGTATAAAGATTTGGTAAAGAAACTGAAAGATTTGACATATATTATTGATACTGCTATAATAATATTGCTAATTTGAGTTATTTTTGTAAAATGATAATAAAGAATAGGATTTTCTATATGTCATTTAATAGTATTATATATATATATATATATATATATATATATATATATATATCTTCGTTTTCGCATAACATTTTGTACAAATAACAGGTGGAATGTGCATTTTGCAAAGGTATTCTAATGAATTGGAAAGCTGGCGACGATCCAGAGCATGCCCATAAATTAAATTTTCCTAATTGTGATTTCTATATGAGAGAAACAGAAGATGGTACATTAATATTTCATAATAACAATTATAAGAGAATCATGAATATTCAGTTTTACTTTGAAAACTAAATGTATAATACTATACTTGTATATATTCATGCAATTATTAATTAAATAATTTTGTCTTAATAGATGATGCATTTGGATTAGTCAGAGTCTTATCTGGCACTAGCACAGATTTAACAGAATTAGGAATACAAATGCATACAGTATCTATATCGCAATATACAACATATGAAAAAAGATTGCAGACTTTTCAAAACTGGCCAAAAAATCTTAAACAAACTCCAGAGACATTAGCTGCTGCTGGATTCTATTATCAAGGTCAGAGAGAGAATTATTTGGTTTTTTACATACATACTACAACATTGGTGAAATGTTTGTTGCTAATCTTATTATGCATTTGGTACATAGGGTTCGACGACCAAGTCAGATGCTTCCATTGTGATGGAGGATTACATGGTTGGCAACCAACAGATAATGTATGGATTGAGCATGCATACTGGTTTCCAAATTGCGGCTTTGTAATCCTTATGCGTGGTCACAAATTTATCAAATATAGTATAGATACAAGAGGATCTTTAAATCTTTCGGTAACCATCATATTACTTTTCCTACAATTTTATCAATTAATTTTAAGATAGTGTAAGATATATATACATATACTTACACTATCTCTAAATATATATATGTATATTTTTTTTATAAATTTTGTTTATTATATATATAGATTTTTGCTGGTGTATCAGGAGAAAACAACGCCATAGAAACTTCTGTTGCATCTCTTCCCACAGTACAACTTAATGAAGCATTAACAGATACAAGAATGTCTATAGCAGATGTAATAGAAACTTCAGTTACTTCCAGTTCCTCGATTATACAATCTAGTGAACCAATAACAGATACTGTGACATCTACGACAAACATCATAGATAATACAATTATTTCCAGTCCCTCGGTTTCACAACCTAGCGAACCAATAACAGATACAGTGGCACTACCTATGGCAGGTGTCACAGATGCTGTTACTTCTGTTCCCACAATTTTGCCTTCTAGCAAGCCGATAACAGATATAACAGTTAAAAGGTTATTAGATACTGCTCCAGCTAAGGTAAATAGAACGATCTGATTAATATTAAATGATCTATTTAATATTTGTACTAAACTTCTTTGATATTATGTCAGTTTGAGATGTATAAATGTAATCGATGTGTAACTTTGTGTATAGGCTGCTCTTGAAATTGGGCTACATGTAGACAGAGTAACGAGAGCTCTGAAGAGAAGAATGGAAGAAGTTGGCGAACCTTATATAAATGTTACACAGCTCATAGAGGCTGTTCTACATGATCAACTTATGGAAGACCATACTAGGTATGTCAGATATAGCACGTGGCATATGTTGTACACGATTAAAAATGCTTATATCATTGAATCATAACTAAGAAACGCATCTCTTTCTTCAGACTTGATAATCATACTCCTACTTCATCATCTTTGGAATTGAAGACTTTATTTAATCAAGTTATGCAATCGGTTAAAAATTCTACAAGTAAGAAAACTACACAAGTATCTAACGCAGCTGAAAGCAAACATGATAAGAAAGAAACTGATAATGAGTCAGATGACATTAGTAAGTAATATATATTTCATGATTTGATGCAATAAAAACAGATTTTATTCGATTTTTATCCATACTGACACAATATCACATTTTCTATGTATTTTTATTTATAGTAAAAGTTTAGCACTTTGTTGACCATTCTATAACAATGAGTTTATATTCAACTTCAACCTCTCTCTATGCAGTAAAGTCGTGAAACAAACTCGGATTGTCATGTAATTGCTTTATCGCTAAACAACTTCTATAAAATCTATTATGTGTCATTTTTCTTCGAACTATTTTCATCCTTATCATACACTAGATATCACAGCTTAAACTGTACCTTTTAATTTTATTAACACAAACTCATTGTTGAGCTCATAGTTGTTTTCAACTTTTCTTTGTTTAAGAGATATGTAAAGCTCTCGAATATTATTCTAAATCATATTTATATGTAATCAAATTTCTTAGGAAGGAGATATGGATACATATAACTCATATTAAGTATTTAGTTTGTATTTATTTTCTTTCAGTGTCTTTGCGAGAGGAGAATAGAAAATTGAAGGAGGCTCGTTTATGCAAGATTTGTATGGACAATGAATTAGCTATAGTATTTTTACCTTGTGGCCATTTAGCGACGTGCGACAACTGTATACCAGCCCTAACGACCTGTCCATTGTGCAGACTAAAGATTCGCGCTTATGTTCGTATCTTCTTGTCTTAAATATGAAATATAAGATTTGAAAGATCTGAAAAAATGTGACAAATATTAAATGAGGACATCAATTGATGTTTCTATTTAGACATATGATGCTGCATTTTACATAAAATATATATTATGTATATATTTTGCAAATATCTCTATATATCAATTTTATTTTTTGAAAATGTGTACAAAAAATACGAAGAAATGTATATATATATTTATTTACACATATTTAATTATAGAGACGATAATTGCAGCTGATTATATTGATTTGATCAATAGCCTTTAATAATTATTTATTTTCATTGTGCTATCAACAATTTTTACAGATGAAAGCTGTTATTGTTGATATTGCAGAATATTGTTCTATTATTGCATTGTTTATTGGTTTGAAAATTATATCTGCAATAATATATAAACAAATCAAGTATGTAATAATTAAAAAATATAAGTAGAGCAATAAAAACATCAGTCGACATTAATAATTTTTAACTTAACCATAAGTTACAAAACAAATCATAGATGTGACATTTTTTTTATTGTGATCTTATGTTGAAATTAAAATGATATTACTTGAAATAAGTTATCAGAACATGTACAAAAGAAACACATTCTTGTGTTTAATACTGATGTATCCCTGTATATATGTTGTAACGTGATAAAAGAAGTCTATATAAAGTTAGTGTCTTATAGTTTATATATATCAGCGATATAAAATATCCCCTCAAAGCTAAGAAATCAATATTGTGTCTGTCTGAATACAAGAGTCGTGAATTTGTAATCATATAAGAGAAAGAAAAAGAGAACACAAAAGTAAAATTTTTAATAATCTTATAAAGAGGCAAATTTTTCAACAAAGAGAGAAACATATTTTCCAACAAAGAGAGAAACATATTTCTCATAATATATTTCTCTTGTATAATTAATTTTTACAACAAACAATATGAAACATTTCTTTCTATTTTATTAATTAATTCAGCTTCAAATTAAATGTCTATGGAAACAAACACAGTTTTACATTATCCTTTCCCAAAATTTGTGCTTATTGTTACACAAAAAAAATTTTTTCATTGCATTAAATAATTTTCACATTAATTTTAAAATTGTCCGTCATGTATAGCATACTTTAAATTTCTTAATATCTCCCAACAACCCCTATGAGACCAGTTCGATGGACCAAGGCTACATATCGACATCAGCCTTGGTATCATCCCTCCTTTTTCAACCTATTTATGCCTATGATTATCGGGGCTATATGCGTAGAAGCTTTATGCATATTTAATATCGGACAGATACTGATTCATGGATAAGGACAACTAACTCTCTGAATCGCTCTTTTCCTCGCCCATGCGAAACGAAACATGTTAATCGTTTTTCTTCATATTTTCCCAAGCGGCCATTATTCCAATAGAATTAAGGCTTATTGTTAGTAACCTTAAGTCGACAGTTTAGCAGAACTATCGGCTCTTCAAGTGGGGATTGCAAGCAAGCAAGAATGCGCCTGTCGATGTGTACACGAGGTGCCTGACAGTACAGCACGAACGTTGAAAGACGATACGACCTTTTATTTACGTAAATATTTTCGGAGACACTGCTTCTCTCTCTTGAGTGTGAAATTCCTAGCGAGTTTTCCAATCATCATTATAGAGTGATCTGCCCGCCAAAGGTGAATCTGATCTTCAAGCACATGCATTGACGAAACAGGCCGAATACACGTGCAGGTAATAACGCGGAAGAACAATGCCTTATTATGGGTGATAAATTAAGTTTATGGAGGAGAGAGCTGCAAGAAAAAATGTAGGAATAGGCATAGATATAAGATTGCAGTCATCTTTTCTCTCTCTATATCCTGCCGTGATTCGTGATAGTATTTATAATCTCAATCTCTATTGCCTTTGTTTCTCTGAGCGACCGATGCGATTTTTGTCTTTTTTAAATTTTCGCACGCATAGAGATAGAGAGAGATAAAGATTCCAAAAAGGATGTAAAATTCTAATTTATAAATGTTCATAAAACGTGCACGCATGGCATCGCCCTTTCTCTTTCGTACAAAGGCATTTGGCGTATGAGATAGCATTCGCTCGTTTCCAGCTTTCTTCCGAATCTCTCTTTCTTTTTTTTTGTTTCTCTTTCCTTTGTTGTCTCCCTCTTTCTCTTTTGTTCTTCGCTTCTTTAGCTCCAGCTGGCACATATATTGCATTCTGAGATCATTCCAATTCGTGATCGTTAATTTCTAGCAATTCTATGAGAGCAAGCAGAAAACATGAGAGTTTACTAGGATATCCTCCGTCAATGTTATTATTTCCCCACACAGCAGCTGATTTCCGTAATCGAGCGGAAAGAGAGCCTGTATGGAAAAACCATTGCTATCTTCGAGAATATCAGAGCTCAGAAATATTCGTTGATATCTAAGATAAAATAATCTAATTTTCTAAAAAACATGAAATAACGATAATAACGAATAATATATATGGAAACTGACATTTGTTTCCGGATACTCTTATCGGAACACATTCTATGATTCACATTTTCGATAAAATTCTTCTCATGTTCACAATTATAGGAAGATATATTGTATGTATTTGTATTAGGAAGGAAAAAGGGGAGGGGGGATGTATTTTATCGCGATTAGCATTCTGATATGTAGTGACGATAGATATTAATAAACGTAAGATATTCATTTAATTTAAATCGAATTTTATCTCAATTATAAGAGAGCTTTAATAAATTGAAGAATATATTTTTCCTTTCCGATCATTCTATTAATCGTATCCTTCTTTTATTCTGCATTTTGCAAACAGAGAGAGAGAAAGAAAGAGAAGGCAATTCGTCGCAAATATCTTGTATATTTTCTCTCATATTCCTTAACGCAGTTCAAATAGAAGTCTCCCATGAATGGTTTCTAAGTTACGTTTATTTACTCTTTACAGATTTTTACGAGGGGATATTCCCTCGTAGAAATGCTTGAAGTGATCGATATCGCATACGAACATTTTGAAAGGAAGCCACGATGGCTTCGATGGAGCCGATAGAGTCGAGCGAAACAGGCGAAACAGACGAAACAGTCGAAGCTGCGCCCGAAATGTTATCTGAAACGGTCGACGATACGGACCGCATAGACTATCGATTCGAAATCAGGAGATATCATAGCTTCATGAGATGGGCCGTAGACAGCAAATTTCTTCAGCAATTGGCAAGCGCCGGTTTCTATTATACCGGGAAGGATGATAAAGTGAAATGCTTCGACTGCAACATCGTCATATCCGGGTGCATGGAATATAAAGATCCAAGGATGGAGCACAGACTAAATTCTCCAAAATGTAGATTCGTCCGCATGTTACCTAGCTCGGGGAATGTACCGATCGGCGTCGATCCGAACAAGGTTTCACGACGCGTGCCGAAAATGAAAGAAATATGCGAAGTAGACGAGTCTTATCTAATTCTCGATAGTGAGATCGAGGTCTACTTCGAGGACGCAGATGTCGTTAAACGAGTTGTAATCGGCGATTTGGTAGGCGCAAAGCATCCCAAATTTGCCTACTACGAGAGTAGATTAGCCACTTACGTGCCATGGCCGGTAACGGTCACCCAGAAAAAAGAAGATCTAGCGGCCACCGGTCTCATATGTGCAAACGACGGCGACAGAGTCTACTGCTTCTATTGCGATGGAGGTTTGGCGTGCTGGCAGCCGCAAGAAGATCCTATACAAGAGCACATCAAATGGTATCCCAATTGCAAGTATATCAACAGGCTTCAAGCGAAGAGGCAATCGTACAGAAGCAGTTTCAACATACGATAAG
Organism: Formica exsecta; assembly: GCF_003651465.1. Taxonomy (NCBI): domain Eukaryota; kingdom Metazoa; phylum Arthropoda; class Insecta; order Hymenoptera; family Formicidae; genus Formica; species Formica exsecta. The sequence continues at coordinate 66,476 of NW_021851936.1, forward strand.
CGATAAATAAGCACCACTCTACCGTCTCCATCTGTTCGTTTTTAAATTTATATTATTTCCGTTTTATCGTTCACAGTATTTGTTCTTCCTTACATATACATATTCGTATACTTGTTATAATAACGCAGTATTACGTTTAAAATCGTATTATTTGTTTAAAAAGTAATTCATTTATTTTTTATATGTATAAAAAACAAAATAAAAATAAATTATACCGAAATAGAGATAGATTTCCGATGAAAATAAAATTTTCCACCAAAGCTAAAGATTTTTATTTAGGACATTATCACGATTATACAATGCCTTAACTAATTTGCCCAAAATATTATGCGCGTAAGCTATGTTAAAATTTCTAAAGAAAGTTATCAAAAGAGTGTAGTACAGTTTTTTGTACGATAGATGTATACATGTAAGAAGAATATGTTATGTATATAAGAATCGCACGTGCATTAAAAAACAGGACTTTTTTATCACAATAGCGTAGCATATAATGTCTGAATTGCCTATTGATCGACGATGGATAATAAGATAAAATGACTTTTTCGCTTCGATAGCTCCTCGCAAAAAGGCTTTAGATCATGTAGCGGGAACTGTGCATTTTTGGCAGGAAAAGAAATAAAATAAATACTACTGATTATCGATTTGAATCTGCCCAGTTAAAAAGCTTTAAAAACTGGCCGTCCACATGGATAAAACCGAAAAAGTTTACGGTGGCTGGATTTTATTTGAAATTGTTTGTCGTGTATGATATACCCTAAATTTTTTAGTACCTCCCAACAACCCCCAGGAACAGTTCAATGGACCAATGCTATGTTCACATCTGCTTTAGTACCATCCCTCTTTTTCAACCTACCACTGCCTACCATTATCGGTGCTGTGTGCGTGGAAGTTTTATATATATTTAAGGCAGAACAAATACCGATTCACGTATAAGAACAGCCCCGTCGATCGTTTTCATTTCCGCACATGCGCACACCTGTATCGCTAACATCTCTCTTCCTCATCCATGCAAAATAACACATGTTGATCGTTTTTCTTTATATCTTCTCAAACCGCCATCATTTCGATAGAATTAGGGCTTATTGTTAGCATCCTCGACAGTTCAGTTGAGCCACCGGCTCTTGATCAAGTGGGAATTGCAAACAAGAACACGCCGGTTGATGTACCTGACATGCGGGTACGACAGTACAGCATGAACGTTGAAGAACGGTTCGCCCTCTATATTATTTCCGGGGACACTGATGTGAGAGTATAAAATTGCTAGCGAGCGGCTTCCGTCCCATTCGCCAACGATCATCATCATAAAGCGACTTATCTGCTGAAGGTGTATCAGATCTCCAAGGACACCCGCAGACGAAACAGACGGAATACACGCACAGGTAAGAACGCGGAGAAACAAAGATATGCCTTGCTGGGCTCGGTTTCAATAGGGCAATTATGGGAAAAAGTGTAGGAATAGATAAAACTGCCGTCACCGTTTCTCTCTTTATCCTAACGTGACCTTAAATTTCATAGCTGAACTAGCTGAAAAGAAAAAAGACAAAAGTTACGTTGATTGCTCAGAGAGACAGAGACAGTAAATATCGAGACTGAATATTATTCGTGAATTCGTGTTCACTAATTCAGAGTTTATTTTTTTCTCTCCACATTGGAAAGAGAAAGATAAACTTTGAACTAATGAAGATGAATTCTCGCGATAGTATTCAATCTCGATATCTACTGTCTCTGCCTCTCTGAGCAATCAATGTGACTTTTGTCTTTTTTTTATTTTTGCTCGCATAGAAATAGAAAGATAAGTGATTGTAAAAAGGACATAATCAATTCATAAAACGGACACGCATGGCATCGCTCTTTCTCTTCCATATAAAGGCATTTGCTCGTTTCCCATCTATTTCGAATCTCTCTCTCTTTCTTTGCTTCTATTGTCTTTTTGCTCGTTGTGTTTCTCTTTCTTTTTTGCTTCTCACCGACTGACATATTTCCGTTGTATATTGTCTTCTGAAATTATTCCAACTCGTGATTGTTAGTGTCTTAGCAATTTTATGAAAGCAAGCAGATGTGAGGCTTTACTAGGATATTTTTCGCCGATGTCATTATTTTCCCGCACAGCAGCTGTTTTCCGCGATCGGGCGGAAAGAGCCTGTAGAAAACAACCGTTGTTACTTGAGAATATAAGAGCTCAGATTATTTTAAATGTTCGTCTCTTAATATCTAAAATAAAACCTAATTTCCTAAAAAACATAAAATAACAATAATAACGATCTATGCGATAGGCTATCTTATTTTAGATCACTCATATATCACTTATATGTATATCCTAAGAATATTTATATATATGTTAATTTGTTCTCGGAAGATCTTGCTTTTAAGTATATAGAATAAATAAACAATATATACATTATATAAAAAGGGTCTTGTTATAAAAATATGCTTATTGTATCTGTAACCTCTTTTTCTTAGCGACAGTGATATTATCGTTATTTACAAAATAGACACATTAGTTCAGTTAGATATTTCATATATTTCGACATGCCACAACAATAACTTTCTATCAGTAATAATAACTTCTGTTGATCACAATGACCTTTGTCGATAACAACATTTAATAGAATAAATAGATAAAATATCTAAATAGGTCTCGTCGATCTAACATTAATGTATAAATTTGAAACACATAAAGGTAATATGTCTGAGATATTGAATATATTGAAAAATATAAACATTTCCATAACTCTTTCATCAGTCAAAAATTTCATTCGATTGCATTTCCGAATACCGAATATATCTACGTGTGATTGGCAATATTTCATTATAAATAAGATAATTTTTCTAAAAAATTCGTCTTCATCGATACAAACAATTCCATGTCAAATTGCGTAATCTTTCGTAAAAATCTATGACGACGCTATATTACAAGCAGTTCTACTTACGTTGCACAACGACGTTTAAAAATGACATTTGTTTCCGGATACTCTTATCGCGCATTTCACGGAATATATTCCAGCATTCCCGATAAAATTCTTATTTCCACAATTATAAGAAATTTTGTATTCGGAAGGAGGGAGAGACATATTTTATCGTATTTGGCATCGCAATGTATAGTGACAACGTAGATATCTTCTGTACGAGATGAGACGTACTGAACACTCCACGTGAACGCAAACGTTAATTATGTCTATCCTGAAAATGTAAGATTACATGAGTATCAAGAAAAGAGATAGCTTCGTATATGTTAATATATTTTTATTTAATATCTTATTATTATTTT
>NW_021851936.1:69892-72860 GCF_003651465.1 Formica exsecta
TTTTGTTTATATATATATATATACATAATTTAAAATATAATTTATATTTTTGATATATAAAATTTTTTAAATAAGTTATTAATGTAAATATGTCTTGATTATAGAAAAGTTTTAGTACATTATTTATCGGTAGAAATATTGCAGATGCGCGATAGACAAGCTACACATTATGCGTACATGTCATAGCTCTGGAATGTGCTTTTTATGTCGAGAATTGCGAAAGAGAGAGACAGAGAGAGAAAGAAAAATCTCTTCCTGCAAAATACATTCAGAGCGAATAGTATTTGTCAAGAATATAGATAAATGTTGCTACGATTTGTGATTTACAGATCTTAACAACTACGTGATCACTCATCGAATCTTGCGATAATCTTTTTACCTGTATAAGAATACCAACTTAACTATTTGTGTTTATTCCGAGAAAAACTCGCATGCTATTCAGTTAACGAAAAGAATGATGAAACCACAGCATAACTGAGTCATCGTAAACCTATAAAATTCGACTAATCGAAGTATCAAAGTTGCAAATAAATGGCCTATGTTCTTCGTCAAATAAACCAAAGAATTGCGTTTTTCATTTAATTTAAATCAAAATTTATCTCGATTAAGAAAATCTTAATGTAAGATACAAATGTCCGCGAGTGCGAGAGAGGTCTTAATAAATTGAAGACTATAATTTTTCTTTTACATCATTTCATTAATTGTATCTTTTTTCATTCTGCACTTTGCAAACAAAGAGAGAGAGAGAGAGAGAGGGGGGGGGAGAACACAATTAATCTTTTATATTTCTTATATTCCTCAATGCGGTTCAAATAGAAGTCTTACCCGAATGGTTTCTAAGTTAAATTTTTATATATTCTCTTTACAGATTTTTACAAGATATTTCCTCCTAGAGATGCTCGAAGTGATCCGTATCACACACGAGCATTTTGGACAATTTTGAAAACAAGCTACTTTCGATGCAGCCAATGGAGGTTTTCGAATCGGTCGACGAGACGGACCGCACAGACTATCGATTCGAGATCGCGAGATTACAGAGCTTCGATAGCTGGGCCGTGTCGACCGTAAACAGCAAATATCCTGAGAAACTTGCAAGCGCTGGTTTCTATTATACCGGGCAATATGATATCGTGGAATGCTTCGACTGCTACGTCATCATATCCGGCTGGAAGGACGATTTAGATCCGTTAACTGAGCACAAACGACGTTCCCCGAGATGTAGATTCGTCCGCATAATACCTTGCGGGAATGTATCGATCAATGTCGATCCGGATATAATTCCGCCACGTGTGCCGAAAATGAGAGAAATATGTGAATTAAACCCGTCAGGATTAAATCTCAATAATATGATCGAGGTCTACTTTGAGGACGCAGAGGTCTTTAAAATAGTTAAGATTGGCGATCTAATAGGCGCTAAGTATCCCAAATTTGCCTACTACGAGAGTAGATTAGACACTTACATGTTGTGGCCGGAAACGATCACCCAGAAAAAGGAAGATCTAGCGGCCGCCGGTTTCGTATGTGCAAACGACAACGACAGAGTCTACTGCTTCTATTGCGGTGGAGGTCTGGAAAAGTGGGATCCAGAAGATAATCCTAAACAAGACCACATCAAATGGTATCCTAGATGCAAGTTTATCAACAGGGTGTTAGCGGAGGACCAGTCGTAGAAGAGTTCCAATGTATCATTCGCGGTAGAGCACCAAAATTTAAATTTATCTACATTTTGCGATTATTTATAGTACGCAGCTAACAATATATACGAGATATTGCAAATAATATTATAGCCGCATATTAGAGATTATAAAAATCATAAGTTTTTTCTACTCGTTTGGACTCATATGTATATATGTTTTTTAATTACGCGAGATGACGCACAAAACGATCTAGTTTTGTTAATTGAGGCTTAATGACATGAATCATTAGCGCATCAATCTTCATACATACAAATAATATAAAGACAAGGATATTGTAAAATCCAAAATTTTACAAAATATTATTACAGCTTTGCATCTTATCACAATGCAAGATAGTACGGGCCCTTCATTACACTGCCTGTAAAATTTTTACGAAAATACGGCGACTGCATCACGTAAACGTAAACCGATTTAGATCATTTTACGAATAAAGAACGGCGGAAAGGGGTTTCTCTCGTTTGGAAACAATCATATATGACGACACACATATATGACGCAAACTATTAATACTATTTTAATTGTCATTATCTTACTGTCAGAGTATGGAATGATCTTTGAATGTAATAAATATGTATTAGGACCACCGCACAAGTTTTTTCGTAACACGTTACGTTACGTTTATTACTGACCGTAAACCTAGATTTGTATGTAATCTTAAACTTCAGTCAACGCAGAAAGAAAAAACATAACGTAGTGATATGCTTTTATTACGTTACTATTTTTTTTGTGCGTTAACTGAAGTTTAAGATTACGTACGAATCTAAGTTTACAGTCAATACTTAACGTAACGTAACGTGTTACGGAAAAGCTTGTGCGATGGCCATAAGTTATTGTTATTGTTAAATTTAATTGCACAATAAATAATACAATAATACAGTAATTATTATTAGTAGTAGTTTGTGTAATTTAGTGCAATAAACATCTTTTTAAGTATAGAGTGTACTCCTTACTTATACATATATACCCATAAGTTTTTTAAATAAAAACTCTTATTGTTTCAGATATAACAAAATGTCACAAAAGAATCCAATTTGGAAATACTACAGTAAATGTACAACAGATCCATCGAAAGCCATTTGTAAAGTATGTAATAAATCATATTCGTTAGGTAGTCGAGAACCAAAAAAGCAAACAGTACACGGTTTAAAGCAACATTTGTTCAAATTTCATGACACAGAGTATAGACAAGTTTTGAAACGACAATCAGAATTAGATGAACAGAAAATTGAAGCTAAATTGAAAAGAAGAGATTCCAAAAATACCCCTGCTGA
>NW_021851936.1:73115-103438 GCF_003651465.1 Formica exsecta
AATCGCACACTCATACATAGACCCTTGCGCCGCCGCGCCACGCCGCCGCCGCCGGTAAATTATCATGCGCCGATTCCGCCGCCGCCGATCTTGAAATTTTCGCCGAACGCCGCCGCCGCCGCCGCCGAAAATTAATGCGGCGCGCCGAAAAAGATGCTGTGATTGGCTGTATTCAGCAAAAGAAAACAGTTTAGTGAGCATTCAGTTCAGTGACTCTCTTTCGTGTTACGTGTTACTTTATTGGGTGCTTTCCATTTAGTAACTCAAGTCGACACAAGTCTAGTGAAATCATCATTTGTGCTTTCCATTTGAATTGTGTCGCTGTGTGTCAACAACTCAAGCTGACTTTTGCTAAGGGCCGCCGCACAAGCTTTTCCGTAATGCATTACATTACGTTAAGTACTGATTCTAAACTTAAACTTGTACGTAATCTTAAACTTCAGTCAACGCACAGAGAAAATCGTAATGTAACAAAAGCATACTACGTTACGATTTTGTTTGTGCGTTAACTGAAGTTTAAGATTACGTACGAATCTAAGTTTACAGTCAGTACTTAACGTAACGTAACGTGTTACGGAAAAGCTTGTGCGGTGGTCCTTAAGATGTGCCTTGAATTATATCACGGAATCTATGCGATAAATATTTTATCAGTCGATTATATTAATATATGTGTGTCTTATCAATATTATAAAAAATAATATATTTACGCATTTAGTGATGCCTTGTAAATATATGTCGCAAATAGATAACTACATAAAACATAAATTATACAAGCAGTACCTGCAACCGGACGTTGTGCTATCTGTCCGTTTTAAAATTTATATATTCCCGTTTTATTTCGTTCATAATATTTATTCTTCCTTATATATGTATATTTCTGATAATAACGTAGTATTAAGCTTAACATCATATTTGTTTAAAATGTAATTTATTTATTTTTTTATATAAAAAACAAAAAAAAAATAAATTGTACCGAAATAGAGATAGATTTCCGATAAAAATAAGATTTTTGACTAAAGCTAGAGATTTTTATCTAGGACGTTATAACGATTATATACGATGCCTTAACTAACTCTGCCAAAAATATGCATGTGTATTATGTCCAAATTTCTAAAAGAAGTTATCCAAAGCGCGCGTGTAATGTATTTTTTGTACGATAGATTTACATAAAAGAATTACCTATTTAATTAGCTATTTACCACAATAGCGCATATGTCTGAATTGTTACAGTATGAATACTGATTAGTTTCACGATAAATACGAAAAGACTGATTTTATAGATAGACTGATTTTATAGATTATCGATTATTTATTCCTATGCTTGTAATATATTTGATGAATAAAGCAGAAATATATATTAATATCATTTCAAAACATTCCCTTTTGTATATTTACACATAACATACATCATTATATTAATACTTATTTCATTAAAGAAAATAATAAAAGATTAATAGAATACGAACCGCAAATTTTTTGCGCGCTCAGCTACGTCCTATCGTTAGCACACTATGCGTTACTCCAAATAGAATAATTTCTTTCCAGTATGACGTCATCATTTATGGTGGTATAATGCTATTATTTATTCTTCTCTACCAATATCGCATCATAATGCAATGTGGTGGATAATAATTCGTAATAACTTTATGCTGATTTTCTGAAACAGATACGGAAGTGCGCATTTAATAAAGAAAAGAATGACAAGCAAAAAATGATGTAACAAAAAAAAAATTGCAGAACTTTCCAAATAAATAGAATTTCTTATTCTTTTTATGAGTTGTTTTAATGTCAATACAATATATATAGTTTAAATAAGTAAGATGTAAATACATGTAGCATATATATGAAATTCTACTTTCTGTTGAAGAAACGTAAGAACCGTATAAGAACGGTTACCATATAATTGTTGCCCACTTACAATATAATACCCCGCTGTGTTTCACTGAATAAGATAGGCGTCGAAAAATTTAGGGTCCGAAATTTTCCGCCTTTTTCTTAAAAGACTGAAAAACACGCGTCCCGCTGGGAGAAGCTATTAAATACATTCCTATGTGTCTCATGCTGAAATGAATTTCTTGCATAAAATCCTTATTTATGATTAAAAATTTATTTTACAATTTTACGTGGTTGTTTAACAATGATATGAAATCCTTAATTATTAGATAATAACGCATTTTTAATTCTTCTGCGATTCATTTATATTCATCTATATCTATGTAATAATCTCAATTGAAATAATAATCATGACAATAATCCTAATTCTGTTTATAATGTACAATCCTATAGGCAAATTGCAAGTGTATTATGATTAAAATCGATATCTTTTTTCGATTTTTCCGAAAATGAGACAATGGATAATGAGATAAAATGAAAAATTCTTTTCGCTTTCTCCACAGTTCTTCACAAAAGCGCTTCAAAGTGTTAGGCAGCTAAAACGGAGCATTTTTGACGCGAAAGGGAGCTAGACCGAACATACTGTAAAATCAATTATAACAGCAATAGAATATTAACAATTAAATGAGAAACTGGCAGATAAGAACCAAGGCGCGGGTGCGCAAAGTTATTTTTGTTAAATTTTATTAATAAATGCACATTAAAAATGTACGTTTCAGAGCGTTTTTTGGTCCATCCTTCCTTCAGCATGAATATAAATATATAAATATTACAGTGAAATTTTAAAATTTAACACAATACACAATATTTGTTGTTGAAGTCAAATTCCAAATTAAAATTAATAATCAGAAAGGAAAGCTCACTTAAAACCCGCGAGTCTGTACAAATTAGTGGACAACGTCCAAACACGATCATCACATATATATCCATCGGTGGTTTACAATATAATAAAAATAAAAAAAAAAAGATATTTGACTGTAACAACAAATATTATATATATATCAAATTTAAAAATTCCAATGTAATGTTTATATATTTATATCCATGCTGAAGATAGACCAAAAAACGGTCTAAAACGTACATTTTTAATGCACATTTGTTAATAAAATTTAACAATAAGTTCGCACACCAATACCTGCGCCTTGGCTCTTATCTGCCAGTTTTCCCACTTATATTGTAAAGTGTCAACCACGTGCATTTCAGCTGTGCATATATGCGCATGCGTACTGTTTATATATTTATATCCATGCTGAAGATGGACCAAAAAACGGTCTAAAACGTACATTTTTAATGCACACATTTGTTAATAAAATTTAACAATAAGTTCGCACACCAATACCTGCGCCTTGGCTCTTATCTGCCAGTTTTCCCACTTATATTGTAAAGTGTCAACCACGTGCATTTCAGCTGTGCATATATGCGCATGCGTACAAAAAAAGGAAAAGCATCAGGGCCTCAGCACAATAAAAGGTATAAAGAACAGGGAAAACACACTGAGGCCCTCAGTGTGTTGAACCTAGTCTGCGACGGTGGTTAGTCAGTCAGTGATGGCAGAGCCGGTGACCGTTGGTGATCTATAGTGATTCTTGCTAGTTCTCACAGTAAAATTATAAACCCAGGACAAGAAAGCAAAGTGAAGCAAAAGTGACTGAATTATCTCATTGCAAAGAAAAATAAGATACATAGAAAGCGCATACTGTTGCGTTCTAATAAGGAGTAAAACTAATTAATCCGTCTTGTAATACCGATCGTGAGCTGCGAGTACATTGATCTGGTGAGTAGTCATCATTCACGTTCGTATAATGATCGTATAATGATCGTCGTCGGCGATCCGCTGACGGAACTCATTACATTTTCCGGAATCTGAAATTTGCGTTTGCGATAACAACATAAGAATACCAACGCGCGCGATATATTCAGCATTTCGATATAAAAACGAAAAGCAAGTAATAAGCAAGTGTAGAGATTAATGGCCAATTATAATGGCCAAGGCCACTCTTCAACCAAATTCCGTTTAATTTAATCGTTGATTAACTTATGGCTAAAAGCAAAATTTTAGAGTTTGTATTATATTATATACGAAAATATTTATTATATGTATAATAAATATATTGTTCATAATTTTCATATTGATTGCGCTTAAGTTAATCAACGATTAAATTAATCGGAATTTGGTTGAAGTGGCTCTAAAACCGTGATTCCCAGCTATTTAATCAATTCAATTCTCATTATCAGTTATATTCATTTTTTTCAATCATGTTGGAAACATTTAACAAATAAAATATAATATTTGGATAAAATAAAAAAAGAAAGTTGACAAAGAGTAGAAGGAGGGCTTACTTAAAGCGTAGGTCATTTGTAGTAGAATAATTTATGACTACGAATAAACATGACTGTTTGTGTGGTGTCACGTATCGCCTATTTCCTATCTCTTTTTCTCACATTTTATCTTACACAAAACGTCAAAGGAATGTTTGAAAATTTTGCCTGTTCTATTCATCTATTCTTTTTCTGCTATCTATCTATTCGGTAATTCTTAAAGGTTTTCGAGACAAAAGGCATTGATTTGTAAGGTTCACTTTCTACTTTCACTTTCCTTTTTGCAGTTTTCTTTTAGTTTCAATTTTCAGATCCCAACATTTTATGTTTTACAACGAAACCGACATGTGTATTGCATGCCGTGCATATATATATATATATTTGTATGTAAGTTATAGAAAAAGATAACTAGGTAATTTTACTCTGTCAAGAAACTAAATGAAATTATAATCCAATTGAGAGATCTATACTGCAGATTAATTAAGTAAAAGACAAATATATCCTATTTTATTTGTCTTTTATTCGATAGGTTTGCGTAAATTTCTCGATTAGATTACGATTTCATTCAATTTCTTAAGCAAGAAAAGATTACCAACTATTATTTTTCTATGATTTTTAACATACACGCACATATATACAGCCACGAATACTACGACATGCATTAAATGTGCATATATATTTGATTGAAAACCCGATATCTTCCGATTCGAAATTTATTACTTTGCACAACAGTTTTTCTTTTTCATGAAACAGTTTCTTTCTCAATAAAAATAATTGTTTTATATACAACAGTTCTTTATTAAAATGATAAAATATCACTATTTTATGCAACATTCATTGTCAGAGTAATTCTGTTTTTTGTACAAATTATTTTTCGAATTAAAATATTATTTCTATTATTTTTATTTTTATTAAAATCACGTTATTTCATAGAAAAGTTTCAGATAGCACATGTTTCTAAAAGACGTCTCAAAAGCGACTTAAAGACATCTTTTATCGTTCTTTAGATCTTTAAGATATCTTTTGGCCTTTTTGTTTGGGATATTACAACAAGCACACTACTTTCTTTTTCTTTCTGAGTTTTTTTTACTTTTCTTTGAAAAGATTTTGACTCGAAAGCCTTTAAAATGATTGCAACGGCAAAAAAAATAGGTAAACGAGACAGATAATATTTTTCTTTATTTTTCGATAAGTCGCTAATCGCAACTTCTAAAAGATTTCTGTTGGATTAGCATGTTAATTGCGCGATTAGTACGAGCACTGCTCACTTATTATTGTTGGTTTGATGTAAAATGTAAATGAAAATTAAAATTGTTAATAAGTTATTATTTAATGAAATTTATGAATCTAATACTGTATCCTTTTTCTTTGTTAGTTTCGAGGTGAAGGAATATCTATATAAATATATTAGAAAAATGATTGAAAAAATCGCAGAGCTTACCACCACCAACATCAATCACCCACTATCATATGTATCAACGAACCCATTCGTCATATATCGCAAGGTGATCGACACATTAAATAATATTGATTATCGATTTGAATCTACCCGTTTAAAAAGCTTCAAAAACTGGCCGCACATATGGACAAAATCGACACAGTTTGCGGCGGCTGGATTTTATTACACTGGAGAAAGCGATACTGTAAAATGTTTCGAATGTGATATAGAAATACATACATGGCTATTGCAGCACGACCCGATGCTTGAACATATACGGTGGTCTAAAACATGCAGTTTCGTTCGTAATTACCGATGTGGTAATGTACCAATCGGTGCAGAGTCCGATAAGATTTCATCCTTTATGCGTGAAGAATATGATACGTGTGAATTTTGTGAGGCCAATATGATGATATCCCTGCAATTAGAAAAAAATATCTTTGAAAATATAAATGCAAAAAAAACTGAGAAAATTAGCTCAAATCTTAGTGCGATAATACCGAAATATCCCGAATATGCCAGCTATGATGCCAGATTGCGTACATATGAAATGTCGCCTAAAATATTGTCACAAACTAAAGAGGAATTTGCAGCCGCTGGTTTATTCTACGCAGGAAATGATGATCAAACATTGTGCTATCATTGCGGAGGAGAATTGAAATTTTGGAAGCTAGAAGATGATCCTTGGGAGCATCATGCCAAATGGTTTAATCATTGTCCTTACTTGCATATGGTCAAAGGAACGGATTATATAAACAGGGTCATTAAGAAAATATATTCCGAACCGGTAAATATTTAATAAAATATGGTTTTCATTTATGCAATATATATAATTCGAATTGCGCAATTTGTGTAACTTTGTTTCTATAGGAGAAAATGTGCTACAATATATTAAACATAATAACATGTTAATTTTGAATTGTTTTTCAGGATACCAGGAACATATGGGAACCATCAATCGAGCAAGATGCAAAATTTCCTCCTAGTGAGCTCTCTCCTCACGAAGGTTTTCAGGACTTGACCAGTTTTAAATCAATCTATGGAACGGTGCCATTTTCTACATACATTATTGGAACGAAACTATCTGAACCGGTAAATATTTAATAAAATATGTTTTTCATTTATGCAATATATACAATTCGAGTTGCGCAATTTATATAACTTTGTTTCTATACAAGAATGTGCTACAATACATTAAACATAATAACATGTTAATTTTGTATTATTTTTCAGGATATCACGGAACCACCAATCGCGCAAGATGCAGAATGTCCTTTTAATGACCTCTTTGCTCACGAAAGCTTTCAGGACTTGATTAGTTTTGAAGATGAATTAATCAACGAAGGGGTGCCTACATACATTACACCGAAACTATCTGAACCGGTAAATATTTAATAAAATATATTTTTCATTTATGCAATGTATATAATTCAAGTTGCGCAATTTGTGTAATCTTGTTTCTATAGAAGAAAAAATACTGCCATACATTAAACATAATAACATGTTAATTTTGAATTGTTTTTCAGGATATCACGGAACCACCAATCGCACAAGAATTGAAAGATGCTTTTGATGACCCCTTAGCTCACGAAAACTTTCAGGACTTGACCAGCTCTGAAAACGAATCAACCGGATGGGTGCCATTATCTACACATATTAAAATTGAACTATCTGAACCGGTAAATATTTAATAAAATATATTTTTCATTTATGCAATGTATATAATTCAAGTTGCGCAATTTGTGTAATCTTGTTTCTATAGAAGAAAAAATACTGCCATACATTAAACATAATAACATGTTAATTTTGAATTGTTTTTCAGGATATCACGGAACCACCAATCGCACAAGAATTGAAAGATGCTTTTGATGACCCCTTAGCTCACGAAAACTTTCAGGACTTGACCAGCTCTGAAAACGAATCAACCGGATGGGTGCCATTATCTACACATATTAAAATTGAACTATCTGAACCGGTAAATATTTAATAAAATATATTTTTCATTTATGCAATGTATATAATTCAAGTTGCGCAATTTGTGTAATCTTGTTTCTATAGAAGAAAAAATACTGCCATACATTAAACATAATAACATGTTAATTTTGAATTGTTTTTCAGGATATCACGGAACCACCAATCGCACAAGAATTGAAAGATGCTTTTGATGACCCCTTAGCTCACGAAAACTTTCAGGACTTGACCAGCTCTGAAAACGAATCAACCGGATGGGTGCCATTATCTACACATATTAAAATTGAACTATCTGAACCGGTAAATATTTAATAAAATATATTTTTCATTTATGCAATGTATATAATTCAAGTTGCGCAATTTGTGTAATCTTGTTTCTATAGAAGAAAAAATACTGCCATACATTAAACATAATAACATGTTAATTTTGAATTGTTTTTCAGGATATCACGGAACCACCAATCGCACAAGAATTGAAAGATGCTTTTGATGACCCCTTAGCTCACGAAAACTTTCAGGACTTGACCAGCTCTGAAAACGAATCAACCGGATGGGTGCCATTATCTACACATATTAAAATTGAACTATCTGAACCGGTAAATATTTAATAAAATATATTTTTCATTTATGCAATGTATATAATTCAAGTTGCGCAATTTGTGTAATCTTGTTTCTATAGAAGAAAAAATACTGCCATACATTAAACATAATAACATGTTAATTTTGAATTGTTTTTCAGGATATCACGGAACCACCAATCGCACAAGAATTGAAAGATGCTTTTGATGACCCCTTAGCTCACGAAAACTTTCAGGACTTGACCAGCTCTGAAAACGAATCAACCGGATGGGTGCCATTATCTACACATATTAAAATTGAACTATCTGAACCGGTAAATATTTAATAAAATATATTTTTCATTTATGCAATGTATATAATTCAAGTTGCGCAATTTGTGTAATCTTGTTTCTATAGAAGAAAAAATACTGCCATACATTAAACATAATAACATGTTAATTTTGAATTGTTTTTCAGGATATCACGGAACCACCAATCGCACAAGAATTGAAAGATGCTTTTGATGACCCCTTAGCTCACGAAAACTTTCAGGACTTGACCAGCTCTGAAAACGAATCAACCGGATGGGTGCCATTATCTACACATATTAAAATTGAACTATCTGAACCGGTAAATATTTAATAAAATATATTTTTCATTTATGCAATGTATATAATTCAAGTTGCGCAATTTGTGTAATCTTGTTTCTATAGAAGAAAAAATACTGCCATACATTAAACATAATAACATGTTAATTTTGAATTGTTTTTCAGGATATCACGGAACCACCAATCGCACAAGAATTGAAAGATGCTTTTGATGACCCCTTAGCTCACGAAAACTTTCAGGACTTGACCAGCTCTGAAAACGAATCAACCGGATGGGTGCCATTATCTACACATATTAAAATTGAACTATCTGAACCGGTAAATATTTAATAAAATGTTTTTCATTTATGCAATATATATAATTCGAGTTGCGCAATTTATGTAATCTTGTTTCTATAGAAGAATGTGCTACAATATATTAAACATAATAACATATTAATTTTGAATTGTTTTTCAGGATACCAGGAACATATTGGAACCATCAATCGAGCAAGATGCAAAATGTCCTCTTAGTAAGCTCTTTGCTCACGAATGTTATCAGGACTTGCCCAGTTTTAAATCAATCTACGGAACGGTGCCATTTTCTACATACGTTGTTGGAATGAAACTATCTGAACCGGTAAATATTTAATAAAATATGTCTTTCATTTATGCAATATACATAATTCGAGTTGTGCAATTTATGTAATCTCGTTTCTATAAAAGAATGTGCTACAATACATTAAACATATAATAACATGTTAATTTTGAATTGTTTTTCAGGATATCACGGAACTATCAATCGCGCAAGAACTGGAAGATGTTTGTGATGATCTCTTAGATCACAAAAGCTCTCAGGATTTGATCAGTTTTGAAGATGAATCAACCGACGACAAATAGGTGCCATTATCTTACATACATTAGAACGGAACAAATTAGAAACGAAATGGGCTTGCAATGAAAACTTACTACGAATGGCATATCGCTTTATACCACATGAGTACTCTTCGGTACACTTCAAAGTGTAAAAGGAACATGAGAATATGCACACGGTATCATCATTAACTATATTAGTATATAATTCATCGCTCATATCCATGTAATAAATTATCTGTATGAGTTCTATTATAGTATGGGTTATGCATTATCATAGAAGATTATCGGCAGCTAATATTTGAAGAAAAATGACATAATTTATGTTAATTCAATTTTAATACGTATATATATTGATCTACAGGTTTTATAGTATGTAATGTTGATAGCTATTCTTTTGTTAAGGAATGAAGCTTTAATTGTCTAGAAGTTTAGATTGATAGAAAGAATCAATAGTGATCATTAGAATAATAGAATATGATTGTTTCTATATTTTTTATATTTGAATATATATGAATAATATAATCAATATTGCAAATATTATCATTAATTAAATGAAACACATGTGCCATATCATAGATCTGACTATAATTGCAATGGGACATTGCTATATGTTTGATAGTTTCGATATTATATGTCCGATATACAATATACAATGTTAGCTAAAAAAAACGAAGTGTAGCAGAGTAAAACATCGCACCATTTTAAATAAATACGAGCGACACAAAAGTCTAATCATTAGTATGTAATTATAAGCACATATATATAGACATAAATCTCAGGTACCTGCAGAAAATATCGAATTTGTGATCTCAGACGTAAAGATAAGAATAGAGAGTTTTTCAATATAATCTGTATGCTAGGAGAAGAGAAAGAGAGAGAAAAGCTAAACCTTAAATGTTTGGCGCGTGAATACTCATATAAATATATGTATGTTGAGTATTTTGTGCAATAACGGTTAAACATTTCGATGAACATGTGTGTATGTAAGTTATATATATTTGTTTCAAAATATATGTAATTAATGCAATAAATATGTGTAATGGCGATATTTTAGAATATATAGGTATACAAGTTACAAACTTTAATAATTTTGTACAATGATATATTAAAATATAAACTTTTTATGATGATATAATAAAACGTTATCTCAACAATATTTTGCCTATCTTATCTTTTTATAAAGAATCGACTCATAAAAATTTTCAATCGATAATCATTTTCTCATATTTAGTAAGATTAGGATCTATTTGATGTTACGAATATTTCGCTTGATCGATCACAAACAAGACAAAAAAATCTCTCTATCCCTTTTTTTAATCAATCAATCAAAGAATCCTAAGTATTTGCAATGTTATTTAAAATGTAGCTCATCTAGTTTATTATGCATCGTATATACTAGATTGTCACAAAAGTTAATAGTGTTTAATCTTTTTATTTAAATATTTTCGAGATATTCTCTTGAACAATTATCTCGAAGCATACATTTAAAATAACAATTTTCAAAAAAATCAAGATTAAAAATCTCTTTCTTTCTTTCTTTTTTTCATCTTAAATTTGTTAAAATTTTCGTTTAATTCTTTTATCAGATCTATTTATTACAAGAGAGCATGCTTATCTTATTATATTCATCACAAGTAAAATAAAAAAGGTTTATCAAATAGATAAATTATTGATAACGTCATATCATTAATAATATACTATATCCATAATTGATTTAAAAAATGCGCTATGTGAAATCTTGTTTCAAAAAAGTTTTCACAGAAAACATCCGTGAAATTATATATAAAAAGAAACATTCCGATAGAGTGGCATGTTCTTACATATAATCTCGCTGCATTTGAAACATTGTTAGGAAAGGAAGGCGCCGGAATATCCAAAAACCTTGGCGCGCCAAGCCCTTTTTTTTCTTTCTCAGAGGGCAGAAAAATGCACCCTTTTGATCCTGGAGCCCTTAACTGCAACATTCCTTTCCTATAGAATTCCTCGTCTCGTATTGTATTGTATACGCATTCGTGCGGTGCATAGGCGCCTTCATTCATGTCTGCAAATGAACTTTAGCTTTAGGACTTTAGGACTTGTGAGTAATTTCAACTTGTGAGTAGTTTCATGAATTAAACTCTTTAATCTAATAATTGCAACTCTTTCTGCAATTCAAAAACATATTTGTTTGCAATAACAATCTCACAATGACGTCCATTGTATTATAAGCAATTAACGCATTAGGATTAAAATCGATTGTCGATTTTTCTCGGAAGCAAGACAATGGATAATAAAATAATAATGAATCACAAGCAATGGGCGCAATAACGATTCTATAAACTTTTCAGAACAGTTTTTCTTATATATACTATACGTACCGAACAACTATTTTGTATACGAATTTAATATAAATTTTTTTTATTAAACCAAATAAGAAATGTATTATATAATAATTTTACATATACACGAATTCTCTTCTGACGATGAAGTAGATTTAAAAACCAAATATTGGATTTACAAACTCTTTCTGCTCTAATTTTTCTATTAATATATAAGAATATATTAATAAAAAAATTTGAACCAATAATCTATTATCATATCAATTATTATAGTATTTAATTTATTATTTTATTAAAAAAGTATTATAATATATTTTGATTACTAAAAACAAAAATGAATTTTGTGATATATAGAATTTAGATTCTCCAGTTTATTACGCTTACAAAAGATTGTTGCCGTGCAGAATAATTTATGTATGACGAAAAAGATTGCGGGAAGAACGTTTTCCGAGAATTCGTGATCATTTGTCATCGCGTGTTATTTAAATGCTTACAATCTTAGTCGTGTATATATATATATATATATATATATATATATATATATAATACTCGAAATGACAAGATAAATTTCGGGAACGTATAATCATATCGTTTGATTGCGCGCAAATTGAATGATAAGATAGGCACGATATACTTTTAACCATTATTCTCGCGAAACGTGTAACCGATCGATATTGCGCCTAAAAACGGGAATTGTTTAAACATTACTCAAGTTTCTCCGAAAGGGCAAGCATTGCGCGCATATTTTTGAAACACGATCGGATTCCCAGACGACACGCATGCCGAAATTTAATGTAACAGTGGACCACCCTGTGGGAACGCACAACATTTTTTCACGTGGGTAGTTCATATAAATTTTTTTTTATTAAACCAAATAAGAAATGTATTATATAATAATTTTACATATACACGAATTCTCTTCTGACGATGAAGTAGATTTAAAAACCAAATATTGGATTTACAAACTCTTTCTGCTCTAATTTTTCTATTAATATATAAGAATATATTAATAAAAAAATTTGAACCAATAATCTATTATCATATCAATTATTATAGTATTTAATTTATTATTTTATTAAAAAAGTATTATAATATATTTTGATTACTAAAAACAAAAATGAATTTTGTGATATATAGAATTTAGATTCTCCAGTTTATTACGCTTACAAAAGATTGTTGCCGTGCAGAATAATTTATGTATGACGAAAAAGATTGCGGGAAGAACGTTTTCCGAGAATTCGTGATCATTTGTCATCGCGTGTTATTTAAATGCTTACAATCTTAGTCGTGTATATATATATATATATATATATATATATATAATACTCGAAATGACAAGATAAATTTCGGGAACGTATAATCATATCGTTTGATTGCGCGCAAATTGAATGATAAGATAGGCACGATATACTTTTAACCATTATTCTCGCGAAACGTGTAACCGATCGATATTGCGCCTAAAAACGGGAATTGTTTAAACATTACTCAAGTTTCTCCGAAAGGGCAAGCATTGCGCGCATATTTTTGAAACACGATCGGATTCCCAGACGACACGCATGCCGAAATTTAATGTAACAGTGGACCACCCTGTGGGAACGCACAACATTTTTTCACGTGGGTAGTTCCAAGAAAATTTTTTTTCTATCGGCTCATCTGTTTCGTCTCGAAGTCTCACCGAGGGATATCTTACGGCTGATTCATTTCCGTAGGAAGCACGGCTTAAGAGAATGGACCCGCACCCCGCACCGTAACGGTCAACGGTCAACGGTCAACGAACGACGAGGGTGTGCTGGATAAAATTGTCGATCTTGAGGGCGAGAGAATTCGGGAGGCTCCACGGCCTCGGTTCTTATTGTTAGGCGTATTCGGCGAACAAAGACGACCGCGTTATCGTGACGCTGCGCGGAATTTTTCAACGGCAGGCTCGAGTATCGCGTTACGAGTGAGATCAGCGACGGCGGAGGCGACCTTTCTCTCCACGGCCTTCCCTTCTCGCCGCCATTGCGGCACCGCCACACATGCTATATACATACGTATAGCTCAACGCGCAGCTACTGTCAGTGCCGTATGAATCAGCGTCGATCTAGGTGGGCCGGGAAGCAAGGGCTCGCTCTCCTCTTTCTATCGTCGAATTTCAAGATTTTCCTCAATTAGGTCTTTTCTGTGGAATTTTGATAAAATTGTCAATCTTGTTGTTTTCATTTGACACGTGAAAGCAAAGATTAGATTAGGAATGAGATTGTAGAGTTAGAAATTCCATTGTAGGCAATGATGTCTTTGTTGAAATTAATTGCTGTTTAATTAGCAATAGCTCTTTTATCTATACATTTCCCTTCTATCTTTTATCTTTTACTTTCAAGAAACCGGACTTTCAAGAAACCGTTTCTGCAAGCGAGACACTATACACACGTGTCTCATTGTACGTTATTTATACAATGGATCAATTCTGAGCGTAAAACCATAAAAGATTCATTAACGCGGTCTGCTTTTAGGACCTAATATTTATTTAGGATATGAATTACGTTGCAAAAGTCAGAATTCTAAGAATAAAAACCTGCAAATTCCTCTCATAGAATTTAAGAGAACCAGTGATATCGATTAACATGATAAAAGAATGTTTATCACACAAATTTCGTAAGAATGATAAATAAACTGTAGAAAAAAACAATTCTGCGGAAATGCGGGGGACGGGAAATGGTCTTGGATTTCGCTTTCAGCGTCGCATTGTGAGCTTACGTCATGTTGTAAGAAATCTGGTGGGGAGATGGTAGATTACGAAGCCTCGACGAGAACTCGTTAAAGTATATTCGAAGTCCCACGTCCCACACAGCGAGTCTTATTCTCTTGACGGGCTTTTGAGGAACGGGGATCGCGAGTCGCCGGAGCCGTTATTGACGTATCATACTATACTCTCGTGCCAACTGTGCAAACGGTCGCTATAGTATACGTATCGCTTTGTCGTGTTCCCCGCGAGCAGCTGCGAGCACACACATCGAGCTCAAGCTTACGTATCGTCGCGCCGTGTATTATTCGTCTTTTCCGGTTCCACATCGCGAGATTCGTGCTACGCGTCGTCCAGATTCGCGCGACATAGACTGCGTTTCGTGCAGTTTATCCGAGACGACCGTTCGATACGACGTGACGGCAAAAATATATCTGTGTCCGCGCGATATATCCGCGAAACGGGACGTAACAATAAGGGGAAAGAGAGATCGGTCGTGCCGAAGGACAAAGCCGTGGCGATTCGCAGCAGTCAAGCCAATTCGGTTTTCGGGTACGTTTTTCTCTTCCTTAATCATTACACTCGCACGTATCGCATTCTTTCGACAAGTCCAAAGGCAATTTAGAAAGTATTCCATGCGTTCCTTCCTTTCTCACGCCAAGCTAAATGTCCTTTTTTTTCACTACTCGTCTGGAAACTCACTTGCGTTTATGTAAGAAGTAGGGCACACCCAGTGCGAATACGTGCTAAAATATTGAAGTGGCATATAAGTGCGACGATAAGGGCGATTGACCGCGATATCACTTACTGATAGAGTTTTGAGATTTGATCGGCATCTGTTTACTACACGCCTTCCCCTCTCCCCACCCCTCCTGTTTTATCGGCATCCTTTTATGTACGATGGCGTCTCTTCTTATCTCATGTTATTGGGTGGGTCCATATTTGTTGAAGATTTGAGAGCAAGCGGGAAGAGAGCAAATAATCTGTAAAAAAGACAATAAGAATTAGAAAATATTTAAATAGAATTATCAGATTAGGTGTAAAGATATGGTATTTTTATTTTGATGTCCTTTACGCAAATCTAATTTAAAAACGAACTATTTCAATCCTTTTCG
The DNA here is from genome assembly GCF_003651465.1 of Formica exsecta. Taxonomy (NCBI): domain Eukaryota; kingdom Metazoa; phylum Arthropoda; class Insecta; order Hymenoptera; family Formicidae; genus Formica; species Formica exsecta. Next base: position 88,913 of record NW_021851936.1, read on the forward strand.
GGTCCTCCCTCTTTTTTTTTTAATCAATAGAATTTACACGTACCGATAATAAAAAGACTAAACGTCAAGATATAACTCTGATTTTTAACACGAATTTTTAATATATTTTAATTTATTCGAATAATTCATTGAATGAACATGACTGGCGCCTATCACGTGCCATCTATTTCCTATCCTCTCTTTTCTTGCCTTCTTTTTCATTCATCATTTTTACAAAATTTTCCTCATTCTATTCGCCTATTCGGTTCTTTTTTCTTTTCGGCCTTTCAAAGGTTTTCGAGTCAAAAGATATTGACCCTATAGGCTTTGCTACTAACCGATGTGTTGTCTATTACGTTTACTGCAAGCTGTGACTTTGTGTTTAATTCTTGGAAACTACTAAGCGGACTTCTTAATTGTACTACAATTTCTTATTTGTGTTTAATTCTTGGAAACTACTAGGCGGACTTCTTAATTGTACTACAATTTCTTATTCTATTTTCTGGGCAAGGTAAGATAACGATTTATCTAGTCATCATCTTTCTCGTGACTTTCGATAAGTCGTTAATCATTCTGTACAAGGAATTTACAACAACAAATAGTAATCATTTTTTTCTATATATCATATGAGCAGAATCCACAAACGGTGTATTATATCATCAGTTGAATGAATGGTTTAGATAAAATTACGATCTCTAATTCAAATCCATAAAGATTAAAAATAAATGTAAATTATGAACTTAATTTAATATTTAATTGTTCATAATTATATTCGAGTATAGAAAAACATAAAATTGATCAAATTATTACCGAAATTATAATCGACGTTGGTAGAATCAGTCCACAACTTTTTGATTGTACGCGTGATGTTTCCATCGTTGCCAGCTTTTACGGCCCGGATGAAACAGATGCAGTCTTCAAAGAAAAAGTTCTGCGCTGATGTCATTTTGTATAAATCTCTGGATGATAAATAAGCGTGCACTTTGGCCGCTTCAATGCGTCATTTTTGTAATATAGATATGTATTACAAAATTCTCGAAACAAGCGCTTTGTAAATATCTTTGTATCTTTGAACAGTAAATCCAAAGTTGACCTGCAACAACAAATATAGTCAATATTAGTTTCATTAACAAAAACGACGGGACACCAACGCGCTTGTCAAATTACAAGCAATCGAGAATAAAGAGATTCCAAGGCTAAAAAAATTGAGCAATAAAATCAAGTTTTTAATTATTCTACATATCGCGTCGATTTTCGAGTATGCCTCTGAGAGGACGCCTCTGAGAATGTCAAGAAAGGAGAAAGAGACACGGCATTTCTCCTAAAACGGAAATATGTATCATGGGTGATGATAAAGAATAAATTGTTACAGTCAGCTTGTACAGCGGATGATTCGGTTTCTGATACACGGTATCGTCATGATTGAAGCGTTACCTTTCACAAGAGTAGAAATTCTTAGCCCTTCTCTCTTCCCGGCTTCTCAGGAATTGCGGTGATTGTTAAATGCATTGCCGTAGCGTTATTCTACGGAATAGCGTGGAATAATGCTCTCTCGCTGATGTAAAACATTTTATGATAGCGCTAAAACGCGAAATCATACTTATTTCAAACCCGCGAGTATCATCATTGATCTTTCTGCAAATAAAAATTTATCAATAATACAAATATTTAAAAATTTCATGGTATTATTTCGACTTTTTAATCATTCCTTCTTAAAATTGATATTTCCGAAGGTATATAGTACCATTTTAAATCTCGCGGCATACCTTCCGGAACATTTATCATTCATTGAAAAATTCGAGAAAATCCTATCAAATTCTTCGGCTTTTCTCAAGCGTCGGGACGGGGCGTCGCGTTGTTAGTCAGCCGCTCCTAATGTCTGCATTCTCCCTGGAACGCCGGGGCCGGGAGTAATGTAATAAGATGAACAGAAATAGAAGTCGTGCGCGTGGTAGTGGTAGGGGCAAAACCTCGCCATGATTCCAGAGTTGCCTATAGGCGCTCTTTGGTGCTGGTTTCCAGCCATCGGTTTGATGGTGTGTTGGTGGTGGTGGTGGTCACATTCTTCTTCACCAGGCATGAAGCAAAGTTTCTTTCGCTCTTTTCTCCCGCGTCTCCTCCGTCTATTTCTCTGCAGAGCCACGCGTAAGTTATTCTCAACCGGTCCGCTTTACTTTAATATACTTAATTATACTTAATTATACTTAATTTACTTTAATATATATGTGTAAAATGATTCCTTTTTAATAAGAAGGACAAAAGATAGGTGAATCCTACTTGTGGCTCATCCGAGTGCATAGTGCATAGTGTAGACAGACAAAAATCATACTGAAGTTAGCTAATTAGGATGAGCCACAAGTAGGATCGTTCTCCGGTCTAGAAAGGGCATAACATTGAAAATGAGCATTAAACGGTAATTATGAAAAGGTATCTTAATTGTCTTCGTATGGTAAGAAAAATGTACAGACGCTGTTCATGAAGATGGCTTTAAAATCCTTCCCGCGTCATCCATCATCTCTATATGTAAAGTTCTGTGTCCACGTTGCTACAACTCTGACAAAATTCTCCGAGATTGTGTTCGAAAATCTACCGATAGAATAGCAAAGATTTCTTTGTCCTGATTGGTCAAATAAACATTTGTCCGAGTTCGTGGACATAAGGCTGCAGAGTCGATCAGATGATCGTTTTGAAAATGAAAAAAAAAAAAAGGACAAATAAACCCGATGCAATAAAGCTCACATTTAAAATTCATTTTTTGTTACATTCATCAACGCAATTATTTCCAAAGATTTTGGTAATTTTTTTTCGTTATTTAGAGAGTATTTAAAATAAACATGTAATAACACATTATCTTATACACAGGTGTATAGATTTCCGAAAAATTCAAAAAGTACATTTTTGTATAACATTTACTGATAATATATATAATATATAATAATCCACACAATTTTTATACTAATAAAACGAAATAAATAAATAAATTTTTTGAGCAATTTAATATTTGTTAAAATATTGGTAATAATTCTTATAATTTTTCTTGCCATTGCAATTCATATCGGTCACATAAAAAGTATGTAGATGTAAAAGAATGAAAAGATTTGATTTCTTAATTAATTAATCAGTTAGTCTAGCTTTAATAGTATTTCTTTTGATATTTTACATTTTTTATTCCATGCTTCGCATAACAACATCTCTTATCGAAGTAAAATATTTGAGATAACTAAGTAGACCACATTTGTTATACATTAATTGTGATTTAGAGCTTATCACACATATATGTGGCTTGTGGCAATTTTATATGTGATAAAGAATCAAGGAAAATGGAAGTTGCATAACATTAAATAAAAATATACGTGTATTGCTTCCTTATATTGTTTGTGTTGAATGTAAATAGAAGCTAGAATTGTTAACAAATTATTATTTAATGAAATTTATAAATCTATTAATCTCTATCTTCTTTTTTCTTTGTAGATCCTCAGGCAAAAGAGCATCCTAACAAATATATAACAAAGATGACTGGATGCATCGAACAATATATTTTTCCTTCGAACCGTTTGCGATCAACACCATCTATAACATCCCACTTTATTGAGATAGCTGACGAAACCGACAACATTGATTATCGATTAGAGTCCGCACGGTTAGAAAGCTTCAAGAATTGGCCATGTGCATGGATGAAACCAGAAAAACTTGCAGCAGCTGGATTCTATTATATTGGCGATAAAGACAAGGTAAAATGCTTCGAGTGTCACGTAGAGATATGCCAGTGGCAACCAGATGACAGTCCAATGGTCGATCATCAGCGATGGTCCGGAAGATGTAGATTCGTTCGTAATGTCCCATGCGGCAATGTGCCGATCGGTGCGGATCCTAGCACGATTCCGGCGTCTGTGCCTAAAGGAATCGATGTATGCGGACCTTATGGTACGGTTTACATGCCTTATTCTGGTCCCGATAATGAAGATTTTAGCACAGAAAACGCCATGAAATTTAACATAGGAGGTCTTACCGCCACAAGACCGAAGCATCCTGAATATGCTAGTTACGATGCCAGATTATGTACATTTGAAACGTGGCCTAAAGCAATGTCACAAACTAAAGAAGAATTAGCAGCCGCTGGTTTTTTCTACACAGGAAATGGTGATCAAACATTGTGCTACCACTGTGGAGGAGGATTGAGAGATTGGGAGCCAGAAGATGATCCTTGGGAACAGCATGCCAAATGGTTTGACTACTGTTCGTACTTGCTTATGGTCAAAGGAAGGGATTATGTAAGCAAGTTTGTTGGAAGGACATATGCTAAACCGGTAAATATTTATAATAAAATCTACTTTTCATTCATGCAATAAATGTGAAATCGTGCAATTTGCATATTCTTAATATACATTTGTACCTGTAGAAGAACTTGAAACATTTACATTAAACATAATGTGACATGTTAAATTTGAATTCTTTTTCAGGATATTGTGAAACCATCCGCAAACATTGAACAAGATCAAACATCTGGTAAAGCTTACGACGAGTGTACTGCTAGTGGAAGTTCTCAGAACTCCACCAGTTCCGAAGATGCTAACAAAGAGAGTACAACATTCAGTACAGAGTCAAGCGAAGTCAGCGAAGAACAATCTATTGTCAAAGCGTCTTGTGATAAACCAGTTGACAAGGATGCAAGAATGTGTAAAATATGTTACAGTAGAGAATTACGAATGGTATTTATGCCATGTGGGCACTTACTAGCCTGTGCAGAGTGCGCAAAGAACATGAAAATATGTGGAGTATGTCGTAAACCTGTAAAGGTTACCGTACAGGCATACATTCCATAGTGTCTTTATCCATAGTGATAAATATCCCTGTAAGCTTTACTAACATTTTCTATTCATCGTCATTGAAGACTGATAAATTAACACTTGAAAGCAAAAATGACATGACTCATGTAGCATACCGGTCTGCAGGTACAAACTATACAGACAACGTTAAAATTCTCGTTAGTGGAATAAATCTGTACACTCATCTCGATCTAATGAAAAAAATATTCCGCACTGATATGATGATATTTTGTGATTGTTGTACAAGTAATAAGTGTTTCTATATTCGAATATATATGGATATGTAACTAGTAAGCATAAAAATTGTTAGTCAGTGTGCAAAACACATGTGACATATCACAGATTCTCATATTATAACTATTAAATAGCGCATGTACAGATCACTTTATTATCAAAAGTGGAAGATAGACTGTACCTGCAACGGGATGTTGCTATTTGAATGTTTTTGATTTTGTATTATGAAATATTTGCTGAAAAATGAAGGCAAAGTTATGCCGTTATATTCCGAGTATAAATAGCAACATAACATGAAGTCTAGTCATTAGTGTTATGTAATGATGAATATAATGAATATGCACATAGATGTAAACCAATTATTATTAATTATATTATGTGTAAAACTAATTATATAGATCTAGATCACTATTATCTACGGAAAAACGTTCAGTTCAAACTCTGTTCAAATGTTAAAGAAAGATTTGGGGGAAGTTTTCTTGTACAAAATTTCTCAATGCTAAAAGAAAGGCATTATCAGATGGATGATCAATATAAAGTCGAATTTAGTCAGCCACTTTTTCTTCAATTTCTATTCGTTGTATAATCTATAGAATATATTTTGTTATAGTTTCTACACACCCATATATATATTAATACAAACATTATTAGAGTCCGGTCATTGTTCATAAATGTAGAATATACATAACTTTGCGTTAAACATAATTAACTTAAGCATTCCAGGGTACTCCAGATTAATAAAATGAATTATATCATTGATAGTAAGTGAAATTGGCACAATTTTCAGTTTAAGCCTTTTTGTCACTGTGCAACGGAATGCAACGCAAGGTAGATTTTTTATGTAGAATAAAAATATGTAGAATCAAATATGATCGACAATTAGCATCCCACTGAAGAAAAATTACAATGCAAATACTTGTTGATGTAAACGTGAGTGATATAAACATTATTTTGTAGGTAGCGCATAAATAAATTTTTAATTTAACAAATTTAAGATTAGTACTGTTGATTAAGAGTAAGAAACATTGAAGTATCTTTAGCATATTTGATAAAACACATAAAATACCTCCTGATAATATTGGATATTTACAAAATGTGTTTTCTAAACATTTGTTGAAATCGATTATATTCAAAAGAGATTTAGTAATATTTCTCGAAATATATATATCGAGAAATATATATATGTACACATCAAACAAATGAAATTTCACTAGCGCAATATAGAAATTCTAAAATATTTAATATATATTTAATTTATCTGCAAATATTTTTTGTATATATTTAGTACACATTTTGAAATAAATTAGCATGTATTCACATAAAAGTATATAATTATTAAACATCAACAGAATAATAAAATTTGACAAAGCTGAAGTTAACAAAAACTATGTCAAAGATACAACTTCCATATTACAAAGAGAATTCTATGTTCATAGATACAATATTATGATTATTCTTATTGTTTTGCGAATAATTTTGGATAATGTATAGCAACGATTACATCTTGACAAACTAAAGTTATAGCATTCAGCACAGTGATCGCAACAAAATTTAGTGTAAAAGATCATACAATGCAGTGCATCATAGATAACTTTAGAATAAAATAATATAATAGCGGTATCCTTATTTCGCCACTATACAAGTTAACATATGGGAAGTTGGGATTAAGAATCGCGCGCGTTATATGTATGATAACCGTCTGTAGAGAGAAAATAGAGTTCTATTAATATTCTTTAAATAAGTCATTCTCTCAAATATAATATAATCCGTTTTTTCAGCACATATAAAACCAGAATTGTAGTATTTCCTCTTCGACAATAGGAAAAAATAAGAGACTAAATCTTGCATTTTTGTATTTCAACTATTGATATATAATCTTCCCATTATATTTTTTTAATATTATGTTCTCTTATCAAAGTTATTCTGTTTTATTAATGCATATAATTTACTTGTATACACGTACACACAAAATCTAGATTTAGAATACTTTCATATTTAATGCAAACTTTTTTCAGACATCTGTAATAGTAAAATGCAGTTGTAATATTTGTGTACCCTGGGCAAAATAACTTTGACATAAAATAATGCTGTACAAAAGGTAGCGATACATGTAATGTTTGCGATAATTATAATATGAAATAAAATTTTAGGTGTTTGTTATTTCTTTAACCCCACATCCCAGCGCATATGAAATCCTCTCGTTTCATATATACGATAAGAATACGTGATAAGAACGTGAGTTAATTGCGTCAATATATACGCGATATATCATTTAATAAATAAAGTAATCTTTTCCCTTGTAAAAATGTTTATGATGGATAAAGCACCTCTTCAGAATTACATGCTGATAAAGTAAATACGGCGATAAGAACATCCGGTCACCTTGACTAGTTCAAAGACTGTTTTTTTATTTTACATAGCGATAAGATGTAGCTTATACTGAATCACGTGTGATTTGTAAGCAACATCTCAAAATCGATTTTTGATATGATAAATCTAGTTGATTTATATATATATATATATATAAAGTAAATTTGTTATTAAATTATATAATCTTTGACAAATTAAAATTAATAAAGATAAGAGGATATATATATGTTAAGGATATACAGTTGAATACAAATAGCTAAGATAAATAATACTGTTATAGTACGACTTTATTAGATGCCAGTTAAGATTCTGTGTTATAAACACTATAATATCTCGATATATACTTACATCTGGGCGAAAATGTAATGTAACTTTGTTATAAAAAAACATATTTGAGAGGAGAAGGGAGTCTGAACGTATACAAAATTAAATAAACTATATAGATATATTACAACCTCCCCTTCTCACTAAGATGTCAATTCTAATAAACAAATGATACACATTTAATTATACGTGCCGAACGTGATTTGTTTCTAATTAAACATTTAGCACAAAAATCCTTTGGAAATTCGAAAGCAATTCGTGTAAAATATAGATTTTTTTAAATTCTTATTTTTAAACTTTTGTAGTAGCATGTTACTCTATGCCCTCATTTTCTTTACAAACATATTCTGTAACATGCGGCAATATGCCTGAATCTGTTGTTATCATAATAGTTACTTGTGATTATAAGCGGTATAATTCGCGCTAAACGATCTCGTAATGATCGAGTGATTAATATTAATTCAAAGCAGTGGATGTCAAGACAGCGACTCCTCTCTCGTAAAAACTGTGCGGTTCTTGACTAGGAGCGATATTCAAATCGACAGTAAACAGCAGCTCGGTACGAGTACTGTTTAAGTAAACCGGTAAGGACAATTTGCCCCTTCGGATATCCTCCGTGGACGATCGTATCCATCTTAACATCGTGACCGGTAAATCGGTCATAATGGTCGAGGTTAAATACAATTGATTATCCTTACATTGGGCACCCTGAAGCTTCAAACCAGTAACGGCGAATGAGCAATCATCTGTAGCGATGTTATCGCCATCGCCGATAGTTACGTTTAATTGCAGTTCTTCGAGCGACCAACTGTTGGCCTGCGCAATGCACTGTCTAGTCGCAGTGATGTAAGCTTCGGGATTCAACAAGCCTCCAAGCCAAACCGGGAAACTCTGAAAAAAATTAATTTCGATTTATAACGCGAATTCAATCGGTAAGTAAAAGGTTTACGTGATGAAGAATGGCAATGGTTGTAAGATCATCTACAATAATAAAATATTCAGAATAGCGAAACGAGTCGATTATTTGAAAAAGAATAGAGAAAAAACCTTTATCTCCTTTGCTCCTCCCTGAGAGACTAAACGCGAAACTTCCTGCAACTGTGAGACTCTGTGACTGAAATCGGTGATCCACTGTATGACCGTACAGCCTCTTGGCACGGTATATCTCCTCCAACCTACTGGCAAAATACCCTTTACCAATTCGGACAGCATCGTTCTATGATAATTGGTCTGTTTCTTCTCGCCCTGTCAAAGATATAGAAAGTGCGATTATTCCGAATGCTTCATTAACTCTTTTGAAAAAAAATAAAAACCGCTCACTTGACAGATTAATACGACATCCTCTAAATCGTGGATAACGTCTTGAAGTAATTTCGCCCCGCTGTTGACTTCCCTCTCAAAGTATCTGTACAATGGATCTTTGATATTCTCGACCGTTCTCTTTAAGATCGGCAAGTTCTTTGGTAGCAATTGTAACCAGGTGGAAGCTGAATTGTGTAAAGTTCTCATCCAAGATGGCCGACCATCCGCTTCGGCTTCCCTCGGCGTAACTAAAGACTCCTCGTTCGAGTACGCCAGCTCGTCCTCGTCCTCCAATTGTTGCATCTTGAGCAGCTTGGAGACTAAATCAGTTCCTCTTGTGGTCAAAAGCACCTTCTCTGCGTTATTCGGGAGACCGAGCCAGGAAGGTGTTTGTCTATCCGAGAGAGATTCGATCCACTTCAAAAAGTGATCGCGTCTAGTACCGTCCGGCATCGTAATGTGTCTTTGATTACTTTGCGCCCCGTCGATATTGGCGACTAAGGCAAAGTCAGCTTCGAATGAGCGTGGCGTGAAGAGCTTACGCAGGAACGAAGCCAGAAGACGTTGATCGAAATCGTTGTCGATCTTGCCGCCGTAGATGCATTGAGAGAGAAGGGTCACTAGAGCATCCCAAGGGACCTTCTCAGGCGGTAGATTCGTTCTGCCCATAGCCGTGGCCTCGATCCATGTGTCTAGAGTGTCGCAAGCGACTCTCAAATCACTCTCATTGAACTCATAGTGCTTAGCCCAGCCCAGCGGTGCGTAACGTAGCCGTTCCTGCACGATCGCGTGGAACCACGCAAGCAGGAAATAGAGACGGGCCCGCTCATTAGGCGCTCGCATCATTCTCGAGGCGGGCACGGTGCTGAATGTGCGTAACAGGTTCGCTCGTATGCCGGGAGGTGGTTCGAACACAAAGATCCTACCGGCTCTGAGTAGATTTACCGGTACTTTCGGATTAATCTCCATCGTTAGGAATAAGCGAAAACTAGCGTGTGGCTGCAGACTGTGCAGTTTCTTCTCCAGCTGTACTAACCATTGCGGAGCGAGATGTACGTTCTTCAGCAGCACCCATCTGCCGGCTTTCACAGCCATATTTATGGCGCGGTCAGCTTGATTGAATCCTTCCGCCGATCCGATAGCAATACTGGCTATTTGCTTGCCCAGTTCCGCGGCCAGATCGTCTACTCGGCCCGAGGCATCAAAGCCCGGTACCGAGCACAACAGAGCCGGCACGTTTGCCTTCAGTTGATTCTCGACGACGGACGCGAAGTCAAGCTCGGCCTCTGCGGCCGGCATGAACGATTCGCCGAAAGCGGAGGACACGACGAGGGACGCGGCCGCGATTACGCGATCTGGCCGGAAGGCTTGTATTACCAGCAATTGATGCATCGTCGTTCCCGTGGGTGACAGCGGTTTCTCCTCGTCCCAGAGCTTTGGTACGCATGTCTCAGGTGTGGGCGACTGCAGCCACGCGCTAAATGAATCCGCGTTCTCCTGAATCTTGTCTGCCAGTCTCTTGAAGGCAGGTAGTCTTATGCTCAGGCGCATCATCGCCTCCTGCTGTTCCGAGCTTAGATTCGGCACTGGTGGTGCTCGGATGTTGAGCACACCCTCCTTACCTCGCAGGAAGAAGGTGAACTCGCTGTCGTACGTGGACTCCGTGGGTATACCCTTCAAATGGATGCGACAGAGCAGCAGAGCAAACGTCAATCTATCCGTGTGCAGCATTCCGCGCGCGACTCTTTCGTAACATACGGCGAAGAGATCGCGCGTGATGACCGTGAGTCGTTGACTATAATCCGCGATACCAGATAATTTCGGATTTTGCGACAGCACGAATGTGAAGATATCCAAAAACATTTTCAGCGAGTATTGATACAGGAAATGTACCTGATTGAGACTGTCCATCGTGAAGTACATGTTCGAACACGCCTGAGACAAAGGCAGGTACTGCTGAGAAACTGTCTCGATTTCTGCTATAACCTTGTCCGTCTCTTCCACCTTCTTACTAATATCGGCAGCCTCTTGTTTCAGAGTCTCGAGAGTTGTAATCACGGAATCGTCGTCCAGAATCTTACCCTTGGCGTCGTTCAACGCTTGCAACAGAGACTTTTCGAGTTGCCGTAGCCGCAGATGAAACTCTCCCTGTAGCTTCAGCAAATCGGATCTCTTTTCGTCGATGTCCGGACGTTCGGCCTTTAGCACCTGATTCAAGCATTGGCTTTGCAGAGAACTTCTCGTAACAGTGAAGTTGACAAATGTTACACGCGAGCAGATGTCTGGCGGAAATTCCACTGTTGGATCCCTCGTCGACAAAAAGATAACAAAGGATGGCGAAAGATCTATGTCCTGATCACCGAGTGTGATTAGCACGCGTCCGCCCGTTCGTCTCAGTTCCCGATTCAACACAGGATTCAATATAGGATCGTAATTCTCCACGTCTTGGACCAACAGTGGATTACCGAAACGCAAAGCGCTCTCGAGATTCTTCCTAAACGAATCGTCCAAGAAGCTGGTCTTCGTGATTTTCCGGTCCTTAAACTCGTTCATAATGAATTCCGTCGCCTGACCAGACGGATCAATGATCAACGGGTATCTGTTGAAGCGCTTCAACATAATCGCGTTCTCGGTGCACAGATCGTCGGTTGGCAACGCGTTCGCCTGCCATCTCAAACGTTCGTCCGGATTGGACAGATATTCCGTTCTGGCGATATCGGGCCTGAATTGCAGATTTGCATGATGCAGATGTTGACACCACGTCGTGAAGAGGTTTTGACGATACTGAAATAAATGCGTTTCGTTGTAGATTGACATACAAATTCGTCACATCAAAACATGTAAACAGAATTCTGAAACTTACGTGTTGATCGAAATAGCCGGCGTAAGCTAAGAAGGCGGATGACAATAGAACGTCTCCGATTATCGTGGACATCTGACTCTTGAACGTTTCGCTCGTCGCTTCCCATCTTTCTCTCTCTATGACCAGAGACTTTAACAAAGCGATCGATCTATTCACCTTGGCCTGCACGCTCTCTAGATCGGCTTTGATGGCTTGCGCTTGCGAGATAAGCTGGGCATATTCCTCCTTGTACGACGCTATACTCCGCTCCAGTTGAGTGATCAAATTCTTCACCTCTTCACCTTTCAATTTGTTAGTTTCTGCCTGTCGCTCCAGAGAATAAAGCTCATCGCGTAATGGTTCAACTCGCTTCAACATATCAGCGTATTCGATCTGAAAATATATTTATATATCTTGAGGTTTGTTCCCTTGATAGTTGTATAAATAATATATATCAAGCGATAAAAATTACCTGCGCTATAGCCCACTTCACCATAGGACCACAAGCCAAACTAGCGCGATTCACTTTTTCAAAGTTGTAATCAGGATTGCTCAGATAGCGGCCCTTCATTTTTTCTCTTACTTCGTCGCTAAGAAAATTTTTTATTAATTTTTTGGTTGCTTTAATAATAAAAAGTAAATTTTTTGATTTTTTTTTTAATATAATGTTTTTATGTCACATTGAAATATTTCATATAATATTGATAAAACGAAATTATTGCTTAGATAATAAATTAGAAATGAATCTTACTTCAAATATTAATTTAAAAACAATATAAATTTCGTACATGCTCTGTTATACACCATATTAAATTTGATTAGAACATTTTGTTTGATATATATAAATATATATCGTTATTATCGAGAAACAATTTACACACAATTTAATATCAATAATAAATTAATCAATCATTATTAACATGCAATGAAAAAATAGTTAACTTTAGTAGGCAGTAGTTAACTTTTGCAATAAAAAATGTGTGTGTTAACATATACATCACGATTATGTTTTTAAAGCAATAAAAAAGTTTATGCCAAATTGAATGCAAGCAATTAAGTAAGAAAAAATACGATTATTATATACACACGGCGCACATATATACAATACAAAAAATATACAAAAATATATAGAAAAACTAATATTTTTTCACGACAGTGTATTTTAAATTCAACAACAACTTGATAAAAAACAAGACCAACAAGCACGTAAACGTAATACTTGAATATATAGTAGCTACAGTTATGATATAATTTTTTGACCATCAAGTCAAGTTTAATCATATTATAACTCAGTGCAGTAATAATATATCTGAGTTTGCTAATCCCTCGATATTACAGCATAAAATCAAACGATAAGAAAACGAATTCATGCTTACGTAATATCCTCAGTACTGAAATTAGAGACAATGGTATTGATAAAATTGTCCCTCATGATGACCGCGCGGATAGATTTCCAGTCGCTGGCATTCTCGCCGAGCAACAAGCAGATAGACTCCAACGCGACCTTCACGATCGCTGGCGGATTCGCCATGGAGCGAACTTCAACTAAATGTTGTTTCTTTATCGATTTCACCGCTGTACGAAAAATCAGAGCGCATGATTATTAGTACAAAGAGGAAAATGTGTGAGCAAAGTTATGGGTAAAGTTACGCGAGGACACTGGCTGCGAAAGCCTTCCTCGACGAGTGTTAGAATATTGTATAAGAGGCAACACATAAGTAACATATATATTATATACATGTGTTACATGTCTCATCTTTACATTTGCAAAGAGATATAAACGATTTGTTGAAGCATTCGTTTAGCTATCTTGTTCATAAATATGTGATCTCCTTGCAATTGTAATGATGCAGTGACACGAGCGAGCGTAGCTGAAATCAACGGATAAAAACAGAACATGTATCAAGCTGTTATAAAGTGGTTTGTATTAGAATCCCGCGCGAGCGTTCAACAGGCCCATTACGTTGTTCCCTTACATGATGCCCTCCGTGTTGAAGTTGACGATAGTGGGGATGAAGCTGTCCTTCATTATAACGGCACGAATCTGTTTCCAATCTGTAGCGTTTTCCTCAAGCAACAGGCATATAGATTCTAACGCCAGCTTCACGACCGCGGGCGGATTCGCCATAGATCGGATTTCGACGAGATGCTGCCGCTTAATCGCCTTCACAGCTACACTCGTTGCGGATGTTTCAGTACAAGTAGTAGTAGTCGCGTAGATCGCAATTTTAAAGCGAACATAATTCAAAAACAGCGTAAACATACGTACAAAAATGTTGCCTCCGTGTTTCTTGACTATTTTCGCAGTAATAATTAATACATAACTCTCGATATATATCATAATTTTGAAAAATATCATTATGTCAAAGATATATACGATGGATTATATAAAATAATAGTTAGTTTTTTACTATAGAGATCTCACATCGCGAAATCGTATTTTTTGGAAAGTTTTACGTTTCGAAGTTTCTATAATAATATAATGAAAAATATATTGTTGAAAATACATACCATTTTGAGCATCGATGACGGCTGGTTCGACTAGGGCAAGATCCGCCATGACATCATCTCTCTTCTGGTTGATAGCCACTGTTTGAATAGCCAATTGCTGCTGGATCTCTTGACTCTGTACCTTTTTCTTCTCCGCTT
>NW_021851936.1:103540-115354 GCF_003651465.1 Formica exsecta
CTGCTGATCCTTTACCATTTGCCGCCTTAATTTATTCGCAGCTTCATTCTTGGCATGCAGTTCCTATAAAAAAATGCAGAAAAATGTCGATTAAAGATTCTGTTCCGTTAAAAAAAAAAAAAAAGTTTTTCATAAATTCAGCCCATCTCACCAGAGATTTGACAGCTAAACTCTTCTGCATCTCTTCCACTTGCTCCACTGTCTCGGCAATTTTGCTCAAACCAACATTCAAGTGCAATTGTTGCTCTTCCAGATCACTCCTCTTCTCTTGATACAGTTTGACGAAGTGATTAATAAAATCTAAATAGTGGCGCGGTGTGATCGCCATGGTTCGTGCGCCTCTCTTGGCCAGCCGCGCGTTTGCTTTGTGCAAAGTTTGGTGGACATAAACGCACGCGTTTATAACGGCGTCCCTGTGCGACGGTAGCGACGGGATCAGAGAGCACGCGGACGGGAAAAAGTCTGGACACTTCCACATGGGTCTTTCCAGGTCGACGCGATTAGTAAACTCCTTGCCGACTTGGAACAATGCGTTGTCCGACCAATCGCCGAACCAATTCAGCACGCATCTGTTGAATAACGCGGGTGACGTTGCCGCACGATCCTTTAAACCGTCCGTGCTTGGATTCATCGTGAACACGACGTGCAAATTTTTCATAACCTGGCCGGTAAACCACTTGTACAATTCCTCGTTGGAGTCCAGCATCAGACCCTCCCGTTGAGCGCCTTCCTTGCATTGTGTCATGAGCGTCGTATATTCGTCACCTTCGAATAATCCGGGTACTTCTCCGTTAGCGAGTAATGTGTTCATCCGCTCGAGGAAACCAGAATCCAACACGTTGGACTCATCGAGAATGAAAGCTATTTTTTCGTCCTTACAACCAGATCGTCTTAATACTTGCCGCAAATCTTCATCGAAATCTTCACCCGTGTATTTGTTATGTACCTGTCGTCATGTATTGACTGATTAAAAAAAAATTACAATACAATGTTTGCACATATTAAGACAGCGCGTAAAAATTACCTTGATTTGAAAGATAGACAAGCCATTCATCCATGCAACGAATCTCGACAGAGTTGTCTTTCCAGCGCCAGAGACACCGATGAGTAACAAATGTCCCTGAGGCTGTCGGAAAATTCTGTCAATTCGTAAAACATGTTCTAGAACCTCGTCAAAAAGTACCAATGGCACATCCAGTTCTTCTTCGTAGAATATTTTCAACCTCGCCCGAACGTAATCTCTCAGCTCTTCTCTGTTCACCGGCACGTAATCCTTTGACAACCAGTTACTGTACAAGATTGGTCTCGTCAATGCCTTCTCTCTGTCAACCGACATAAAGTGCTTCAGAGCCACGGTGTCTATGTTCTTGTTTGTCCAAGCTCTCTCGGATTCCTCCACCAATCTGTCTTGGAACAGACGAAGAGCCTCATGGGCCCACAAGCGCACTAGACCTTCAACGGAGAGATTATCTAGCGGTCTAATGGCTTCGCAGATGCCACGTACCCAACGCGTCATCTCTCGCGGCGAGTATACATAATGCGGTTGCATATCCTGGGTGAATTTCTCCTGTGAAGACAGATAAAACTCCACCATTGCGTTCGTCAAGGCTTCCGCGTAACCTCTCAGATTAGGCGTTAATCTATAATTTTAGAAAGACAAATTTTAATAAGAAAAATTTCTCTCACATTAATCGATATTTGTAACGCAACACAATCATTAGCTATGAAAAAAGGAAGTAAGATTTACCTAAGCATAGCGCGCGTGAATGTGCCGTAAATCTGTTTCAGGGAAGTTTCTCCGGGATAATCGACGTAAATGACGGGCACATGTCGTAGGAATCTGTGACTGAGAGGTTTCCTACCAGGATCCGTGGGTGGATTACAGGCACCCACAAACTGAATCCTTTCCAGACTGACCCAGGCTTGATCGCTGGTTCTATAAAAGCCCTTGTGTTCCACCAATTGTCGCAAGAAAGAGATTACGCGCTGCGTTCCGTAATTGTCCATGTCGGGTAAATTGATCTCGTCACAGAATAGAACCAGCCACTTGCCTAATTGCACTGGGGACAATACAACGCCGTTGGGCATCTTGCGATATTCGCAATAGTGGTCGAATGTCTTGAGTAACAATTCGGGTGTCGTGGCGGAGGAAAAGTTAAGTCCAACGACTTCCATATCCGGTAGCGCTCGCAAAGCCGAAAAGAGCGTCATAGTTTTACCGGATCCGGGTGGTCCACAGAGCACTGCGAACAAATATAATTGTATTTGTTATTATAACATCTTTCGATGCATAATGAACGTGCGTCTATTCGTCTCCCTGCTATGCGAATATTACAATTACTTACCCAGTGGTTTGTGTTCGGCCAACCAAGTGTATAATAAACTTTCGTGCCTCACAGTGTCCAAAGTAGGTACAACGATATCCGGGCTGGCAACTTTGTGAGTCTCCACTTCGATCTGAGGAACTTTGTTGCTCCAAGGTAACCACTCGCCGTGTATGTTCACTTCAAAGTCTATAATCGGTATGTTATTCTGAGAAGGTAAAGGTACAGTCGTGATTGATCTGATAAAATCACCCAAGTCGGATCTAACTTTCAATTTGGCATCTCCCGCGAAACTCCACAAAAGCGCGTAGACCAAGCACTTGGGCATGTAACGTTCCAATTGCTCGCTCGGCAGAGGAAAATCGGTGTGCGAGTGATTGTACTGCAGTACATTGCGTACAGCTTGATTTAGCATAGAGAACAAAGAACTGAGCGCTCGCAAGCGCGTAAAGTCCATTATGTGCTCCTGCTTCATGGCATACTCCAGACATCTTACTACTAAGCCGTCGGGTGCGAAGTAGCTCTGCATGATGCTGGCGACTTCACGCTGCACGGCTAATGCTGGCGATATAGTGTCCTCCTTATCTGTCGCCTTTTTGCCAAGGTTATCTTCCTCGCCATCCTCCAGTGGTATATTTCGTAAGCGTAGCATATAATTCTCGAATATCATTTCCGTCGACAGCACGTCCTCCGAGAACCAAACCATACCGCAACGCGACACAGTGGCCAGGGTAGCGTATTTCAGATCTTGCACTTCGAACATCACTCTCACATTCGGTGGTAAACTCAAACGTTCGCCGTTGGGCAAAGTGAGAAGCTTATTGTCGTCTAATACAGAATTTAAATTCTCGACCCATTCCGGATCGACGTCTCCGTCGAATATGATCCATTGCCGTTTATTGATTTCACCTCTTACGTTGTCGATTATCTTCCTCAGTATATGCGTGAACAGACCGTCCGTCCATTCACGCGTGTTCGGATCTAACACGCCGTATAGAGTTTCCTTGCTGATAGCTTTCGGGTCAATCACATGGGCGACACCTTCCACACCTTCGAATCGCTCTAATGCTTTGAGCAGCACTTTCCACGCCGTGGTTTTACCAGATCCGCTCGGGCCGACCATCATTAGTCCATGATTCAAATTACAAATTTGGTATAATTGAAGCACCTAAACAAACAATATATTATAAGTGGAGAAATATCAGAAGGGAATAAAGATGATTAATAGCGCTGCCAGTGTAATGCAAAATACAAAAGAGAAAGATAAAAAATATGTGATTAAATTTAAATCAATCTCACCTTTTCTACCCATGTTTCACCGACCGATTCCTTAGTACGCATAAACAATATGAAAATTAAGTCTTTAAGCATTGTTATTTAATATGTACAAAAATATGCGTGATGTGCACAGTTAATATAAATATAGTTAGTATTTTAACTAGTGACATAAGTGTAATAGTCCAGTGTAAAGTCATGTGTTAGTGCATGAAAAGATGATTAGCGCGTGTTATAAATAATATTTATTCATTAAATATCATTTATAGTATATATAAATTAGAAGAATATATTGTACCTTCTCTTGCCAGGCGCCACCTTGCTCATCTCCTTCGCCGCATACTAGATATTCCTCGGCACATACTTTTCTGATTTGATCCTTCAATCCTAGAGAGAATAAAATACATACATGTACATAGAAATACTAAATATCTGTATACACATTTGTTTCTTATTTTATTATAATAATTTACCCTTCATTTCCGCGCGTGTGTAATTTACATTAGGGAACACATCACTTAGCAAACTGAACAACAATGGGATGTCTTCGGCGACCAATTTGGGAACCATCGTTTCACATACAGATTGAATGAGTATTTCTTGTTCGGGCAGATTCTCAGCGATCGAGGCTTCGTCGATATTGGTCTCACCACGATTCTGCATGCCTTCTTTGATCTTTTGTATACGATCGCGTTTCACATTTCCAGCAGAGATCAGCACGGATTTAAGTGCACGCAGTCCAAAGTCGTAATGAGACTGATTAGAAAGTTGTTCATCACAGAGCCTGGAAAGATATAACAAATTGACATTCACAATGTAGATACAAACTTTGCTACGCGAGATACTATATCTTACGGATACATACTTGAAAAATGGCACAATTTTACAAGCCAATTTTTCCGCGGAACGGAAACCTTGACTGAAGAGCATCACTTCGGCAATTAGTTGCCGATCGGGCGTGGTCATAGCAAGCGATCTGAAAAGCTTCTTCAGATTATCAGGTAGATTGGAACGTCCGGCGTATCCTGGATTCATGGTGATGAATATAGCCATATCCGTCGAGACTTTGACTTGCTTTCCGACCAATTCGACACAGAGGGTTCCTTCCTTCTTGCCCTCCATCTGGCTCTTGAGCGCCTCTTGAATCGTTTGCACTTGTTGAGAGACAGCGGACAACATACGCTCCTCCAAACGATTAAATTCGTCGAAACAGCCCCACGCGCCCACTTGACAGAGACCGACAAATATACGTCCCATAGCCTGTAAACAAATAACGACAATAAATGATACGTTTCTCTTTATCGTCATAGCATTGATATCATCGAGATCTGACTTACCTGGAAATCGAATGTTTCGTCGCAATTAAATACCAATACGAATCTTCCGAGCTGATGACCCAACGCTTTCACGGATTCGGTCTTTCCTGTGCCAGCTGGTCCGAACGGCGATCCGCCGAGTCGAGCTTCCAATGCTTGCGTCATCGTCAGATAGCATCTATCGGTCAATGGCGTCTGCACCAACCTATCTTGTACACCCAGGTATTCGAATCCATAGAAGAACTTGGCATTCGCCATGTGTATTGTAAGCTGCTGAAGCACTTCCGTTTGTCTTGGGTCAAAATAGAATCTCATCTCGCATAGCCATTCGAAAGCCTTCGGATTCGAGACTTTGTTGGCGATCAATCGTCTGGTAACGGTGCGTTTGTGCACAAATTCGTTGATTAGATGCTCCAGTTTTTTTCTTCTTAGAGGCGGCTGCTCTTGAAGAACCGAGTCAGCCAGAACGTTTAATGTGCCCTCCACTTGTACCAAAACCCGTTCCAACGAATTTTTGCTCGGATCCGCTTGCGCCTCGTGTAGCGCCGCTTCCACATCTTCCGACCACAGAATTTGCGCAGCTAAAACTATTATCTGGGCCTGATAATTGTCACACCACGACATAAATGCCTGCGGGTTTATATTTCCGTCCTTGAATTGTTTAATATCTTGTACTGCCTTCGCGAGGCTCGAGGCGAGCGTCACGCGCATCTCCTTCTCGACGAGCGTCAACCATTCGTTAATCTTGGGATGATCGATCGTCGACACGGGATTCTGGAATATAACTTCTTCACCCTCGCGCGAAGCGATACCGGTGATAATCATATTATCTTCGTTTAATAGAATAGCAGCCACGCCGGCAAACATTTTCTTGAAGTGCTTTTGTAGCCTCGCGACATTTTTACTGTTACCGATAATCTCAAGCAAATCTTCGTCGCCAACAAAATAAAAGCGTGGGAAGGACGTACGTTCTCTTTCCAAGTATTCGCCCAGCGCCTTCTGTATCTTACCGAGAAGATCGGCCAAACGTTCGAGCGCTCTCTGAACGCCGGGAATGTTCAGAACATCCGTGACCATGGGGGATTTAGATACTTTTTTCATCAGCCCTAGAAACTCGGAACTAATACTTTGGAAGCGTGATGTTTCCACGGGTAATAATGTCTTAATATCCGCGCTACCGGAGAAGATGCCCTCGAGATAGACCCATCGCCGCTGCACATCTATCCATACGTCAAACAAGGCGTTGATTCTATTCAATTTTTCCTCCCAAGTCAAAGCTTCTTCCTCGAACACTTTATAATACGGCGATAATTTCATAGCGGCCACTGAATTGATATGTTCCTTCACCTTGTTGAACAAATCATCCCAGCCACGTATCAGTCTGCATTTATTTTGATAATTTATTAAGTCCAGTTCATATGTTTGCCAGGACTCGCGTACCTGTTTCAGGAATTCCTCGAGTGCCATCTCTCCTTGAGCCACGAGGATAATATCTTTAACTATACTCTCATTCTTTTGAAGGTTTACGTCCCAAACTTGACCGAGGGTCAATTCACTCAAAACCCAGTTGACTCTGAGTTGCTTTGTCAACTGTTTCCAGTGTCTTTCCTTGAGCGCGTCGGACTTTAATTCCACAATCAACATATTCACCTTCGTGTAACTCTGTAACATCTTCTTCACGTATTCGTATGATGAGTATTGCCTCAATCTCGCTGGGAGTTCTTTCAATTGCGCCATCATCGTGTCTAATTGCTGACGCAACTTTCGCGGTTGCACGGAGAGCCATGGCTTCTCGCGCGTTTCGTCAATCTGCGCCCATATCCTCGATAATTCCGACCAAACTCCTCTCAAATCTTGCAGCTCCTCGAATACTACTTGCATCCTATCTTCGCTGGTGGATATTCCGCCCGGTTCTTGCAATTCTAACGCCTCTTTCGCTTTGGCAACATTGTCTCTTTCCTCTTTGAGCCTAGCAAATTTACTCTCAAATAATTGCAGCTGCTGTAATGCTTCATCCGGTCGCAAATGACCTTCGACCGGTTTGCCTCTCTCCCAATCACTGAGGAAGTCAGTGGTTCTTGTCTCGACTGCTTTATCCTCGGCGACGATCTTCATTTGCAAGGATGCAACTTGCGTTTGAATGCTGGTATCCTTACGTTTGATGATTTCGTTGAATGCACCCCACTCGCCCTCAATGTTGTCCACATGCAGCCAAGATGACGGGAACTGGAATCTCTGACGTTCGAGTATCCTTTGACCCTCGCGATATATGTCAACTTGTTTTTCCCACGCCTTCATTTTACGTTTTAGGGATTGCACGTACGTTATAAAGCCGACTGCATCGGATGTGCTAGCTGCTTCAATCGACTGTTGTTCTAGATCGCTCCTAGATTTCGATACCTGAGAATGAAAACTCGACATCTCGTTACCCAGAAGCGTCCCGAATTTGCCCAATGTTTCTTTATGCCACGAATCGTACTTTAGAGACACCTTACTCTGCACTTTCGCAAAATCTATGATCACAGGTCCGAATTCGCGTCTTGTATCAGAAGTATCGAAGGTGGTTCTCGTTTTCTTTATGTCATTCAAGCACTTCATCCACAAATTAATATTTTCACCCAATTTGCCGTAAAGATTACCCGGTTGCAGATCCCAGAGTGCCTGATAACGTAGCCACTGATCGACGTAATCGGCAACGTCCTTCATCTTGGATTCGACTGCCTCGTATGCCGCCTCCAGCGGTTGCTTCCCAGAGGTTAGTTTGGTAAGCAAATTTCTGTACGTACCCGATTCAGGTTTGTCCAGACCGACTTGATATCTCGAGCTTTGCAGACGAACTTGCGACGTAACAATCGCCTGCCATGCGAATAATTGTTGCATTATCTGGAATCTTGCATCCTCGATGCTGGGATACAAATACATAGTTTGATTTGTAATTCGGACTTCATGGATCTGATTTTGAATCTTAGGATCGCCGCCGGGTTTGTGCGTCGGTTGCACAGGAGCGTCTGTGTCCATACTCAAGTCCACTTCTTTCTTATGGCCAGTCAGGGCGTCGGTCCACGCTTTTATTCCAGCCTCCAATCTGGCCGCCAGATTCTTCTCCACTTCTTCGTCGAGTCTCGCTACCCAAATGTGTAAGTTGGAATAGTTCTTTAAAGACAGCTCGTCCACCGATTTTTGGATCTTGGATAATATGTCGGCAAACGTGTTCGCAGAATAAGGACATGTTTCGAGAGAACGTACGTCAACATCTAACTGTTCCTCCACAACCAGAAGATCTTCCACTCTTTCTTGGAAGGAAACGACAGTATCGGACAAACGTTGTACATATTGATCAAGTTTGTAGCTTTCCCACACTAAGGCGATACCCTAAATGTTTAAAGATACGACAAAATAATAATAGTTAATTTAATAAATGTATGCTATTTTAAAAATTGCAATGTAAGTATAAAAAAACGAATATACATATTGAAAATATATACTTTATATACTGTTAACTCACCTCAGAGATCAATTGTAGAACATCTTTACGCATACCAGCAACCAAGGGTATAATACTGGCTTTGTCTTCAATCTAAATAAAAAGTCATTTAATTATATTTTTAAATTTGTAATATGCAAATAATATACAGTACAGTTTTACAACATAAAGTTATCATTCAATAAATACCGATAACTCAAGAATATATATACTTAAAAATTCAATATAGGTAATATAAAGTCATATGATAATTGTTGGATATTTATATCAGACAGATGGAACATTCTTATATATATTATGTTGCCTCCAAGCAATCCTCCGGATATGCGGATAGCCTTAAAATCATTTAACTTTAATAAAATGAGATTTATAATTATATAAATTTGTAAGTATCTCTATTTTCGTATGTAAAACAAAATTTAATTAGCATTTACATTTTCACTCATATATCCTTCAGGATATTTTGTAAATTTTATAAACAATTTTTTGGACTTTTGTAGATTTTTCCATTTAGACCTGCCGCACATCCGTACAAGCCTACATGTAATTGAAAATAACTGATACAACTGATTGTCAAATATATGTATAAATCAGTCGAGAAAATAAACTTTTATCTTGCATTACAAATCTCTCTACTAGCTAAGCAGGCAGACAGTAAGAGTATTTGCATATATAGGCAAGATGCATAATTCCTGGAAGCGTCAAGTATGACTACCTTTAGTGCGGGACAATGGGGACTCCGATTGGTAAGCTAAAAATATTGGAGATCCAAAAAATTAGAGATATCAATTATTCTAACAATCATATCTTCAACACACACCTGGCACTAGTATCCTAATATAATCTATCATTTTGTTCTGACTCTTAAAGCTTTAAAAATTGCCTATATATATATCATTATATGACACTGATAATTGCATAGAAATACCCAGAAAATATAAAAAAATCGACCATTTGATAAGAAATATTTAATTTTTAGATGAGTGGGGATTAAAAAATAATTACCAATTATTATCTTACCTTCTCCAGTGTTCTCTCATAAGTTCTGATGCTCTCGATGAGGCTGATGGCAAAGGGATACAACTGGTTAGCCTGATGAGCCTTATTCACAATAGGCAGAGGAACGCGGAATCCGAGGTTTCTCAAGTTTCTCACTTCTTTGGACAGCGTGATAATCTCGGGAAGGAAATTCACTTTCAATTTCAACACATTGCCGCGTCCCGTCCTCGAACGTACACTTTCGATCGTGAAGATACGTCCAGTCACACCGAGATTTCGTGCCTGCACCTTACGAGCCCATTCATCGAAGATCTCTTGCGTCGATAACTTCATACGGAAGCTATCCCCGTCGGCTTTGAGTTTCTGACCCTCGATATGACTCTCCCATCCTTTTCCTAGAGATACGCATATATTAATAAATAAAGAAAATTAATTTTTAAAATTTAAAAATTTAAAAATTACCTAAAACGTCCTCGACACGTTTCAAGTACATTGTCAATTGGTAATCAATTTGCTTGACCCATATTATTGATCCAGCAACAGGCGGCAAATCCCTCACCATACTCATCCTGCAGCATTTACTTTGTGCGTATTGAACCTATATAGAAGTTTTCAGAGTTATACAAACGCATTCATTTGTTTCAAGTACAAATAATTAAAATCATATTTATATTTGATACCTTGAACTTTTCGTGCAACGCTTCAATATCGTCTTTGACTCTCTGTATCAGTTGTGTCTGATATTCTCTAATAGCACCCCGAATATGTGGCCGTACAAAGAGAGCGTTGAATCTGGAAAATATTCTGAACATCTCGTTCGCGTTCTTAGCGGTGCCCAATTGATCTCGGAGATGGGCCGTGATCCGTGCCTCCACGCGCTCTATACGCTCCTCGTATCTGTGCACTGCAGCGTCCCAGGATTCCTGTCCTTCCTTGGTGATATCCAAACAATCTACCTCCTTCACGTTCTCGTACGCTAAGTTGACCTCGCTGATGGCATTAGCGTCCGCGGCGTCCAAGGCAAATTCCACTTTCACATTGTCGCTATCAGTATTCTCCATCGTGGAGCTGTTACTGTTTTGACGAACTGTAGGCCGAAGAACGCGAACTATCACCGTTCTCAGCTGTTCATGTTGCCGTCGGAAGCGACGCATGTGTTCCATCCTCGATTGCAGCTTCTTATGCGCTGGCAACACCCTCCACACCATCTTCATGTGCTCGTCGCGTTTCTTCTTCACGACGTCCCTCAACAGACCCGTGAGCTTGTCATACTCGTCGTCCCAAGTGGTGAACACCTCGAAGCATTGAGCCATCACCTTCTCGAAATCGTCGAACGGGATATGCATCAGTCGTCGTGTACCCAACACCTTGAGCAGCTGCTGTCCCAAATCCCTCGAGATAGCCTCCACCAATCTCAGCACTCTCTGAATCGGATACTTGGTGCTCCGAATCTTTCGCAAGTGCATGAAAATCTGTTGCACGCTACTGCGTATCCTTTCCAATTCGGTGGCCGATAATAGATCGTTGATCGGAAAGTCTTTCATCAGTGGATTGTAGTCATTCACAGTGGCTAGTGCCTGTTTCAAACCAGTGTCGGTGTCGAAACTCACCGTGGCGTGGAATCTCTTGCCATGTTTGAGTATATCGAGCGTCAGAGAGATTTCGATGCTCTCCCGTTTCTCCTGGATACGATGCAACGCTCTTTCGAGATTCAACCAGAATGATATCTCTTGAAGCGCCGTACCCGATTCCGGATCACGATTCAGTTTCGTCACCTTCTGGATCTCCTTTATCCATCTGTTGACGCCGTTCTGCAATTGATTTAGGAATGTCGAATCTTCCACCTTATCGCCAAAATCGGCAACTTTCGGCTTGCGACCTTCCTCCTCGCATTGCTTGATGACTTGTGCGACGATCGGATGAACCGGTAATGAAATCTCGGGGATATCGATATTCTGTTGTAAATGCAATAAACCCATTTCGAGTTCCGCAATCTTCTTTTCTACTAACGGTACCATCTTGTCACCGTCCCTATGAGCGCGACCCGTTTCCTTAACGTAACTTTTAAAATAGGGTGCCATGGTTTTACTCATCGCATGCAGAGTCTCGTATGGTGGCCCATCAGAGAATGTGATTAAACGCACTTGAGAGTGAATGGATTTATCAGCCTCAACGACAATCCCACGTTTTGTTAAAACCAAGGAGGCCATTTTCGGATTCGAGAAGTGTATCTCATTTGATATATAATAAGTCGCATTCTCCTTATCCTCATCTCCTTCACCGCTATCTTCCTCTGCACAAAGAAAGAACATCAAACATAAATAATATTGTAAAGTTTTTAAAACAAACAATTAAATCACTATAATACATTAAAAAAGAAAATTGCGAAGCAAAAAAAAAAAAAATTATGTATACA
>NW_021851936.1:115460-128016 GCF_003651465.1 Formica exsecta
ATACATAAAAAAAAACCTTAATTATATATATTATATAGTGTATCTTATCCATTCTATAAAATATAATTATATTTATATTAAAAGGAAATTAATTGTTAAAGTAAGACATTTGGATGTCGTTCGATTATTCAGACATATAAATATAGACAAGAGAGATTCCTCGAATTCGTTATCAAACTCCGTGCGGCGCGAGAGGAATTCGATCCGAAAAATCGGATGAAAATAAATTGAGAAACGAACGCTCAGTCGATATTAATTAATGCGTTGTCATATATATCGATCTCGCCGGCGAGCGAGTGAGTCATCCTGCAGGAGCGAGATCATCTAACAATAAGGCGTGTGAATATTCGCGATTGATTTTCAGGACGCGTTTCTTCTCACATTGAATGTACCGTTGCTCCGACAGCAATGGAGGATCTCGCGCATCGGGAACGTCCTCGCCGAAGACGACGAGGAACGAAAGACGACGCATCGATCGAAAGCGCTCACCTTTGGTCGAGCTCCTCTGTATGTAGAGCGAGCTGACTTGCGAGTCGCCGAGAAACTTGCGTATACAGTCCTGATTATAGCGCTCGTCGAGCGCCAGATTAAACGCGGGTGGTACCGCATCCTCGTCTGGTAGCAGCACGGTGACGGCCTTGCGCAGATAGTTGGCGAACGTCGGTAACTCGACGATCGCGACGTTCTGCGACTCCGGGGACGGTTCCCCGGAACCATCCAAGGAATCGCCCATGCCGGGTCGGGTACTATTACGTGTCGGTGAACTACTTGACCAAGATTGGTCTCGAGAAGAGCGTGTTAATCGACTACAGGAGATCGACTGATCTCCCCGCTCCAGAATCAACTGTCAAGCGGCTACCAGCGGATACACGTTCACCACTAGTGCCACTGCCACTGACTATTGCGAGCCACGAACATGAACTATGTATGTAATCCCGAAAGGTGACATGTGTCCTGTAGTCCAAAGTTTACGATTGCGTTCGAAAATCTGTTCGTCGGAGAAGAATAACGTTTAGTTGACCAATCCAGGAGCAGGATCAATCAGACAGATTTCTTTGTCTTGATTGCTCATACAACCTTACAATAGGTGCGTTCAGGAGACACACCGTTGAACGTCGTCTTGTCAACATTCGACGTTGATTTGTTGGTTCTAGAAGTAAGAACCAATCACGTTCGAACGGTTGTCTCCTGAACGCACCCTTTATCCAACAAGTAGATTTTCAAACGCAATCTAATAAATTTTCGTAAAGATATTCTTGTTTACATACATGCTAAAGTTAAAGTTACTGGCCATCATCGATGAAGTACCGAATTAGTGTTTTTGTTTTTATCAGCACTTTTCATATGTGAAAAAATAAAAAAAATTGTATATAGTCTGTTTGAAATAGAAAGCGAAAAGAGGCAAAAAAAAACGCTGAAACTTAATTAATCCATTCGTGTTTTTTATTTAGATCGTTTCTGGGATAATTATGTAAGGTAAATCTTTTTAAATTTATATTTTATTTGAAATGTGTACACGCACACGCGCCGCACAACATACATACACATATGTGTACATATAATGTGCATCTGACAATCACATATTTGCCTGATTGACGTAATTTTATAGGATAAATTACATTTGAACTTTCAATTTCCAATTTTTAGCTTTCAATTTTATATAATGTAAAATATGCAATGTACTATTTAAAATTTTTGTATTAAAATTTCAAGAGATATAAATTATAACTTGTTAAATTCGCGATCTTTTTCTTATGCAATTCTTTTCTTACAGCATCTGGACAGCTCGACTTTCAGGAATTCCTCTCGTTGGTAGTGAAAGTTATGAATCAGGAGAAATAATTAGCAGTGACTTTGGAAAAAGAATTTCGAGAAGCTCTCAAGTTATTATCAAGAATTTTCATTCTCTCCATTATTATTACTTGCGTTATCACTTGAATTATCTATTTCATCCTCGGAATTTTCACCACTTCCTATAAATGTCTCTTCCTGGAGAAAAGTGGGTCGTAGTTTTGTAGTAAATTGCATAGCTTGTGTTTGAAGCAGAATCTGGGGTAAATATGTAAGAGATTCCCCATTTTCTGTTTTGCAGGCTTCCATGGATGGCATATTAAAAATATTCTTGTATTTTAATATTTTTGCTGAATCGTTATTTTCATCCAAATCGTCAATCTCTTCTTGAATAGATAAATCATCATTTTTAACCTTACAAGTGGAAGAAATTATTTTTTTATGTCTCAAATTAATGTCGCTTAATGGACTTGACCATATGTAGTAAGCAGGCATCGGTGGTGGAATAGGTATAAATCGACAGTCCTTATTGTCTTCAGTATTCGATATAGAATTTTTTGATATATTTTTGTATATACGTTGTAGGGCCTTCGATTCTCGTTCAGACATAGATTTATGTTTATCAACTAGAGCTTCTTTCAGTTCGCTCATAAAATTCTTTACCAAAAGTTTATCCAGTTTTCGCTGTTCCAACAAATACTCATCTGTTTCTTCGTGTAAAGGTTCTGGATAGTCATCTTTTATATATTCCTCGAATACTTCATCGAGAATCTCTGGATCTGAATCCATTATTACAGGCAAACTGGGATTCTGATTTATCATAGTATCATTAGTTACAGACTGAGCGTCCCTTGGTTTATGGAATCCCGATCTTGCCATTAGTAAAACAACAAATTCCGTCAGACTCTTAGCTATACCAATCTCTTTGAATGCTCTATCCAACTTTTGCATCAGTATCTCAGTTGTTTCACTATCAATGCCAATTTCCTGATTAATGCAGTCATCAATATCTTTAAATATTGAAAACATTTGATTATAGGCTAACTGTAGTTTGTACGATGCCAAATCCAATTGAACAGTCGGATCTTGCCATTTGGTCCTCTGTGCCCTAATAAAAAGTCTAACATGATGTGTTATTCGTAGTTGTTGTTCGTAGTAAATATAAACATAAGCATGCATTTCAACTTACTTATGTCGTACTGGTTCTATTTTACAACTATGATAAGCATTAATAATTTCCGACAATTTGATTTTATGTACTGTCAATTCTTTAATCAAGATGTGAATTATATGAGCTAATTTCGTTTCAGGAATCATTTGACAACGATGTATCCAAGTATTGCTGTCATACGCAATAGCTAATAAATACAACATTTCTGATTGTACCAGAAGATAGGTGTGATACAATTTCTGCAAATAAAAAAGATATAAAAATATATGATACAAGAAGAGAATTTATCATAAAGAAATATATATATATATATAAATCATTGTCGTGCTATTTACCTTTAATGCTTGATAGTCGATTTCGCCAGATATTTCAAACGAATTACACTCGAATTTTGTAAACAATTCTTCGTTACATACATCTGGTGGCAATAATTTTGCAATCAATAGGGAGCATTGGTAATAGATGCATGTAATATTTCCCATAAATTCGACTAAAGTCTTTGTTAGAGATTGCAGATATTGCACCTTTTTTTCCATGAAATGACTAGTAGAAACAAAGAAAAAGAAAATAACAATAATTTTCTCTTGATTTAAATATTTGTGTATTTGAAATATTAATATTTTTAAACAATTTGACGAGTTTGCGTGAATACTTACGAAAATTGTTGAAAACTTGTGTCAAAATTTAATTTTGTTTTACAATTACGTCGCAAAATCTTAAGACTTTCTTTACACATAGCAAGAAGTTCATTTTGTAATGATATAACGTTTTTTAAATCTCTATTTACACAAGAACGTGAGTATTTTATATAACCGGCGTAACATATTGCAGATGATGCAAATAATATTGGTAACACTTTACATTTACACAACGAAATACATGTTGAAGAGATTAATACTACTCCAGTTATAATTAATTCCTGCAGCCTTATTCTGCAAGCAATAATTCCATCATTATATAATTCTAGAGTTTTAATTGTTTGTATGCAAGATGGTTTAATCTATTTAATCTATTTTATTGCACATAAATTTTATACAAATAAAAATAAAACAATGTTATTTATAAATAGACACAAAGATATTTTATACAAAAGGCAATAATTACTTTTTAGAATTGTCATTGCACTTGCTTACGAAATTATTAATCACAAAAAGATGATCGTTCAACAAAGCTTGTGCATTCAAAATGGCATTCAATTGCTTTTCAGAAATGCTTTTTTCCT
Source organism: Formica exsecta (assembly GCF_003651465.1). NCBI lineage: Eukaryota > Metazoa > Arthropoda > Insecta > Hymenoptera > Formicidae > Formica > Formica exsecta. Next base: position 119,645 of record NW_021851936.1, read on the forward strand.
GCAAAAAATAAATTGCGCAATACAATTAAATAGAATGCAAATTATACAATTATGCTAGTTGATTGCTATTAAAGAAAACAATACCTGTGTTACCCAGGAATAAAAAGAAAATAATTGTTCATAAATCTTCTGTATAGTACTTCTAATATTCTGGAAAAATCAAAATTATATATTTTTAGCACTAATGTAAAGAATATTTTATCAAGAGTATGAACCCATGCATTACAGATAAAATATAAAAATTACAATATTTAAATATTGCTTCTCTTCCAAAAATATTGTCTTGGACATAGATACACTTTCAAAGTCCGTGTAACCCAAGTTTGACAAATGTTCATGAAGAGCGCTACCCTGTAAAATAAATAGATATTAAGTTTTTTGACACATATTATTTCTTGTTCAATTCTTAGTCTTAATTAAATGATTATCTTTGCAATTTGAATTTGTAGAACACAAAAATTTAAATATTGTATATTTAAATCAATTAAAAAACCATATTGTCAGACTAGAAAAAATAAATGACATAATGTATGCATTAATTTATTTTCAATATTTTTGATTTTAATTTCACAAAAAAGATAGTGAAGAATGTGTATGTAAATATAACCTCATTATTTTGTTTATAAAGGCAATATAGTTTCTTTAAAGATACAAATTTTCGTGAAATCATCATACTTGTATCACGACATTTTCGTCTTCCTCATCCATGTTATTTATTTCCATCATTATTATTTAAATATATCACGTATGATATTCGAATATATACATTATATCGCAAGAGATCTTACGAAACGTGACATAAAATCAAGGAGAAGAAAATACAGATTTATTAATCGTAAAAGCCTTCGATCTCAAATAAAAAAAAAAAATCATTAAAATTTATAGTACAATTTTTTCATGATTTTATTATTTCTAATTATTAGAAGACTCATTCATGTAATTGTACACATGTATACTGCACTGCACCCACCACCCACGCCTTCTCCTTCTCTCTCTCTCTAGCATTCATCGCGTATCGCGTATGCGCGAAAAATCCAATCTGAAGTAAATAACAGTAGTTTTCAATGCAGCCAATCAAATAGGTCTCAGATTTCAGGCTTCTCTCTTAATATAACCAACAAAGAGCCAGAAAACTTGTGTTTATCCCTGTCTGATGTATAATTACGCGTAAAATGTTATGTATTATTCCTCAGATGTCATTTACGAAACATAATCGTGCGAGGAACGGGCGATCGTCGTTCTGCGATTTCTCATAAATATCAGGTAAAAATCACAAATATATGTATGTGTGTATATAATACGGGTAAGTCGCGTGTAATACGCATGTAAATGTAACTATAAGTTGTATGTTTGACAAGCACAGTAGCGAGTAGTTGATAAGTGTCATTCGTTAGAGAAGATAGCGTGGGAAACTATAAATATTGGTTTATGAAATATATCTTGTCGACGTGTCGTCATCTAACGATTATACATCTTGTTTACTTAAAGCATATATATATTTAATTACAACAATATAACCTAGTTAAGAGCCGATCAACACGAAATGACATTACTGTAGGTCATGTCATTACGATGCTAATGCATGATGATAATCCTGTTTTAGCATGTGTTCATTTAAATACAATTGGCTGTTGAGCTATTCTGTATATTGTATATGTTTATCGAGTTCTTTCTTTTTTAATATGTTTCACAACATATTTTATTTCTTACATTTTAATAAGTTTATTTTTGATAAATAGTATTTTTCATTTTTTAAATTCTGCCTTTTTTATCATTTTAGATATCTATAAAATGGCAGACGTCAGGTTACTCATCCAGGAAGAAGGTCGTGCAGCCAGAAACTTGGTAGCTTTTAATGTACCTGTTGGTACGAATAATATAGAGAAAATTACAAAAAAGCCACCCAGTGTGCCAAGACAGATTCAGTCAGGTACAACAAAGCGATCCATGAAACCAGCTACAAGAGTGAGATCTGCTTCTACAGGTCGTGATAAGAAATCTGGTAAGACAGCCTTTTCTTTTGTTAGAAAAGAAGGAAATAACATTTAGAAGCACTCTGTGAAGATATTTTAAAAGATTAATATATATTTTGATATATAGAATAACATTCAAACACACTTAATTTTAATAATAGACAATTTCTTTTCATTTGCATAGTTTCCTTAAATTAGAATAACTTAAATAACTCATTAAGAAAGATTGACAGGTTTTTATATCAAACATTTTTAATGGTTATATTGTTTGCAATTATGCTAAAATGTTTTTTATAAGAGCATAAATTATTCAACTCTTAATAATGTGTACTGTTTGTATAGAATTACAGGCACGATATTGGGCATTTCTATTTGGAAATTTACAAAGAGCAGTTGATGGTATTTATCAAACGTGCGAAGAAGATGAAAATATTTCTGAATGTAAAGAAGTTATTCTAGTGCTAGAAAATTATACCAGAGACTTTCATAACTTGATAGAATGGTTCAAAGTTAAGTGGGCTTATGAAAATTCGTCACCACCGTTAAGACGAACTCCTTTGGCTTGGGAAGTTAGAAAAACTTCTCCTTGCCGTATATGGAATTCTACAATAGTTCCAAAATGTACTAGTCCCTTGCAAAGAATAAGTCCAACAGAATTTTCTTGCAAGAGTCCAATCGATCAAACCATATGTGAAAATAAAATTACTATTGTAACGGACAATAAAGTTAATCATGTAAAAGAAGAATTTGTTCATAAATTATTGAAAGATAATAAAAACAATGTTTGCAAAAATTGTTCCTCTGATATTAAAGAAAAACGCAAAAATGGAGTAGATAAGATTGGGAATCAAACAACGAATAAAGAAAAATCCGCATCGACAAAAGCACTTAAAGTATTTGTGAAACAACCTGTGCCAATACAATCAAAAGCCAATAGTTTTGCGGATCGCAAGACGTTAAATGAAGGTGTGACGTGCGATTTTAGAAATAAGATCGATGTTAAAAATGTTTCTAAACAAACAAAGGACTGTTTGCACAGTAACATTGTAAAGCTAACTGATTCTAATTTATCTGCAGAAAAACGAGAACCATGTAAAAGTGATAAGGATGTTCAGCTGATTTCATGTAGTAACTGTGAAGTTATGCAAAAAGAAAGTAATGGTGTGAATATTAGAGACAGTAAGACAGATGGGAAAAACGCAGATAGCAAATTATCGTGTAATAAAAGTAACATTGGATTGGGAAAGCATGAAATTAATGCCAAAGTTAAGAAGGATAGTATTAAAAAACGTGAAAACAACTATATTAATACTGAAAGAATAAATATGAAAACACCCATAGCTCAAAATACTTCAGAAAAAATTAATCAAGTTAATCATCAAATAAATAAACATCCCCATGAAATTGCTGATAAATCGAATAATAAGGATATTCGAAACACATCAATTGGCTCTGTATTAATCAATGCAAATAGACCTGCTTACTCAACTGTGTCGCAAACCAAATCTAAAGTACAATCATCAACTTCAAGCGAAACTCCAAAGTTTATTAGAAGTAAGACTTGTTTAAGTGACAAGAATTTACCTACTTCGAATAAAAGAAGGCCTGGAACATCTGTTATTGTGAGAGGACGATTTCAAACTCCTGAAAATAAGGTATTTCCCTATTATATTTTAAAGAATAGTTTTTATTTTATGAATGTATAATGTGCTTGTTATATATTTCACACATTCTAATAACAAATTAATACAAATATAAAATTATATATATATGTATATACTTTTCATCGATTATCTTACAAGACTTTTTAATTTATTCTTTAATTCCTTAATAATGTATTTACGTATACATATATGGTAAGATCTTTATCAATATTGTATAACATTTACATTTTGACCACAAATTGTACATATATTTTAGTCTAAATTAATTTAAAATAATACATTTTTTCAGTCATCTGAACAAAATACCTTAAAGAAAGATCAAAATAGAGAAATGAATGGATCAGTAGAAGTTTTAACGAAACAAACAGCACCTCCAAAGACAAAGGATGAAAGTGATGGCTGGCAAACAGTTAGGAACCGTTGTAGAAGAGGGAGTACTCATAACCTGAACATGTCTACACGCTTTCATAAACCAAGCACTGCTCTATCCTTACCAGCTTTGTCAATAGAAAGTCCATCAGAGAAGATAAAGAAGACTAGTTACACTCCCGATGGGAACAACAAGCAAAAGAAAAAATGCATTGTAGGAAAAACTGGCAAGAACATGAATAATGAAGTTAAAAAAGTGAAAGGAGAATTCATGACATCTACGATTAAAAGTGATCTCGAAGATACGCTGAAGAAGAATACTTTAAATTTGTGTGACAATTCAACGTCAGTGATTGCAGCTATCTTTAAGAACGATGCCGAGTTACTCGAGAAACGCATACAACAGTTCATGGCTGCTCAGGCAGAAAGAGAAAGAATTATTTTAGAAGAAGAGAGGAAGACAGAAGAAGCAGATTCTCAAAGATCTCAGCAGCTATCGGACGAAGAGGCATCCTTGAAACGGCAAATTATGGAATTAGAATCTACCGAGATTGACATTGACACGGAAACGGACGAGACAGATGGTGAAATGGTTCTTGAAATGGAAGATGAGCCTATAGTGTCGCTTAGTAGCGTCACTGATGATATTAGTTTAGAGGATAGGTACATACTTATTATGCATATTGATATAATGTCTTGATATAATTGTGTGTCACATTTGTTAATAAAATTGATATTATAGATACGAAAATATGTTGGAGGGAATGTCTTGGGCGGAACGGGTTGATACTCTCGCACAATTGCGTGCATTAGTAGCTCGCCATCCGGGGCGTGCTTTAGAATTGCATCAGAAGCTTTCGTCTCCGTCGCGGAAAAGATCGCTCCCCGAAACGTTAAGAAGATATCAAGCAAAACAAGCTTGCGCGCAAGACAAACGTCAAAAGCTATTAATGGAGAAATCGCAACGATTGCGAGAGTTATTGAACAAAGTGGAAGACGTCAAAAGCGCAAAAAATCAATTAATAGAAGACAAACGGATCAGGATGGAAATGAGACTTAAAAGGGCGGAGGAAAATAGAACGCAACATTTGTTAGAAATAGTGAGGAAGGCACACGATGAGGACTCGAAATTGAAGGAAATAGCTTTTATCAATGAACTTGAGGCGCAAAATAAGAGGCATGATTTTATGGCATTGTGTCAAGAGCAGGAAGAAAGATTGCAGGTATATATTTCCAGACAAAAAGATAACACACAAATTTTCAATGATTTTTTGGGCATTTTCTGTGAATATATATAAGATATATATATAATACAAATATTATATGTAACATATTAATATATTGCATTGATATATTAAATATATATATTATATTAATAGCACTCTTTTTTACATAACTGCGACTTGTGTTATATAGGGGATTCAAGAGGAACGTCAACGTCGACAGGAGGAAAAAGCTGCTAAAGAAGCCGCAGCCGAAGAACGTCGAAGAGCTTTAGAAGCGGAACGGCAGCTAAGGATACAAAAAATGAAACAAGCGCGACGAGAACGCGAGGAGAGAGTTGGTAAAATGCAGCTTGAAAGAGAAAAAGAACGGCAGGTAAATGGATTATTATTATGCTTACGCACTGTCACACAATTTTTTTCATCTAATGACTCTCTAATCTTGATTTTAACTCTTTAGGAATTAGCGAGGGAAAAGGCACGAGATCGTGAAGAACGCTTATCGGCACTTCACGCGGCTCAATTAGCTAATCAAGAAGAGCTGCAGAAGAAAATAGCGCAGAAACAGCAAGAATCCGCTAGACGGCACGTGGAGAATATTGAGCACATTCGGCAACGTGCTGTTGAATCTTCAATCTTAAGATCCAGTGTTCCTTATGTGGCACGATTGTAAGTTTTATATAATGTATCTTTTTCTTTCTTTTAACAAGATATTATATGCATTTGTCTATATCTTGTTAAATATCTTGTTAAAAGATATTGTATATAATAATAGTTAATTGTATATAATATATTTTACAGATAGCTAACGAAGTACATCTTTTGAGTCACTTGAAAGGAAAGGCGCATCTCGAAGCGGTACGAAATGCCCATGATAACCGCGAGCCATCGCGAGACGAACTTCAACGTTTTAATATCGCACAAATACGGGATGTCCCGGTCAATGTGGTCAGTAATAATAACGCGAACAGCAACAAGGCCGCGAGAGAGAAGCAGAAAGCGCTTAAGCGTCGATGTAGGAAGATAAAGCAACGCATGAGCTTACGTGGGCAAGAATGGGAGGATAAATGTAAAAATGAAAGTAATCAGAATTTATCCGTCGAATCGGCCAATAAAGTCAAATTTCGACGCAATTTAAAAGAGTTAGATAGATTGTATAATAATCATTCCAAATCTGCATGGTCAACTATAGCACTCGCTGCCTTGGAGCGTTGCTTGGGTGAAATTGTTCGAGCCTTCTCCAAATCCGTAAGTTCTACAGAGAAGAGATTATGTTTTTCTCGAGATTATTCTGCATCATTTTATATTCTATTTATCTTGTTATTATTGTATTCTGTTTCAGTGTCCATTTGATCAAGATGCGTTCAGATGCTTGAATGGATTTGATACCTTAACGAACTTATTGAACCTAGGCTTAAATACACAAAATACATCATATAATTTACCAAATAAGTAAGTAATGATTCCACAAATGTAATAGAATCTATTCAATCAATATTACAAGACATTTTCTGTTTGTATTAAAAATTTTAGAGCACTTATATCACTGTGTCGAGTCTACAAAGCGACCATCAATGAAAACATCGAGAATATAAAAGCCATTCTATTAAGCAACAAAATTCTCGTTATTTTGGATCTACTTTTACAACGTCTAGAGGTAAGTTTACATTAATTCTATCTCTGATAGCGTTAATTCTTCCGTGTGATTGATTTCATAGGATATAATGAATTATAATATGAAAAATTTCAAGATTGGTATAGTGATTTATTTTGATCCAACAATATATATATATATATATATATATATATATATATATATATATATATATATATATATATATATATATATATATATATATATATATATATATATATATATATATATATATATATATATATATATATATATATATATATATATATATATATATATATATATATATATATATATATATATATATATTGTTGGATCAAAATAAATCACTATACCAATCTTGAAATTTTTCATATTATAATTCATTATATCCTATGAAATCAATCACACGGAAGAATTAACGCTATCAGAGATAGAATTAATGTAAACTTACCTCTAGACGTTGTAAAAGTAGATCCAAAATAACGAGAATTTTGTTGCTTAATAGAATGGCTTTTATATTCTCGATGTTTTCATTGATGGTCGCTTTGTAGACTCGACACAGTGATATAAGTGCTCTAAAATTTTTAATACAAACAGAAAATGTCTTGTAATATTGATTGAATAGATTCTATTACATTTGTGGAATCATTACTTACTTATTTGGTAAATTATATGATGTATTTTGTGTATTTAAGCCTAGGTTCAATAAGTTCGTTAAGGTATCAAATCCATTCAAGCATCTGAACGCATCTTGATCAAATGGACACTGAAACAGAATACAATAATAACAAGATAAATAGAATATAAAATGATGCAGAATAATCTCGAGAAAAACATAATCTCTTCTCTGTAGAACTTACGGATTTGGAGAAGGCTCGAACAATTTCACCCAAGCAACGCTCCAAGGCAGCGAGTGCTATAGTTGACCATGCAGATTTGGAATGATTATTATACAATCTATCTAACTCTTTTAAATTGCGTCGAAATTTGACTTTATTGGCCGATTCGACGGATAAATTCTGATTACTTTCATTTTTACATTTATCCTCCCATTCTTGCCCACGTAAGCTCATGCGTTGCTTTATCTTCCTACATCGACGCTTAAGCGCTTTCTGCTTCTCTCTCGCGGCCTTGTTGCTGTTCGCGTTATTATTACTGACCACATTGACCGGGACATCCCGTATTTGTGCGATATTAAAACGTTGAAGTTCGTCTCGCGATGGCTCGCGGTTATCATGGGCATTTCGTACCGCTTCGAGATGCGCCTTTCCTTTCAAGTGACTCAAAAGATGTACTTCGTTAGCTATCTGTAAAATATATTATATACAATTAACTATTATTATATACAATATCTTTTAACAAGATATTTAACAAGATATAGACAAATGCATATAATATCTTGTTAAAAGAAAGAAAAAGATACATTATATAAAACTTACAATCGTGCCACATAAGGAACACTGCTTCTGAGCGGGGTAAGATTTAAGAGTGGGTGGCACTTCTTCCG
>NW_021851936.1:131227-151555 GCF_003651465.1 Formica exsecta
TATATATATATATATATATAATTAACGGATAAAGTATGCTTCTGTAAACGTATATTTAACTTTTCAATTTTATTTATTTATTGAGGAAATGTGCATTATGATTGAAAAAACTAAATAGAGGTGATAACATCGTATTAATATAACATTTAAAAAAAATTGAAGTTAATTTAATATTCAATATCTTTGTGTATCGTATTCGTTCGAATATATCCTCCAAATATCGCTAAAATTGTTGAAAATTGATAAATTGAAATATTTTTTCTCACCATTTTTCAATCATATTTCTCAGTTCTGCTCAAATTGAAGTAAATAAACAGAATTCTTTACTAAGCTTTTTTCAATACAAAAATTTTTGCCGTTAGAACTTTTTATCTCGCGTTATAAAACAAGCTTAAAAATACACACACAATTATATATAATTTTATATATACATATATTTTAAAATTCGATATATAAAATTTAAATCAACACCTTTATCCAATAAGTGCTGCCACCTGAGAAGAAATGACTCAACTATTTCAAATAGGAATCTCATTATAATTCGGTTGGCTGCACTGGTGTGTTATTTCCCAAAATGTTTTACTCGAAACAATTTTAACAATGCTCTGGCAACAAAATTGATATTCAGGTAATCTTTTAAAAAAATTCTAGCAAAAAGATTGGTTTTTATAATTGAATCAACATCCGCGATTTTGATTGCAATTCTGTATTGCATGACTATGTCCGAATATCGCGATAACAATTCTTGTCTTTTACTTCCCATCAATATCGAAGCATTGATAAACTTTATAATTATAATTATAAATCTAGAAATGTTCTCAAATTAAGTTTCAGAAGTAATCAGATAAATAAATATCTTTTATCTTGCATTTAATTTCTCACTTTAATAGAATAGCTACACAGTAATCTTGGGTTTTGAAATGTGAAATTATTCGAGGTTATTATTATAATTACAATAATGATAACACCGGACTTTTGATCGTTACTTTTTGCGCGACTAAAAACAATTCTTTTGAATAAATATGGTTCTCCTCGAGTTTTTATTCTTCAAGGTTTGCATTTTTTTACTATTAATTAAAAAGATAAAGGTATCATTCTAAAAACATAAGTTGATATTTTTTTGATCTAATCTGAATGTAAACCAATGTAAACAAATCTTTAGAAAAACGTCACTATTTTTACGTAAAGCGTTTTAATTCTTAAAACCTGCTATCATAGGCGTAAAAAAATCTCCTTTATTAAAGTTTCGGAACGCGAGGCAAGCTATACAATGATATTTGTCGAACGCGCATAAACGTATCGCCGTCTAAAGTGAGTTAGTGTGATAGATAGGCATGCAGATTACAGCTTGTTTTGTGTCTTTTTTTTTCTTTTTATCTCGTTTCGACATTGTGGCAGAGGGACAACGTTGGTAAAGACGACGTGCCCCTGTCATCCTGTCTATTCTGTCCAACTTGTCAAAATAAGGATTAAGACTCTTCGGGATTCACGATTTTACACTGCGGTTGCCTTTAGACCCGTTTCGAGAGTCGTGTGGTAGACACGCATTGCTTAGCCGTATAAGATGTGCGAGGTAAATAAAGAACGATATATACTAATTTCGGAGTCGAAGGCTTGAAATAAAGGGGAAGATACAAACGTGAATCCTATCTGCAATAATAATTATAGTATTCAAACAATGTGTGTTTATATATTAGTGATGAATATATTTATGTACTGTTTACAGACAATTGCAATGATGCTGCTTGCATTGTTGAAAATACTAACAGTTTCAATAAATTAATTCACAGATTAGATAATATTTATTAATGTACACGGAGAGAGGAGAGAGAGAGATGTCTAACTTTTATTATATAATTTTTTTAATTCTAGTTTTTTTTAATCACACTTTACACTTTAAATTTTTTACTATTGAAATAATATAAATTAAAAAAAGATATGTTGCTCTTTTCGATATTTCCTGTTTATTTTATTAATTATCTTTATTGGATTCGCGGTTCAATTAGTTACAAATATTTCATCATGATTTTTGGTACTCAGTTAGCAAAACAAAAGAGTTTGGTTTAATTCGATTTACACGCGTTGTCATTTTACATACCATACGGTATCAATAACAAATAACGAATGCTTTATGCAATTAGTTAAAAAAACAACAAATATGATTAATGCGACTGGATCGTTTTTACACTTCTGGTCATGCATTTTGAATAAATAATTTCGTTGTATATACGGTAAAATGCTCATATATTGAACAAGTGCATATATCTTTATTCTATAGCGATACAAGAAAGGAATACAAGAATAATAGAATTTATTGATGCATAAAGAGATATTTTACGCCACTCGCATTCGTCATTTTCGAATTTCTAGTAAGACTATCTTATATTTTGCGTCTGATTTTTACGCATGTCTCTTCGAAATCATCGACGTGCGACGAGATTTACGCTTTCAAACGCATCGTATGTTTAAGCGGCGGGCGAGAGAGCTTTTAGTGACGTCACCCACATACAGATACGCGTGCACGCACGCACAAACGTGACGCGCGCGGATGGAGCCGAGTTATACGGTGAAAGGAAAGTCCGTCCGCGCGAAGAGAAAAAGAGAGAAAGAAAGAGAGAGAGAGAGAGAATACGCATGGGGTACTCCTGTTTCCACTTCCATCAAGCCCGGGTTTCGAGGACCGGGTAAGAAAAATCAAGTAATAATATCTTTTATCTTTAGTTTACTTTTTAATCGCATTGACATATACTTGAAAACAATTAGTAAAGACAAGATTCTGTGGTATTTATATCTCGTTTTCGCGGGAATTATTATTCTTTCATTATTCGTTTTTATTCCGTTCAGACTAATACAATATAGTCAAGAGACAAATGTCCGACTTATAATAACTATCAAATTTCGTACAGTTGAAGCAAATATTGGAAGCGAATTCACTTGTTTTATACAGGCATTTTGCCTTTATTGCTGTTCGTATATATATATATATCTGTTTCCACTTCCATCAAGCCCGGGTTTCGAGGACCGGGCCTAATCTTTTGTCTCGTCTCCTCTCCTTCTATCGGCGCTTTTTCAACAACCTCTTCGCACGTCCTAGAATCCGAAATGCGCGCTGCAATTTTCCAGAGCTACCGCCCTTCGTCCTCCTTCGATACAATCGCGGTGAACGCGGGCGAGATTTTACACAAGGAAAAGCTACCGACGCTTTATTTTTGTGGGCTCTAATTGAAAGTTTAAAACGAAAATTTATACGAGGAATATCTATTAGAGATTACAGTTTTTCGTCAGATTGTTTCACGGTTTTGATTATATCGTTTCAAATGTTTTTGTGAACAAATAGTCGTTTTCCAAAGCAAACGGAAATTGATATTTGAAAGATTAAGGCACGGCATATCTGTTGAAAACTACGGAAACATAGCAAGAATCATGATGAAAAAGTTAGAAATAAAAATGAAGCAGATTTATAAATTTGCAAACGTAATATTATCCTATAAAAAGATACTTTCTTATTGTCGAACTTCAAGAACTCTCGATATAAATTGATTTAGCGTATAAATGCACGAAATGCGCAAACTATGGACTTTTGATAAGTAAGTAAATTAATTAAACGAACCAAGTTTAGCAACTCTAATGAAGAACAGTGTTTAATTGCAGAGAAATTGCAATATATCGATTGAGAAGATTTATGGGATTATATAAGAATCTAATCGAAAAATAAGATACTTTTAACATCATATAAATACAAATTTTATACGATGTTAAAAAGTATTCTATTTTTTGATTCGCTAAACTTTTATAATCCCTTATATCGGTTTTGGTATTTCTTTATGATGGATGATACTTTAACGCTTGAATTCTCTGATAAAGAAAAATTTTCTTACAATAGTTGAAAAAAAAAAACCAGAAGAAATATTTGTTTTCAGAGACTTTATATATTTATATAATATTATGTAATTATATAATATTATGTAAGAAAAATCAAGTAATAATATCTTTTATCTTTAGTTTACTTTTTAATCGCATTGACATATACTTGAAAACAATTAGTAAAGACAAGATTCTGTGGTATTTATATCTCGTTTTCGCGGGAATTATTATTCTTTCATTATTCGTTTTTATTCCGTTCAGACTAATACAATATAGTCAAGAGACACATGTCCGACTTATAATAACCATCAAATTTCGTACAGTTGAAGCAAATATTGGAAGCGAATTCACTTGTTTTATACAGGCATTTTGCCTTTATTGCTGTTCGTATATATATATATAATGACGCAGCTCCGTTTAGACTATCCGGTATTATTGGTCAGGTTCGTCTCCGTATGCGATACGGGGATTGTCGAGAAAATAGAAACAAGGGAGTCACCTCGTTACTAAATGGGCCAGAAAAAAAGACGTCGCGTCGTAAAAAGAGCCGCGGAGATAAAGATTCTCGTCAAATAAAAAATTCAGCGATAAGCGGGATTAGACGCGCAAAATTCTCGTCTTTATCTTTATAACTGCCGTGTCTCTCTCCCGATATACGAGCGTTTTAATACGCTTTAAATCGATGGGACCGCTGCGTCGAGTTCGACGAGAAGGTAATCGGCGTACATCCAATTAAAAAATAGAAAAGATGATCCGTAAATGTAACGTCTATTATTTCAATAGCATTTCGTAGCGCTATTTATTTCTTTTGTAATGAATCGCGATGCGTATCACGGACCAAGAGCCGCGTTTTTAATCGAGTTCAAAATGTTTAAGAAAATCGAGATGAATTATTTTAATGCATCTTTCTTATCTTGCTGATCGAAAAAATTTGGATAGTTTGGACCATTACGCAAAAAGACGAATTATTCGAAGGGAGTTCGTCCATTTCCCCCTTTCTCTCCCCACCCTTCCCGCGAATGTTTCCCAATCACTGGTCCGTCGACCAAACAAATTTACAATTCCACGTAAATTGCTTGAAATCATTTGTCTTCTAAGGCCGTCTCCCTTTCGTTTGAGGATTCATACGTGTATGCGTGACTGCATTTGCATTGATAGACGCAGAAGAAAGATTTGGATGACTACAAATTGTATTTGCTGACCGTAAAAAAAGGGAAAGAAGTTGTCAAACGAATTAAAGTCCGCGAGCAATGTATAGATTGAAATATAAAGGAGATGTAGCGATTCATAGTAGACAATATTGTCTTTTTGTTTAATATTAATCACAGAGAATTAAACATATACGCGTAAAAAATATGCACGGTACAACCTATTTGCCATAGATTCTTTATTTTTAATGTCGTGCATACTTTTAAATTAAAACATTTAATGTTTAAATATTTTCGCCGAGGAAAAATTTATATTATAATGAATATAATATGAATATAAATTTTATAATTTATCTTTCATTATCAATAATAAATATACTTTTAATTGCTTTTGTCAACTTCGCAAACAAAAAATTTCGAATGTAAAATTTACAAACTATATGCACTTTATAAATTAATCATAAAGTCGTAGAGTTCAAACTGTATTATCGATGTCTCGTAGACTTCTCGTTGTAGAATTCTCTAAGATCGTCTCGTTGACTTTTCAACGTTTGGAAAGAACTGGATTAACATAAAAGCATCTCCTGTTTACGATCGCACGTACTCGATATATGCGTTCCTCGAAATTTCAACGTCTTGTTGGCGTCTTGTTTTCGTTCGTTCCGTATCAGAGAGAATGTCGTGGCTTTTTTTTCTTCTCGATACGGATGGGATTGAATTTGTCAAGATAGTGGTCAAACCACTTTTTAATGTTTCGTTGGAGATTATTTCGCTACCTCTCTTATGAGCAGGCCGGTTCGTAACATTATCTCTTCCATCCAAGACGCTCGTCCGGCGCAACAATAGTTCTTAAAAGATTATGCGTCCTAGAGTTTTCTGTGAATGCGCCACGATATCTCTTTAAAAACTAATAATAATTTTTAGAAATTAATAATAGACGTGTACGGGGACATACATCGTACACATTTTTCACGTGATCCAAATATGTAATTTAAAAAAAAGTAGAGTAGAAAAAAAAAGATGTTCTTTCCAGAAAGAATATAAATTTTATAACGTATATATTAATTAGCGATATTAAATATTATAAAAAAAAAATTCGGGATTGTTTAAAAAACTTGGATAAAATTTTTAAGAGATCTGATTCGAATTCAGAATCGATTGTTGCAGAATGTTGCAAAATCGCTTTCGCGTTCGTTCACTACAATTTAAGCGTAATTTTCGTTACGATATATTCAAGCGAGTGGATCATGGCGGCCAGAAGCCAAATAAAAGTGAACAAACGTGTAGTATACGACTTTTCGATAGGATTCCTCGAACGACTTATCGAAGCCGAGGCTAAACCGTTTAGGACCCATATTCCCTGTCTCCAGGATTCTTATCGGGACCCTTTGTGACTCGTTACCACTAATTTAGCGTTCTAAATGCCCGTACGTATGCGTGCGTTGTCCGCTCGCGGTCTAACGGGTCTGTAACAATGACTCAACGGATCAGGAATCCGGCGTGTGTATGTGTGTCTAGCGTCTGGTTGATCGACCAGAATCGGACGCTAAGTAACCAGCCGACCGATGTAACGCGAGCGATACGTCTCCTAGTAAAAGCGAAAACATACCTGAAATTTCTTTAATTATCCGATATCAAAAATTTACCGGCTCTTTAATTTCTCAGCGAGTGTTTTTTGGCGAAATATACAACACGCGCGTATTTTCGTTTTAATGATTTTAATATTAATGACTCTCTCTCTTTCTCTTTGTCTATTCCTTTCACATCTATTACATCCAGAGAGAAGTATTATTTCATCGGAATGACAATCTTTCTTCTTTTCTTTTCTTGCATTCCGATATACCTTTTGTCATTTTTAATTGCGATATGTAATTGTACACTAAAATCTAATGGATTCCAGTTCTCACATTTCTCGCTCCATTCTTACAGACGCCGCAATTTTTTCGCGCTATTAACTGAACAAAAAAAAAAAAAAAACGAGTACACACATTTCTCTAATCGCAAATATTCTTGTATTTTAATTAAACGTTAATAATTCTGACGCGTTTGTTTTAAGAAAAATTGGAATTATGCATCTTTCAAAGAGCACATTCGCAAACGCAACACTATCTCCTACATTTTATAAAAATATCTATTACATCTTTTGTTGTAATCATTACGTTTCTCCCCTCACAGACTTTGACTAGTCTCGACGACCACACGCAGACCCAGGACGTATCCGCCAATTCAACCGGAAATGGAATGGTAGCCGCCAGCGCGACGCAATTGCTGTGCAGCCTGATCCCTGAAGAGCTCTTTGAGAAAACGGTCTTGCAGACTCGCGTTCAAGATATTGCCGGGTAAGTCCTTCAAATGTTCAATTTATGAGCGCAGTCTCGTATTACGCGATCCTGAAGCTTCGATATTGACATCGCATCATATAAGAAGCCAACCCTCTTTTAAATGATAAAAATATTTTTATTGACATATATATTCGAAACGGGCGACACTCTGAATGTCGCGGAAGAATTACGTTTACCTCGTCTTATGCAAAGATCCAAGTAATTTTTAATATATTTCATTCGTTTTTCCTGATATATTGATTTTAAAAATCCGTCGCGTCAAAATTTTACAGAAAAAAAAAATCTCTTTATAATTTTTATCCGATTCTGAGTAATAATCCTTTCGCGATACACTTCAAAAGTTGGTAGGAAATGCGTAGATTTATGTTAAATAATAAAATAATGTCAATTTGAATTATCGTTATCAAATATCGGGAATGAACGATACAATAATTTCAATAAAAGCTAAAGCTAATTATAATTAAAATTTGTTTTAAAAAATAGAGCGCACGTTAAATTGAAATTATTTTTAATTAAAAATACTGTATTGTGACGAGAGACATATCGACGTTCATGTTAGCACAAATATAATATTACATATTTAATTGACAGTTGACCGTTTTAGTGCGATGCTCGGGGAAATGGCAAATCAAATGCGATTATCGTTAACGATTCCATAAATTTACGCCCCCCCCCCCACGATATCTTGTATAAAATTTATGAAGACAAACAGCTTTGACACTTAAGTGAAGAATTATTTATTATTAGTTGCGTATCTTTTCCACGACTTAAAAAGGTGATGCCGATACTTTTTGTATCACCGAATAAGGATAGAGCAATATCGTAGGATGTTCGATTATTAGTTACAAATGGCGGGCTATTAAAATTAATCTTTACAGGCGACCGAAGCATTATTTCGCTGATTAGGGTAATCGGAGCATAATTAGCAACGTTCCACTTTTTCCCGGACCATACGAACGCTCTACGTAATTGCGGGCAATCATCTACAATGAAATCGTAACTTCTGTAACGTGTCTTTACGTATCTTTCCCCCGTATTTTTTTTCTATTTTTTGTGAAGTTCCTCAATAAAAGGACTAGAGCCGCTGAGATGGTACTTTTTGATAAAAAGCGGATTACTGGAACGACAATGCAGAGAACTTGTAAGAAGAAATAACACGAAAGCGACAAGATTTCACGTTAATCAAAATATAAAAAAGAAACATGTAAAAAGTTCAATTTTATTATAGTTTGAAACTACTTTCCTTTTTCTACAACGTTTCTCTTTATTAATCAGCGTTTGATCTCTCTTTGCGTTCCTGTCGCCAAAGCTATTAGCGCCTGACATTCGCTTTCGTATAATTCTTATGCACTCGCCCGTGCGCGGCTTTTGTCGAAAATCCACGTCTTTTGATCTAGTCGAGTCATTTGTTGCGCAAACATACCATCGTCTCTAGGACGGCGCCTTTGAACGGGCGAAGGAATATTCGAGTAGGTGCTTTGAGGTACATACTAGGACCACCCTGTCTGAAAATATAACCGCGCGTCAGAGCTGAACTTAATACGCGAGTCACGCGAAGTGACAAGACGCAAACTGTTTTCGTTGCATCGCGCGGGATCCGTGATCTTCGCGTTCGGAGGTTGACGGTTCGCACCTGGGTCAACTTCCTCCGCGAAGACCCCCCAAAACGTCGCCTTAACCCCTTTGCGCGCATCGAACTCGGTTTCCCTCCTTTTCTCGCGGCGCTTGTCCCTTTTCTCCACGCACACGTGTCTCTCTTCCGGGGAGGGAAATCTTGTCACAGACGTTTCATCTCTCCGGCGAAGGAGTAGGAACATTATTAAAGTACAGTTATATAATATGATTAGAAGGGTAACGTTAGAGCAAATTTAGAAAATGATTTAAAGAAAAATATTGTTTTATCTACAGTAAGACAATTATGATTAATAATAATAATTCTAAGTTCAGAATTTTAAATATTTTTTATTTATTAACTCATGCACAATTTTTAATTCTTTATTATTTATATATTATTTATATAGACTTCAGAGAATTTTTTGGTATTGCACAAAATTTTGCATTTTATTACTCTCACAGGATAGATGATGATTTTTTCTCACGCGTTAGTAATAAAACTGAATAGATATTCCGTTTGAAGATATAAATTCAGAAATGTAACAACATGGAAAATATAATTATCATTAGATTTTATCGGCGATATACGAAGTAGATATCTCTTAAACTTTCTGATGGCGTATGAATGGCTTCATAAAGCAACAGATGCGCGGTATAAAGATAAAGAGATAAAAAGCGCGTATGTTTGCCTATCAACTTTTATCCGTTAGTATCTCTGCGCGATCTCTCTGAGTAGAGAGGTGCCAGTGGCGGCAGCTCTCCCAGGGATCATTTCCCTCGATTCCCTCCTTTTTTTTAATACCGACAATGCCAAAGATAAATGAGCTTTTCGCCATAAACTCCGTGACCTGTCGAGAGAATCGCGTCCTACTGTCGTTTTCTTCATACATGTACCTGAATACGAGAACATGTGCATTAAATTATTTGCATTTTTACAAGAACGATATTTTCTCTTCTTGAAACGTCTCCGAAAAAAAGATAAATACCTAGAAAGAGCACTTCCCCTCGTCCATTTTTTTGACATAATTTATCTATTTTGAATTCACTTACAAATTCGCAAGGGGAACCCCAGAGAATCTTATCGTTATTTTAAATTATTAAAATGAATATACAGAAAATGGATTTCATATTACATGTAGTCACGGGATATTTATTAATATTTATTTATGTAAAATAGACTCCATAGTATATTTAATATGTAAAAATACATTTACATGCTCGAACATTTATGCATGAGAAACTATTATTGAGAATAACTAGATGAGGATTAAAAGTGTGGCCACAAAGCGATGTGACTTGGCCTCTTTTCCCGTAATCGAAAACTCTCGAAGACGTCGACGATTGGGACTTGAGTGGCAACCATTGACGTAATTGCTAGAGAGAGAATACCGTAGAAAAATTAAATCCACAAACACTCTTACTCTAATCACGATGGAGATGGGAGAGGGGTTTGCCTCGTGTAAGGTCTACGTGAAAAGAGATCGATCGCGCGAATAATTAGTAATTTATCATTTTCATAATTAATGTACTAATTAAATTTTTCGATTATTATCAATATTCGTGAATAATGTACGTTTGATCGAATTTATACGATTTAATAAGACATTGAATGAGATAAATTATACGTTAAACTATGATATCTTTTCACTTCATTATTTTTTTAACGTTAATTATCCTTAAGTCTCATCCTTTAATTTTTAAATGTACAGATATGGTATATATCGATAATCAGATATTATGCCGCGAAGATTTTGAATCTGCGACAATTTTGACGTGTCGAAGAAAACAGCTGGATGTTTTGAATCGCTCAGTAATAGGATTGACATCGTGGACGAGAGTGAGACGCGATACGAGAGACCGAAGAAATGTGTCAATTTAAATCGTTATGCCTCTTAAAGTACTCGTGTCTTGCTTCGCGCGCCCGAGATAAATCACAGTTTGCTCTGGTTAATTGAAACGGATGTAGGCGGAACTCGATGCGATCTCGCTTTTTGTTTCTCTTCGCGGCTCCGGGATTAAATGGGGCTTTCGATCAGCTTGTCGACGTCCACGAGTCTAAATTTTCCTCAGTGCGCGCCCGCGGCTTCCCGCTTCTCTCGTGCTCTCCGTCTATTGTTATAATGAATTAAAGGACTACGTCTTAATCGCGCGCGCGCGTACAGAAATGACGCCCTTCCTCTCAGACTGACGCTTTTAAGCCTATCGCATAATCCTCCAAGCAATGGTAGTTTGGAAAAACAAATGTTGTAAATTTATGCCAGGTTTCTATTACAAGATCGTATATGTTCAACAATTTTCTGATACTGAAAATTTCTAAAAATGCTTCAATCAATTTTTCGCATGTCAACTTTCTAGAAATTTAAAATAATTATTTGAATCATAAATTTCTGATCTTTTATCGCACATATATATTACATAAAATATTGACAAAATATTAGATAATTTTATTAAAGAAGTAATTTCTTGTAAAAGTTAATACAGTACACAAAGATAGTAAACTATAGAGAGGATATCTTAGAACATCTCTAGCTTTGATTGGAAGGTCGATTCAGAAAAGTCAGCAGTTCCGTTAAAAGGTAAAATAATTCTCGGCCAAGTCAAACCGGAAATCGTCGTTATGACTCCCCGGGAAAAAAAAAATTGATCGCTATTCCAGTGATTCGTAACGGATTGTACAAGGATGGCTCCCGTACCAGGCAAGCGACGTGATCGCGAAGTACTATCGCAAAAGTAATTTGCTACGTAATCGTCAAGCAACGGTTACATCAAACTGACGCATTAATTAATACGCAGCTCCTAGAGGCGAACGGCGGCTCGTGCATTTACTTAACGTAATAAGGTTCCCAGCGGCTTCTTCTCCTCCGTCTACCTCCGCACGCTCGTCTCGCACGGCTCGCGCGGAGGTATAGGTAGGGTTTATTACGAAAATGAAAAGGCTACGTTTTAGTCGTGCAACCTGATTAAATCGGGAGTTGCGCGAAACGAGGTTAGACGCGAAACGACGGGCTCTTCCCCTTTGAAGAGAGAGAGCGGCGGACGAAATCTATTTTATTAATATAACGGCGCTGCTGTTTGATCTGATAATTTAGTTTCGCCGTTCTAAAGAGCATCCACCCCGTCCCCCTCTCCTCCCTTTTCTGCCGCGCCAAAGGCTCTCGAGTAACGACATCTCCCAGTGGGCATTTTCGGATTTCTTTCTCGAACGTCTCTCCCCTCGCTCTCTTCATGCTCTCACCTCCTTATCGATTTCATGCAAATAGATTCGAACCTTTATCGCGAGAAGAAAATAGTGGTAAATGTTGACTGCTGCAGCACGACGACTTCTGTTTACTGTACTCGTATAAGGAGATGGTTCGGAGTCTGGTATACAGTTACTCAAGAAATTGCGATCGAAAGTCTTCAATGTAACGAGAAAGAGAGGAAGAAGAGGGAGAGCAAAAGCATATTAAACGATTTTTATAGCTTATCAAAGAAAAGAATATGCATACAAACATAATACATCTCTAAAGTATAATACATTTTTCTAAATAATTTTTCGCTAAACATTTAATCAATTTCGCGATCATTTAAGATCCTATTCTGCGATATGCAATAATTTGCTTTAGATATTTTTTTTTTCTTTTGCGACTTTAATCATGAATAAACAAATCTGCGCGCGGATAAAATTGTAATTGCATGATTGATTCAAGCGCATCCACTACATATTTATTTGATTGAGTAAAATTGTAGAAAACTACCCATAGCATACGCAAACACTACTACGTATAGTGTGTAGAGACGTTTTCTGGACCGCAGTCAGATTATATTTCCGTTTTCTCGTTGCGGGGTAAAGTTGCGTAAAGAGAAGAATTTTAAACTGTGATTTCGCTGACGACAAAACCGCTTCCATTTTAAACAAAGTCCAGCGTATCGCAGCGACGTGTCGCACACCTGTCACGTTCATCGGTGAAGCGGCGTGGGTAAGTGCGTCTAAAAACGCGAGGGCGAAAGAGGAGGGTGAGACGGGTTGGAAGGCGAGGGGTCGGTGTGTAGCCGGCAAGATCATCGGCGGTCGTGGAAGAAAGGGGGAGATGAAGAAAAAACATCGCGGGGGTGAATGAGCGAGGCGGGCTGGGTACGTAATCTGCTAATGGACTGTTCTCCTCCTCCTCCTCCTCCCTTTCCCCTTCCTCACCCGTCTCGTTCCCACCTCCTCGCTTCCTCTCTGTTTCTCCTCGTCCAAATTCACCCTCGGCCGGTACGCATCCCCGCGTCCTCTCAACCCTCTTTCGAAAGGCCTCGACTCATCCCTCTGTCCCTTTATCTCTTTCTCTCTCTCTTTCTCTTTCTCTCTCTGTACCGAGTTATCGGCGACCTACGCGTACACGCCCAGTCGTTTGCTATTCTTCGTACTTTTGTTGTCTTCTTTTTTTCTACGTGTTGCTCGCAGGATTTGGTCGATACACCGCGGATCGGTTGATGCGTTCGCGCGTGCACAGGGTGTTGGGAAAATTACGTGTACAAACTTGGAAATTGTATCGGAGATTTCAAAATGAGAAAAAGGAAGAGAGAATTTCCTCCCACAAGCATAGATACGGAAAAATTTGAATTAAGCGACCGCGAGGGGATAAAGAGAATGATTTTTCGTAAATTAATCTCCACCAATGAAAATGGATGCTTACATTTTTTATTTTTATTCAATTTTAAGTAAACTTTATCTATCTACGTAGAATTTTAATTTGAAGCTTACTGGAAAGGCGCAATAAATGATAATCTTCTAAATCATAATCCATAATAAGACTAAGGTAAGAGCTTTTCAAAATTTATCTGTAGTTAAAAAAGGTGCGTTCTTGATAGTCTTAAATTCTCCATGGGTGCATATCCGTCGAAATTATATAATTTAACTGCTTTGTGGCAAGTTTGATTTAATTTTTATACATTTTTCGTACTAGCAGAGCAAGAGATTACACTCTTCTTCGGTAAAAATTTTTAATGTTTATTTCAATACAAAGAAAAAAAAAAAAAAGAAAACGCGAGAAAACCATCTTTCTCAAAAATACGTATAATATTCAGTTAATAAACACAGATTTCGTGTGTGCGCGGTTCCTGTTTAATTAACTTCTTTTCATATTGAAATTCAGACATGCAAATAGCCGACTAAATATTAAATCCGCGAATGGCAGATGGTATCGTTCGCGCGCATAAATAATGAGTTAAATTATTACCGACAATGCGAGGTCGAATTAATTATGATGACATTGTATTTTATCTTGTAAACGTTACACGCGCGTAAGCGATAAGTCCTTCTCATTTTCCAATTGTTATTAATTATCGGATTGATTGCATAATGCATGCGCCGTTTTATTTTGAAAGCACACGGATATATGATTTTGAAACAATGATAACAATTAAAGTGCATGCTTTTTCTACAATGTCGTGTTTCTATCAATGTACGAGGAGTGAACAACATTCTCTTTCTTTCTCTGCAGATTTTATCAGCTAATGCAGTTATTAAACACGCTCTCTCTTTTTTTTTTTTTTAATGGGATTGTACGCATGTATTTTAAAAGCGATGCATAAATTCAGTTTCTTCCAAATCTTGCTAAAATAAATATGACATTTATAACTACATTTCGTATTGTTTTATTTATCTTCGTATTTCAAGATTGGATTTGTGCTATGAAAAAAAACCGAACGATTCATCACATAATTGTGGCACGTTTCGTGCTTTCTATTTACATCACGAAATTGCAATTTATAACAATGTTAGGGATTTATATTTAATCTGTATGTTCTCCGGCGGGACGTTCGTTTGAAATCTAACTGTTTTGTATCGCATTGCGTCATAAATTTAAAGTAAACGCTCGAGTTTGGCAATTCAGCGTCAAATTAGACAGCAGATGCACTTAAAGTATCAGCTGGCACAGCCGGGTGTTGGTCAGTGATTCATTTCCGAAGCCTTCCGCACAGGCCTCGTACTCATTTTTAAAGAGCGCGTCTCTTAATCCGATCTTCAACAGTGTTGAATGCTATGTTGATGCTTGTACCAACGTTATCGATATCGACACATTACAAAAATTAAATAAATTAATCTCTTAGAGTAGGAGACTTGTTATTGTTTGTAAGAAAAGTTGCAAATAAAAGAATAAGATAAAATATAATGAATGGTGAAATGATGTTTGAAAGAAGATTTTGTTAACTTTTGCGGGCAATTAAGATTGTGCGTCGAGCTTCCAGCTTCGAGAAAGCTGGAGGAAAGGGATCTTCAACAGTAATAGTGCTGTCAACGACAGCGATGACAAGAGCGGCAATAGTAATGGGAACCGCGGGATTGAAGCCGAGTATTTGATCAGGCGGGACAGGGGCGCAAGTAGAAATAGGCACGGAGAGCGGCTGTTCTTGTTCCCATTCTGCTAAGTGGCAAGCTTCACCGTTGTCTATTATCCCTTCGCGTACTCGCCCTTTCCCCCTCCGCATCCCCGCGTAGGGCTAGCTTTAAACGACGCCAGAAGAAATCCGGTGTTGACTCTGTCATTTACGAAATACATTGTACGGAAGTGTAACGCTCTAGTGAGGCTCTGTATTTGATAGAGAAGTATTTGGAACCGAAA
The DNA here is from genome assembly GCF_003651465.1 of Formica exsecta. Classification (NCBI taxonomy): domain Eukaryota; kingdom Metazoa; phylum Arthropoda; class Insecta; order Hymenoptera; family Formicidae; genus Formica; species Formica exsecta. The sequence continues at coordinate 146,786 of NW_021851936.1, forward strand.
AAAAATAAATTAATAAGCCCTTAAATATAAAAGATAAATCTTGATTTTTCTGTAGAAAGAGACAACGCGTATTTATTTTTATTGCAGTTGAATGTCCCTCCAGTTAAAAATTTCTCGTAATCTTTGTTAAATTTATCGGAAATGACGCGAAAAAAGTATCTAATAAATTCTGCAAATTTTTTACTTATTCTTTATTTATGTTAATAAAATTAATCATATTAATTAATTTCGCTAGTACAGGTGTCTCTTTTTGTTTTCTCGCTCTAGCAATTTCTGTCATTTTTTCTAGCGCGTACAAATAGATTGATATTATATATTTCCTGAATGGATGAAGTGTGTGTGTAATGGTTATTTTGAAGATATTTCAAATTCTTTTTGCGTAAGAGCAGCGTGTATATCCTGATGTAAATATACTAGATGCGAACGCGCGACCTGCCATTTTGTACTCGGAGTACGTATCTCTTCCTCGGAAATATTGGATTTCCGTAGGTAAACATAAATTATTTTTAGAAATTCTACTCCGCGTATAAACACGCGCAAACGGCGCATTTCGCCGACACGAATACATTTCCACTGGCGTGTTCATAACATATTGAATATCGGTAAATGGTCTCCAGTCAACAGAGCTAAAATCGGTTATTAAAAAATTCAGGTTTACAGGAAACCGATGCAGGGATTTCATGCTGCCGCTAATAATGGATGCCGGCGCGACATTTTTGGTAATTTCAGTCATAAAATTTATATTTTTTTTTTCATGAATCAAATACAGATGTCAATATCATATCGTTCTAAAAAACAGTTGATCAATATCAAAATTGGTCCTATAAAAAATGAATGCAATGATAATCTTGTAATGATGTAAAAGTAAAATACTTGTCTCTTGCAACAATGCAGCATTATTTCATTTCTCTTCTTTATTATATTTTCCATCTTTATTACATTTTACTGATTTTATTTCACCTATTTTTTTTTTTTTTTTTAAAATCGGTTATTAAAAAATTCAGGTTTACAGGAAACCGATGCAGGGATTTCATGCTGCCGCTAATAATGGATGCCGGCGCGACATTTTTGGTAATTTCAGTCATAAAATTTATATTTTTTTTTTCATGAATCAAATACAGATGTCAATATCATATCGTTCTAAAAAACAGTTGATCAATATCAAAATTGGTCCTATAAAAAATGAATGCAATGATAATCTTGTAATGATGTAAAAGTAAAATACTTGTCTCTTGCAACAATGCAGCATTATTTCATTTCTCTTCTTTATTATATTTTCCATCTTTATTACATTTTACTGATTTTATTTCACCCCTATTTTTTTTTTTTTTTACTTTTCTGTTCCTCTTATTTATTTTTAGATTAATTTTCGCGGTAGTTTGTGTGACAATTACGCAGCGATCGTTGAAATATATAGAGAACCAAATTATTTTGATCGAAATTCTCACATTTTTGTTTCTTCTTTTTTATTTTACTCGCACTTGTTCACGCGTCGTTTGCGCGAATTTACGATACGTTCGACACCGTCGCTATGCTCGGCCAAGTCGCATAGAGTTTAGCACCCTTCGTCCTACGCTCACCCCCTGTACTAGGACTCTGGCTATACGTATAGAGTACCGTAATGCGCTTCGTCCCCCGCGCTACCGAAATCCCGGCGTGAATGCATTACGCATCAACGAATCCGGAGTAGCAATATCCTGTGAGTTGCTGGATGTCAGAGCTCGGGGATTATAATACATTACCAATTCGACGAAGACCATTTGACCTTGTTTCAGACTTTATTTCGCGTGCCGGCGTCCCTTTATTCGCTTTTAATACAAACTCGTTGAGCTCTTTCAAACAGAAATGTTGCACTTTCTAATTTCATCATTCTAGACACGATGGTATAGAAAAAAAATGACTTATGTTTATTCTTAAAACGTAGAACCTTGTGCTATCGTTATTATAATATGTCGGGAAATATAATACATTGTTGAGAGAGACAATTTTATTTCCATATTTTTAATCACGCTGCCTCGTGTTTATTTTTTTTTTAATTTTTTACATTAATGAATAAAATATATTTTTTTCTCTTGTATACGATCGATGATAGAGATTCGAAATGCCGACCCAAGTTTGGCGACCGAGTGGCTCGCTCTTCCCTTTTTTTCCGATTCAATGATACGCGACTGTCATTTACACACTTCTGCCATTTCGTTGCGCAAACATGGCCTATTGTCGAAATAGCGAAATGGCACTTCTGCCAGACGCGTTTGTCCGAAGAGGAATACGAGCACATTCTTGTATTAAAGCTTGAATTCTGTTATTCTTACGATGGACGTGATACTTTTCTGTTGCGTTTTCAAGTACAGTTTACATTAAATTTAGAGATATGTCAAAGTGTGTATAGAGTATAAAAAGAATTATTTGTTCGAACTATATATAAATATTTGTGTAAATTATATTAATATATATAACAATCAATTTATAGAACTGATTATCATCCTGTTATATCGTTTTTTTATCAATTTAGACTAATAAATATTACAATTATAGATTTATCCTTTTTTACGCAAACTTTTTCCTAGTACATCGTACAATGTGCCTGCGTTTCCAACCATGCATACGTCGCAAATTACATTTTGATTGATTTACAACATTAATTCTCGAGTGTTACTCGTGGATGATACGCGTGCCGCGAAAAATATGTTGCGGCGATTTTCAGCCAGATACGTTTCGATTAACAGAAAAATTGTTTCCGTTTATTTTTATTCTGCCTCGTTTGTCAGACTCACCGTATTTTTTATCACCCGTGCATTTCGCGCGTACTAATATCACTCTCTAAATACGTATGTAGCACTTTGGCTACGCAAATATTTTCCATATCGCCGAAAATATTTTTAATACGATTCCGGATAGAGTGCGACCGCGTTATATTTTTTAAAATTGTCTCTGTCTTCTCGCTCTTCTGTATTATACAATTATTTATATTGCAGAAATGTGCGCGTTTTTTTTTTTTTATGTTTAACGTCAGAGTTGTTCAGAGGTCGAGCTTGACGAGTTGCCATAAACCGGATAGACGGCGTATTTCCTCGCTCTCGTAATCCGGACACGACACACAAATTACGACCCATCCATCCATCCATCCATCCGATTACCCTTCTCTCGTAGGTACCTTTTCCCGCCCGCGTAAGTGCACTCGCGTGCGATGCAGCGCTCGCAAATCGCGTAAGCCACCGCTAGGTCGTTGGAAGAAGATGGAGCAGGGGAGTGGGGAAAGGGGGAACGCAGAAGCGTAAAGATATGCACCCTCGCGAGCTCGCTATGAAATAATCATATGGTTAGCTAATGGCGGCCTCCGGGGTAGCGGCAGAGTAGTCATCTCCCTATCTCCCGCCGCGGAACGTGGCCGCGTACGGGGAACGAGGGGATAATAAATAAATTCGATATATTTGTGCCTCGAGAAGCCCCCCCGCAAACATTCAATGATAGATCGCAATCTCGGGTTGACGGGCGCCGCGCCCCCATTCTCCTTTCCTCCTCCCACCCCTCCCCGAGGCGAACGTGCGTGAAGATCGGGACACGGGATCTTCCTCGTTGGCGCGAATCGTCTCGATATTCTCGTCGCGTACAATAGTCGGTGAATAACAGATTGAGGAATATTCATAGATAGCTATCTCTAAATTACTTCCCGTTAACTGAATCGCTAATTGGAGAATTAATTAACACCATATTTTTAAGACAATACGAGTATATGTTACTTTATATTAATCGCGGGAATACAAGCATAAACGGGACATCTCTTATAATGTGATTTATGATATAAAGATCAAGATTTTGACAGTTTAAAGAAATTGTTTAAAGCTTATTAGTTTCGAAATATATATTTGTATTCTCTTGTGTGAAATAATATTCACGTTGTAAAACATTGTTGTTTTTATACGCCTGTTCTCTTTTTTTTGTTGTTGTATATTAAAAAATTTAATGAAATTTTTGAAACATTGAAATTGTCTCCGAAATTTGATTAATTTCGTAACTGCAACTATGTGTGCTTGCATCATAAATTGTGCGTGTAGAGCGAAAGCATGTTTCCAAAGTTCTAACATTTACCTAAGCGTTAACAAATTTTCTCGCTTCGAACGTTATAACATTCAGAACCGCGTATAACACAATTTTGAGCAGGTAATAAAGTCATATATACTTTACTCACAATTTCACGGGGAATAATTTTTTTTTTAACAAAGATTGAGATTCAATTACGGAGACATTTAATGTTGAGATTCGGGAAACGACAATAAATGACGATCCTCCTCGACATTTTCGCTACGGGAGATATCATCGCCAAATTGGCCGGTCTGCGGTTTACACGAGACACCCCCCTCGTCTCGGCTAAATCGACTAGCGTACCGCCTCAATTACATGATTATGAAAGTATGATTCAATGTTTCGGGTCGCGCGAGAGAGTGAATAGAATCACCCGGATCGGAAGGACTTATCCCATCGGGTTATAAGATTAAGCGATGCTACTATTCACGGCGCGCGCTGACTTTCACGGAACGTAATCCCGCGTGGAGTGAAACGGAAGCGGGACAGAAGAGAGGGTGCGAGAGAGCGAGAGAAAGAGGTGGGGTGGGAGATGGGAGGGTGGAGAGTAGGAGAAGAGATGACTATTCGCCCATCCAAAATTATTGCATTCGAAGACGCGGTCCCCCTCGTCCCAACTGTCGCCCGTGTTGTTTCAGGTTAAGGGGCATGGGAGGGGGGGGGGGGGGGGCAGGGGGTTGTCGTGTA
>NW_021851936.1:152373-158524 GCF_003651465.1 Formica exsecta
TTGTTTCAGGTTAATGGGCATGGGAGGGGGGGGGGGAGAGACAGGGGGTTGTCGTGTAATCACGCGCGGCGGCGAGCACGCGATCATGTCAAGCGATTCTAATCCGCGCGACGCGATCATTTCGCTGCATTTTATTAGCGAATTTGTTCGACGACCCGGGCACATGGTATCGAGACGGATCGGCTGTTCGTGTTCGCCCATTGTATCTCTCGCTTTGAGAGGAGCTTAGAGAGGTCTTAGGTGTCTCGCCCGTCGCGTTTATCGACGAGAGAATGCAAGGTGGAAATCGCGCAAGATCCCGACACCGAGTCAAAAGCCTGTGGAATTTCACGGGTTGTAAATATACACTTTTTGGGATCTTGTATTTTTCAATTTACGCTATCTATTTTCGGTGAAAGCGAAAAAATTTCTGCATCGACAAGTTTCAATTTTCAAATATAATTTCCTGAAAATGTCGCGATTGCAACCCTTTTCGCGCTCAATCGGGAAACGCTGGGTGGCGTAATGTGCTCGGTGAAGCTAGAGAAAGAAAAGAGAAAAAGAGAGAGAGAGAGAGAAAGTGCGGCGGGATTAGCTTGCAGTTAGTTATGATTAGACGCGACAGTTGGCCTTCCACGGTATCGAAGGGCGGCGCGCTTTTTCTCTCTCCCTCTCTTTTTCTTCCTGTCGTGTATATTATATATTCCAATACTCATTGACGCGAGCGCTCCGTCTGTGTGCGTTTCTGCCGAAGAGGGTCGAAGGGGGCGGCGATAATACGCGCTGACAGGCGCGCACCCCCTCGGGCTTGCGCGGCCGCGAAAGGGGATGCTGTCTGCGAGAAAGGAAAACATATACATACAACAACCCGATAGAATGAGCATCGCGTGCGCCGACGCTTGCTACTCTCCCGTTCCCCGCAACCCCCCGTTCGGTTCCCTTCTACACCCTCCGTGCTCTTCTCGCGCTCTGGCCGCACCTCCCTTTTCTCTTTCTCTCTTTCTCTCTCTCTCTCTCTCTCTCTCTCTCTCTCGACGCGCTCGGAATTACACACCGATGTTATAATCCTCTCGTGTTACGCCATCGCACATGCTGTCCTGTAAGCAATACATTGTTTTTTTTTTATCCGGTTCCCTCCCCAGCATCCATATGCACGGCACTTCGCTGCCGTATGATCGCTCGGTGATCGACGAGCGGCGATTGTCAAGAGAGTACTATCGTCGTCGAAGCGAGATCCTTCGTCGGTTTGGGGGTCGATGGCCCGTTGGTGCCGCGTCTGAATATCAAATTGCTCGTTTCACCGATTAGAATAGGCGTTCCTATATTTTTACGCGTTAAAAACACGAACGTTCTATCAATACTGTTTTATTTCATATTCAGCAACGCTCCTTCGATTCTCGATCTGTCTTTATTATTCGGATATTAAAATTAATATACATGTATTATTTAAAATTTATTTGAAATTCTTTTTGAAATTTTTTTAGAAGATAGTCAACTGATTTTTTAAAATAATGATACAATTCTTTCTAATGATGAGATAAGAGTATAGAATATTATAAATTTTAATAGGAAATTTTTCCAGCATTCTGGACTTGCATGTATATTTTAATGTGATATCAGAAAAAGAAGAACTCTCTTCTCTCTCTCTCTCTCTCGAGCTACGCGAGTAATGATTCTTTCGTATGCTTCAGATATCTGGTAGCCAGCGGCTTAGTGGATCGCGTGTCAAGTCACAGCCGGGCCCTGATCGAGACGGATTTCTTTCTGGATCAGGAGCACGAGTCGCCGTTGCTGGTATCATCTTACGATCTCATCGCACGTATCTGCGGCCATCTGAGGCGGTCCGTCGATCAAGATAGCGTCAACGTGCACGGCGAGGGCGGCGGCGGTAACAACGTCGAGCAAACAAGCAACGAGTCGCACTTGCTGTCGACTTTATCGTCGAGCGAGGCCTCGGGCGCGATCGGCGCCCTTTACGCGGCGGTTGCATTCACGCCACAGAATCAGAAAGGTGGTACCTCGCCAACGCCTAATCACACATTCACGACCGCCGTAAGGATGCTGGCCAGCCGCGGTCTCAAGCTCCTCAAGTCGGTCGCGGAACTCGATCTTCGGACGCTACAGGTACCGTGCTTTTGTCTCACGTGATTTTCTTTCAGGATTTCGTTTATAATTAATGAAATTTGTCGAGAAAAGATATTAAAACCGACACGGTATTTTAAATTCCAGCCTATCTAATTGAAAGTTAAAAATAAAAAATTATCCGAGTCGAAATTTTGCTCCTATTTTCAGTACTTTATTTTTCACGTTATTTATTTTTCACGTTATTTATAGATTCTGGAGGATTTTGATAGATTTCATTTATATAGAAATTGTATTGTATTGAATTTTTTATTTTGTACCTAAAATAGTAAACAAATAGTTCTCTACTTATGTTAGAGGTTTAACAGAAGAGAGCTTTCGGCAAAATTATAGATTAAATAATTTCAAAATAGAGTAATTTGACTGCTTAAAGGATTAAAGTAGATAATAGATTGAACATTTTGAGATCGAAAGTGGGAGAAAAATTTCGACTCGCTACATCCACGGATATTTATCACAGATTGTGTATCCCATTTTCTCAGATAATATTGTTTCAAATTGAAGTTTGAGAAATTAATTTCCAAGATATTGATATGATAAATATTATGATGAAACGGATAAAAATAAAACCGCGAAGGAGATAAAAAATTTTACAAGCATGTAAAATGACATAACATATTAGTTATTAGCGAAAAAAGTACTTTGCCACATTGTTATTATTTCGATTTTCTAGAAGAAATCGTAGTAGAAAAACTATCAAATTCCACAAACTCTAGATATAAGATGATTTAGCGTACAGAGGAGTACTGAATGCATAAAGTATGGACTTTTAATGAATAAACTAGTTGAACGGACCAAGTTTTTACCAGCTCTTAATTACTGACAAAATAGACTTATAAGTTGATGTTTTGGTCTCGTCTTTTCTTCAAATGTTATCGAATAAATTAGCGCTTGTTAATTCTCGATGTACACTTTGACGTATTTCACACATTTTACATTCGGATATAAATCGTTTTAATAAAGACGTAAGCTGCGCGTAAAATTTGGATATAAATGTTATAATCCGATGCGGTCTATATTTATAGCGATTATCTTGAATAGATATTACAGTTTTGAACCGCACGTGCGCTATTATAACTATCGACTCTCTGATTTTCATCTTCATTCCATATGTGTTATATATGTTACACAAAATCGTATACAGTCGTATTATTCCGCTCCAATTTTGGCACGTACCTTTCCCAGGCATCTCTCACGTTAAATAAGGCCGAAGTTTAATTTCGAAGTTTATCTCGCCCGAGACGAGAAATCGGTATCAAGTGTAAATCTGAAGCCGACATCAGACAGCCACGTTTTCAATATTTAATTACGCGACGGAACTGATTACTTCATTCTACTTTAGAACACTTTTTAAAACAGTCCCGATCGTCGATACTCGGACTATTTAAAAAGAATACGTGTATATTCACACATTAGAGATCGCCGTAAGATTCATTACTCTTTAATTCGCTACGCTCCACGATTTGTCGCCCCCCCCCAATTCCCCCCTCTCTCTTGCCCCTAGGGCGTCGCCTCTTCAAATGACAACGATGCCGCTTGTTGCCGTCAACAATGCGGCTTATCGTCGGAGGGCATCGAGCGGATGATGGAGATATCATGTATCGCTAAGGGTTGGGGAGGAGGGGGGGGGGGAGGGGGTTATTCGCCTGTCAAGACGCAAAGGGCCTCCCGTGAAGTTCTCTCGCAGCGAGCCAACCGCGAATTGAATCGAGGCGGTGTCTCGCGCCCCATCCCGTACGAACGAAACCATAAAGGCTCTATCCTGTGCCCCGCGGGAGGGCCGCGCGCCCCCCTCGGGTCCCGCGGGAGCGTCCGTCGATTATCCCGCGCGGTCCAGATGAGCCCTGACTAGGTTTGCCAAAAACCAAACGCCTATTATCCATTCTCTTTGCCCTGGCTCCTCTCCCGATGCGGTTTCGCCGACGACAAAGTTCCGCTGTCTTAGATTTCAACGGGCTTAAACGCTCGCCTTGAAAGGGGGGAATCGGTAATTTAGGATCGACCACGGAATTATATCGATGCTATTAAATACGTTATGTCCATGTCGGATTCACGCGTAAGCTGATGAAAGTTCTAATATTGCCAAGGACGATTTATTATTTACAAAAAGTTCACGATACCCTTAATTCTTGTTGCAGAGCTTCTTGGGCGCCGAAGGTACGAGTCTGCAATGGCGATTGATAGCGAGCCATCTGATAACCCGATTATCTCGCGATTCTCTATCGGACAATGTGGAAGTGGGATCTATGCCGGATACAAGCGGCATCCATATCCTTTCGGAGCTGTTTATGGTGCTTGGCTACTTCGCCCTCAACAATCCAGATAATCAGGTACGCATTGTTCACATATCGCGACAATCGATCATTTTGAAATGTAAAGGAGAAGGCGCAGGGAGAGGCAGAGAGAAAGTCTCTTTAGCATTGGATTAAAGGTATCGTTTAAATTATGTATTTTCTTACAGAGATTCTCTAAATTTGTTATTGAATTAAAGCCAATCTTATAAATCTACAAACTGTAAAAATATCCCTTCAAAAGTATTTTTTTTTAAACGAATTTTATTTTTGATTCTTCCCAAAAAATGAAAAAAGAGCTACATATTGTTCTTGATGCTGATTAATTTTGACATCATTAATTTTAATTTCTTGACATCATTAATTTTAACTTCTTGACATCATTAATTCTAATTTCTTTTTCTTTTTTTTTACAAATTTTTTCATGCAAATTGTAACGATTTTTTCATTGGTTTTAATTTATCTTTAAAATATTAAATATATTTCAATTTTTTTGTATGGATATATATTATTAAATTTGATAAGAGCGTAACTTGTCGAAAATATCTTCTCGCTTTTGACGTTATATTGCATGTAACTTTGATCGCTTTAAATTCTTCGAGTTGTGGCGGATTTCCTCGACTGTAATACCACGAATTATCCTGTATGTTCGCGTAAAACGAAAGCGTGGCTTTACCGACCAAGAAGAAGGAAGGAGCTGTTAGACACAACACACTCAGCGGACCTCCTATCAATATACGGCCGAACGCCGTTAAGATATATTTACGGCGTTCCATCCCATACGTCTCGCGACGCGCGTGCACGTGCAGTGCCGGCTCATCAGCTCGCGATACGTCGCACGGAAACTCCCAATAAATAATTATAACGAGATATGAAAAATGAAAGCATCATCGAACATGATATTAGACGTATTTAAAGAAATAAAATATGAATAACTATAAAATAAAAAAAAAAACAGAATAATTTTTTAAAGATAATACTACAAATTTGTGTATTATTAAGAAATATATAATAATTACTTTTAAAATCGTTCAGATATTTTAATGCAAGTTATTACTTATATCTGAGTAATCTATAAATTAATTTTGATTAATATAATACTATAATTGAATATTGATAATCAATTTCAATTAAGTAAAACATCCAATATATAGAGTATAAAGTTTTATTAATTTTTGAAAGTTAATACCACGGAAATTAATTACAATTTTAGAAAAATTACGAGCAAAAATTCGGTTTTTTAATAATACTTTTCACAATTTAAGAATACTTTTCGCGCAAAGAATTGATGGAAATATTCGAATGCCCATCGCCTAAGAGCGGTCCTGCATCCATGTCGATCCCGCGAATGCGTGAATCGGGATGTAAGTGCTGAGTGCATCGCCGATGTCGCGCATTCGTCTTTCAGCGCTTTTTTAAGGGGGGCTGCTCGCGCAGGAACGAGAAGAGTCGACCGACCCTCCGAGAGTAGCTGACTCGGGGAAAATCGTCTTCCGCGAGAATAGAGAAAGAGAGAGAGAGAGAGAAACGGAGAGAGGGAGAAACGAAACGCTTTTAAAGCTCTCTACGAGCATCTGCGGTTATCGCGCCTGGCGCGACGTGTATCCACCTTCTCCGTTCGCGATCATAAACACGTCTCTGTATCCTCGTTTTTTGTCGACGCCCGTAACCGAATTCGAGAAATGGATTTTTTTTTTTGCGGTGGCGCCGTGTGGCGCGTATGCGTTTTACCACTCTTT
>NW_021851936.1:158757-170324 GCF_003651465.1 Formica exsecta
CTTTCCGCTCTTATTTTAAGTCCGGAATATTAACTGACCCCTTTTGGAATGGCGCGCGTGCCATCACACATCGTTCATCACACTTATTCTTGTTAATCAATATTTTGAAAATATTACTTGCTCTCGGAATCAAATAGTGTTAACAGATTTACACTACATATTCCCGGAAAAATTAAATTTTACGAAAGAGAGAAGGAAAGAGACTACGAGTTTTCTCTTTATTTCAAAAGTAAATTTTATTGTATCATAATAGTGGAAATTGTATCATAATAGTAGTCTTATTGATTTATGCAGAAAACCGTTTGACATATTTCAAGTTATGGTTAAAGTAAGATTCCTATGTGATCCCGACTGCATTTCATATAATGAAGAATTTTTATAATTTTAATATAATATATAATTTTCACGTAAATACACAATATTTTTCATGATCAGTGTTTCAATGTTCTTCCTTATTTCCGTTGGCTATTCTGCAAACTGTTCGTCTTCTTTTTGCAAAGACTGGGAACTTCGAGACCATACAAGAACCTTGCTTTAGCCATAACTCGAAACACGTCAAACAACCTTCTACATGGATCGATGAAGCTACTTTCATGGCATAGTTTCCACGATAAAAGCTACTTTTGCAATAAAGAGTACTCGTGGTCTTGCTCTAACTTTTTCTCTCTTTTTCTGAAATGATCGATTTCATCGCGAATCAATAATTACCGCGAATTACGTTAGTGTTGTACATGGAGAACTATGATAACGTCAAAAGATAAATCGACATTTAACATGAACACGATACGGGTTACGTGGCGCCGAAGAAGGAAGGGATGCATAAAATGTGGGCATTTCCTGCGAGAGTTTTCTGCAGGTGCACAGGAATACAACGTCCTGTTCGCAGAGACACTTGTCATTAAAAGCTACTTTTGCAATAAAGAGTACTCGTGGTCTTGCTCTAACTTTTTCTCTCTTTTTTCTGAAATGATCGATTTCATCGCGAATCAATAATTATCGCGAATTACGTTAGTGTTGTACATGGAGAACTATGATAACGTCAAAAGATAAATCGACATTTAACATGAACACGATACGGGTTACGTGGCGCCGAAGAAGGAAGGGATGCATAAAATGTGGGCATTTCCTGCGAGAGTTTTCTGCAGGTGCACAGGAATACAACGTCCTGTTCGCAGAGACACTTGTCATAGACGCAAACGTCCGGTGACGTCTTCTTACGCTAAAGACTCTTTCTCTCTTGCTTCCGTGACACCTGGGTTAATTTAGGTTCTCACGCTGTTTAAGAAAATTACTCTGTCGCTTTAATTAGTCGTCCTCGTCGCCGCACGTCACGATTGAGAGGCTACGAAGGTTCGATATGCGGGTAATTTGTAATTATAAAAGAATCTTCATCCGGTACACTGGTCTTCTCGCTCGGAAACTTCCGAGAGCGGCAAGCGATGTTACAAAACGAATACACAAAGAAATCATAATCTCTAGGAATTTATATTGTGGAGTATAATATTTTTTAGCAATGAAAGCTTGAAATAACGTTTAATAGAAAATTATAAAACAGCAGATTCCTCGGTAATTTCCGGCTACGATAATTTCGTTCGGCTAGTCGTTCTCTTTGAATTTTATCGTTACAAATTTTACAGAGTTATTAGAAAAGAGAGTTAAAGAGAGTAAAGAAAAAAAATCACGTTGTCAAGAATAAATAACTAATTAATATAATGTAAAAGGCTCTGTTGTACAAACAAATGCTAATAAGAGAACGGGCTAGTAATAAATAACTATTTCGAGAAAATATCTCTGTTTCAGCTGGTTCTCCAATCAGCTGGCGCGGGTCCTAGCGTTCTCCAGCAGTTATGCACTCTACCGTTCCCGTTTTATGGAGATCCCAGATTGTTACCGTACACTTTGCCGGCACTTCTGGCCGCTACGCATAATAATTCCGAGGCAATGGCGATATTGTCTTGTGAGATGTCATACGAGGTAAGTAATTAAATGTGCGACTCACGCTGTCATATACGATAATTCCATCATGTTAAAATAAATTTCATATTGAACAGATATATCAATTACAATAATATTCACAAATGTTTCGAAACACTTTTTAGAAGTTTGTTATTTTTTAGAAATATATTATTTATTTTCCTAACATGTTAAAGAAAGATTTGTTTATGTATATCTGTCATCTTTCTATCTTTCTATATTATATTAAAAACTTTTGTCAAGGTTTTAGCAAATATATATTTTTTTTATTAATATTATCTGCAACTCTTTCTAAATGCAATAAATTGCATTTTATATGTAAATTAATGAGACACATTTATTGGTCACCGGTGATTTAATCACCACATGATTTAATATGTTTACACATAAACATATATATCAGTTTAAATATTTATACTTTTAACATGTAATAATATTAATTTTACATGGCATTCAATCAGTCTTTTTTGCAAATTGGTTTAAATTTAATTTTTAGACTTTATCTAAAAATGTTCTATGAATGCTATCTTGTATTGGCTGTATGGTATTAATATATCGTATTCACCTAACACAATTTATAAGTTGATATTCATTCTATCCACTTTTATTTATATTATATGCTTTCTATACATTTTTGTCTCTCTATATGAATAATAATATTTAACGAATAAATTTGCAAATTGGCTTACAGTTGCTGGAGCAGTACAGAAATTCAGACGAAGGTAAATTGAATCCTTTGGTGCATTTGCTGAAGGATAACGCCTAGTCTGCCTCACGTTTTCCGCCTTAAAAGGTTTGATTAGTTTAATTCCATTTCTTAGAATTCTCATTACAGGCGACTCTCGTAATCCGCGCGTATCGAAATCATTGATATATCATTATGTCAATTTACAATTGTCTGTTTAATGAGATACGAAAAAAACCGCAAAGCGAACATTTAAAGAAATTGAATCTAATGCGTAGCTAATTTAATTTAAAAATTCGTAGCCGCTTCTGTCTATTATTGCATAATTAGATATACGATCCCGATAACAGAAACTTCCCGTTAAGTAAGTAATACGTCGAATGCTAGCGATTCTTCAAGTCCAGGAATAAAACTCGATTTGCAGAGACGAAGTTAAATTTACTCGGAAGTTAACGCGAACGAAAGAAAATAGCACGAACGTTAATTTAGACCGTTGCTTCCCAAACCATCCTTGTGCAGCCTATTTATGGCTACGTACTGATGAGACACGCATGATATTCCGTTTTATAGGCTTGCAATCTACACCATCGAACTTTTACACAGAGGGTTCTAGAATCTCTGGATTTTATAATTATAGATCATTTTAACGAATATATTAAATATTTTAATACATCATGTACGTGTTCCGTAAATATTATTAGCAAAATTACGAAAAATATTGTAGAACTTTGGATTTTTGGGGAAATTTGTAAAATACTTATTTAAGCATCGTGTCTTATTGGAATTAAAAAAAAAAAAACATACACATTTTCCGAATCTAAAGATGGGAAAAGCAAGAAATAGAATTGCAATATATATTTTCGATTAATTGCTCGCAATGAGTGATCTCGCGTTTTGCTTTGTTGAACGTAACGATGTGTGGAATAATTTATTCCTACGCGTCAGTAACGACTTACGATCGAAGTTACCTGTCACCTCGGTGAACGGATGATGACATTAAATGTCACGACACCCTTTCCCGAGGTGTTTCAGGTTTAAATTAAGTAGGCGTATACTGAAATTATCACATCGCGCTTCGTGAATTGTCAATCTGAATAATTTATATTTTTACATTCTAACAAGCAAAGATACGAATTTAAAGGAGTCTGCCTTTTAAAAGGACTCGAGAAAACAATGCGCGCGGATACAATTGTTTTCAGAGATATCGTTTCGATTAACAAATTTAAAGATGAGAATGAGATGAAGAGATTGTTTAGAAATTAATTTCACGATACTATCTTAAGATGATTATACGCGTATTACGGGAGGTATAATCGAGAGAAACACGCGGACTATCTGTGAATCTAGTCCTTTTATAATGTTAGTAGATTCTATATATATATTTGCAATCGTCACACTGTGTGCGTATCTCTACTATATTTTTTACTATCGTCCTCTCCCCCTCGTTTCCACACGTGCCAATCTTATCGTGCAAAAAAATGTGTCTTCAAACTGGGCCTTTTTCGCATAGTAATCGTCGCGTGGTACGGCCCGATAAACGTAGAAAGATGCGTATGTTAACCACGTGAACTGTGTACCGGAGTATAATAGTATTCATCTCTGATCTTTCCTTTTCGAGAATCAAATCTACACTTTTCATTTAAATTAATATCTCTTGATATCATGAAACTTGGAGAAATTTTATAGCTAGGCTATTAGCAAAATTATTCGAAGAATATTATTTTTTATTAGTTCAAGAAAACGGCGTTGATTATATTATTTATTTATTCCGAGCGCAATCGTTACACGAATCGCGATGAATGTTAATCTTAGAAGGTACAAGTTTTCGTGATTACAACAGATGCATTCGTGCAATGTCCTGTCAATGCAATTGATATTTAAGTACTACACTGTTAAATAGAGTATGAAAAAATTTATAAATTTATTAATAGTTTGTGGGGCAGTATTTTCTATCAAGCTTGTATTTTTTTTTTAATATGTATTTGATTGAAGATACACGTGCACGCGTTTGTCGTAAGTTTCGAATTTCCGACACTAAATATCTTAAGAACTTTCCGCATAAACCGCACATTCTGTTCTTGCAAAGCGAATAGAATTCATCTACACGGAGGGAGGGGAAACTTTGTAATCCTAAATATATTAATAAATTAGATTGTGTAACAAGATGTTTTACAACGAAAGTAAATGTCTTCTCGCGGAATTTGATGGAAAATATTGCCTTGCTCATTATCGATTTTTCGAGTGTATAGACACACGCATACATGTAGCAAATATTTAATATCCAGCAAATATTTAACATTAACAATTTGAGTCGGACGAAAAACTCGAGAATCATAAATATCTCGTGTGTTCGACTTTAAATAAAATATATATTTAATAATAGTAATATATATAAGTAAATAATATAAAATGTTTATTATAATCTCTCTTCTGCGAAAATTTCGTCGTTCGAATAAATTCGCAGTTTTACTTAAGAGAGGGAGCAATCTCGGCGAAGCTTTCGCGCAAGCTGATCGATATCGTATAGCATAGATATATCCTAGATTAGTAGCTGAAAATTGAATCGCAATGTTTTAGTGAGCTAGTTTAGTAACGTCGCTTTTTTGTCGAATACTGACTGCGAGAGCGCGCGACTCGTAGCGTTATAAAAAACGAAAGAGAAACGGTATTTTTCTACGATAGCTTGTATAAAAATGCGCATACGTAATTCGATTCGAAATGATCCTTTATATAAATTAATAAATGCGCACCACTCTCGCGGGGAAATATATCTCTGCGACGTGTTCCTTCATTAATTCGATCCGTACTTATGCGTCTCCGTCTCGTACTCGCGTCATTCGCGAGAATTTCGTCTCGTGCAGGATCCATCGCGTTTATTTAGAATAGCGTTTCGAAAAGGTAGCTATGTAAAGTGAATCGTGCAACTTTGTTAACAAACTTGGCTAAGCTCGAATGGGGAGGTAATTGAGTCTGCAGGATAAATCGGAAATAATAAATTCAACGAATACGATGAATTTTCGCCGCGATAAGTTTAATCGTTGTTATAAAATTACTAAAATAAATGGCGAGTATAATCGTTACAACGAGCAATTAAGCAAGTGTGACAATTATTAATTTTATTCTTAGTATTACGCGTTATTGCGTCCATTTATTACCCCAATTGACCTTAGTCCTTTAATGTTGGAAAAGTATTAGCCGCTCGCGGAAATGCAGATAGGACACGATTATTTTATCGCGAAGAGAAAGTAGTTTCGATACTTGTAACACGAACAATGTTAAGTGCCATGCCGTACCATGTACTTGATGCGCATCGAGATTTTTGTCTCCCAGCGTACGCATACATTTGGCGTATGTAGAAAGAGGAATATGTATTAAGCCAATATATTACGTATGTAATATGTTATACGTAATAAAGATAACACGCTTTGCGATATATATATATATATATATATATATATATATATATATATATATATATTTCGCTTAATCCTCCTCTTAAGATAATGAGATCAACAGAAACAGTAAATTTTATATTTCAAAAAAAATATAGAATATATTTATTATTTGTGAAAAATTTCTGCGTGGAAAAATTGGCGAATCTCGGAAAAGCGATTTCAGTCTCCAATGTTAAATTTTTACAATTAAATTTCTCGTCGAGTTTTTTCTCTGAGAAAAAAATAATCGATTTTAAGATTGATAAAAAAATTTGCCACTGAAAAATACATATCGCGGAATAAGGCACGAGATAAATCGCCAACTATATATACTTCCATCTCGCTGTTTTTGCGACAATCGAAGACGGATCGAGACGGAAAAGAGAGAAAGAGAGAGAGAGAGAGAGAGAGAGAAAAAAATGTCTGTCGTCAAATCGAAAAAAGGCGCCGACGAGGTTCCCACCCGTGAAAAACGGCGGCATCTCGCCCTCTCATACTAGACTAGAAACGCTCACACACGCGTGCGCGCGGAAGAGGGCCCCGTGAGAATGACGTATGGGGTCCATGGGGTAATTTTTTTTCCCGAAGCGTTTTAGCGCGAGAGATGCGCCTCTACTTTTTCTGGCGCCGTAATCTATAGGCGCACTTAATACAGCCGCCTCGTTTTGAGTAACCTCGCCCCCTGCCCCTCACCGCGCTTTCGTTCACCTCCTTTCCGCTTCTCGTCTCTTCTTTTCGCTCCCCCGCCCCCTCCGACATGCGCTCCTTCAACGTATGACGTTATTCCGCTCGTTCCTCACGCTGTTCCTTTTCTCTCTCTCTCTCCCTCTATCTCTCTTACGCTCCGCTAACGCTCGGCATCTCCGGACTCCACTTAGCGAGACTGCATAATATATCACGCTGCTTTTACATCGCACACCTATATACGACCAGCCTGCAGCGCGCTTACGATGTGACGTTTACGCAGCACAGCCACGTGCACAGAAACGGCGGCACGCATTGCGTTTCGCTCATGGTGTGCCGCGATGCATCTCGCCACGAGTAAACCGACTCGGCTACAATATAACACGGTTAACAAAAGAAGCCTCAGAAAAAGAGTAATCGTTTCTTGTAATATTTTTTTAATGCTTAATACGATTTAGATCTCATTGTCAGAAATGCTCTATCACGTCTGTGATTTTGAAAAATTCACACACAAATCTACTACAAAGAGAGATTAAAATAAAAAGTAATTAAAAACTCACCGGTACGATGCGCAACGGCGGAGTTGTAGGACGTAGCAATCTGTAAAATACAAATATATCCAGATTATAAAGAGAATGTGTGTGTCAGAATAATTAATATAAAATAATTATTATACACAAGTAAAAAATTTGCATTTTTTTACATAGATATTTAATACAAATGTTATGTAGAATTCCAAAAAAATAATAAATTTAATTATTATATAAATGTATTGCAAATAATCTTAAACACAATGTTAAAATATTTGTCATGAATCTATGTAAAAATATTAGTTATAAATATTTTAATTTTAAATATTAAAATATTAATATTAAATAAATTCTTAAAATAAAAGGGACAAATATAGATTATACTGTTACATTTGTCATTATGTATTACAAAATGATTTAAAAAATGGATCATTATCGTGAAAATACTGAGTATTTAATTTCACGCGCGCAGAGATAATAAATAATATAAAATAAATTAAATAAATTATAAATTGCTCACCTCTCGGTTGCTCCGCCGTTGCTCGACGCCTTCCCAGGCCTGCTCCTCTTTTCTTGTTGATCCTTTACTGCTTCTTCATGGCATTCAATACTCATTCGCAAAAACACGGTTAATTAAGATCGCGCGAGCACTAATCATTTATCGCATGACACTTTTCTCGGCACTCTAGCCATTGATCGAAACACATTATCGTTGATCGATCGATGCGAACCTTGTTACAACGCGATGGGAGAAAAATGCGAATATACAAAACAATTTCGCACACAGCTACAATCAATATCGGAAAATCGGCCGACTAAACTCACGCGTCATTCCTCGCGATGATGCTATGTCTATATTACTAACAAGTATATACTTTCATTTTAAGAGGATTAATTATCATTTTATTATAACTCAAGTGTGTGAATAAATATATATATGAAGTAAGATTAAAATTTCGTAGATTTTTACACACACACACACACAATATACGCATCCTCCCCCCCTCTCCCCACATACATGTATGTATATATTTCTTACATTTATTCGATCGAGATCTATCGCAAGAGCAGCAAAGTTACGTCACACTTAATATATTAATATATTAATTCACATACTTGTGTTATAGTATTTGAATAAACGTACGGTTAACGTAATCGATTTACGGGCGATAATATTTTATATCGGTCAATATATTAAAAATCAAATATATCTATCATCGGGTTTTGTATTTTTTGCCTATTTAAGTACAATACGCTCGTCATTTACGGAGAACAGAATAATTTCTGCGTTCTTAATTCGACTCTAAACATATTTATAGATGTGTGAAATATATTCTTTGATAAATATAAGTATCTGGATGCCGCGATAGGTTTACATGTCGCGGAAATTAATTAATCGCGCGAGCTGATAATTTTAATTATAACAAATAATCGCGTTTAGCGTCTCCCGTTATTTTTCACATTTATACATCTCGAAAGTTAACGACGACACACGCCGCTACCTTCTTACTCGAGTGTCGCCGCGCGAATGATGACAAGGCCACAGTATGTAAACAATACATACCACGTTATAAGCCACAAAAACGAGCGTCAAACATCGTATAATATATCTAATACATATTTTTGATATTGAATTTTTCACCGATTTCGCTCATTATTTTTAGCTTTAAAACACAAAGTATTGTACACAAATAACAGAATCGACCGACTAAAGTAACGAAAAACAAAATGATATATAAATAGTTATATAATGTGTTAAATAATAATGATTGAAAATATAGCTAAATAATAGTGATGTGTAAATAGTAACATATAAATCGCGATTATTAGTAATTAATTTTAAATACGAGAAGTGTATTAAATATTCCGCGTGAATTTATTTTATAGCACGTTAAATATTTCATAGGAAGAAGAAATAACTTACGTACGTAATGTTAGTTCGGCGCTTGTTTTTGCGGGGTATAGCGTGGCGTGGTATGTATTGTTTACATAACGTGGCCTTGTCGCGGCGACACTCGAGCTCGAGACATCACGACGTAAGCCACTCTCCGTATATCTTCGCATTACTTTCTAAAACGCGGTCATTTCTTACAATTATTAGAATATTAACGATTATTAACTCGAGATTATTAATTGATTAACTCGCGTACAATAAACGACACGGCGTAAGAGTATCGCGTGCGATGGCTATTTATTTCAAATAATAGAAAAGTACTGTTCATTAATAATACAAATATTTCGTGTGATTTGTTGGAAATAAATTATATATGTAATCCTGAATTTCGATAGCATATTTTCAAACGATTCATTGCGTCTCAAATAGCTGAATTAAAGAACTCGAGTATTAATGAATACATATAGTCGATATATCATGCTTTTTCAGTAGAAATTGAATCAAATAGCCGTCGTCAGGAGACTTATACGTCGTTACTATATTCTTATGTGTCGTGATATCAGGATAAAATTGCCGATGTCTTTTTTGGAATTTTTCAAATTATATGTTCATTTACTTATGTTATACGTAACGCGTAGTAAAATTATCCTATAAAATATGCTATTTATCAATCGAAATAGCATTGTCGCGGCGAGTGGCGACGTATATAAATTGACTCGTGCGATTTATGTCGAATGAATCGTAACTTGTCCCGTTGTTTTTCCATTGTAATAAAATATGCGTACGATTATAATGTCGGGAGTGCCGTACAAAGTATCGCGCGATTATCATATTTTGCGTAGTGCGCGCATAACCATAATTATTCGTATTTTCGCAAGTGAATGCCACGAAGAAGCAGCAAAAGATCAACGAGAGAGAAGGAACAGAGCCGGGGTGATGTCCAGTGACGGCGGAGAATCAGATAAGGTAAGTGATTCATTGTTTAACTCATTACTTGCGAAATTAATTGCTCTTTTATTTCCGTGACACATCTTCCATCGATCTGAGATTAAATTGAAAGTTAGAAATGCAATTGGTTTGAGTTTTTCTTCATATAGTACAAATATAGAATTACGTAATGGCTATAAAAAAAGAGATAACATAACGACGCTAACTTTATATGAAATTGAAAGTAAAAGAAATAGTAGAAAACATACGAATATGTATTCAATTAGAAAATTTTCGTTTTTTCGATAAATAAATGTAAAATTAAATTCTTTAACGTATATTTTTGCATGAAATACGTGAGACGAACTATCACGAATTTTTAAGTATATATTTGAGTTGCATGCGAGTATTTCAAGTTGAAATATTTCGAGATGTGTTTCGGGAAAGCTTTTAGTATCATTAAATTATCTTTTTCTTATCATAAGTTATCTTAAGGAATGCAATAGTATAATTTTTGTTTTTGACATAACGTTAAATTTTCATCAAAAGTTGGAAAACCTAATGTTTTATTTAAATTTTGATTGTTTATTCAAGCTTGTTTTTATCATTTAATCGTTTTCAAGTTTTCAATTGTGACATCCATTACATCAATTTCGCCATTTTATATTTGTCTTGACATATTAGATTTGTATTTTGTAAAATCCTAAAGTTTGAATAGACATCTGAAAAATCGATCGCCCGTAATACTTAATGATTTATTTTACAACTCGATAATAAACCTACATCAAATATATAATTGGGAAAATCTTATCAACTTTAATCTTCATCAAATTTCTGTTGAAAACTGAAAGTTCTAACAATATACTTAATTTTGAGTGGTATAAAACTTCTTAAGCACATTTGTACACCGTAGCTGTGTAAAGTACGCTAAAACAGTCTTATAAGTCTAATCTGAAATTTCTCAAAATTGATAGATCATTTTAAAGATCGGAAGTGTATCTAGTTAAAAAAAAAGCTACATGAAATTATAATCTCTTCCTCAGATTTAAGAAAAGATTTTTTTTTTTCATTGATACGTGTAATCGATAATAGACACATCATTCTTAAATTATTTTCTGATACAGTCATTTTGCTCGATGAATATTACTTTTATTCTTACGATTCATTCTTGAATATCGCGTTAAAATTTTTTCATATAGTTGATTAAAATGAATACATAACAGAGATCATGAAGAGGAGGAGGAGAATAATAAATTTTGTAGAGAACTTCAGAGAAATCGACGAGACAAAAAGAAATATTATTTAACGGCTGATACCGTAAGAATTTGCGTCACGTCTACCGATTAAGTTTAATCTCGAACGCTATCGCCCCGCCCGAAATCATCGTAATTTCGGCGAGAATAACGATGACGCGGAGTGGAGACGGGGATAGGGAAGAG
>NW_021851936.1:171241-182156 GCF_003651465.1 Formica exsecta
GAAGAGCGTTCTCACGATTACAGGAAGCAACCCTTTGCCGCGCGAACGCGTCGCGAGGACCGAGGGCATGCGTGTGGCTGGAAGAGAAGGGGGAGGGTGCTATATGTCCATTACGCTTATTACAACCCCGACCACCCGCCGCCGCCGCCGTCCTTTAACCATCCGCTCCCTCGATCCGCCGCCACCCACCCTTTTACGTGGATGAACATCGATCGACACACACGACCTGGAATAGTCGGCCGCGCCAGTCAACGCACCAGGTAACTAAATTGCCCTCGTTCTCGGCGTTCCGAATTCGGTTAGACCGAACGTCGAAACTTCGATATAATGTCCGGGCCACTTTCTGACGGCTTCCTAAGCCACCGCTGCGATGGTTGGATATTATTGTTCTCGTGTTAGAGAAAAACGTGCTCTTTTTTTTCCATGTTAATCTTTGGGTTGCGTGTGTCTCTTACTGCTCCGAATTGCGTTAGTTGAATTAATTAATCAGTATTGTATCCGCAGTGAAAATATTCAAATTACTTCTACGCAGAATAATCGCGAGAGGACCTTACCTTTACAATTCTTCTATAAGATCTCTTTTTCAGCTTAGTAATTATATTTTAAAAATGACGCGAGTAGATTTTATTTTAATAATTTTAAATTTAATTTTAATTACGAAGATGATTAATAATTAATGAAGAGAAAGATACAAACAGAAACAAGGTACTTTAGGTACAAAAAATTAACACTGCGTGTATAAAGAAACCGCCGAATACGTTTATAGTATAACGTGATATAATGTTCCTTTTATGGAAATAAAATGTTTAATTTCATACGGAATAACCAAATTTTTGCCCAAAATGCAAACTGCAATGTGTTGTACGCAATTTCTTTATGTTTATCATGTGTATGAATTGGCATCCACATTGTGCGTTGTGGGTATATATTTTGGTTGCACACATTCGCTTGTGAATAATATATGATACACGTAGAAGTTGTATAATAATTTAATTGCGCGCACGCAAACAATATTATACTAAATATACATATATAAAATGTGCAAACGTATTATAGGATCATTCGTTAAGAGATTTATTCAAATGCAAATAAAATAAAACATTATTTGACTCTAGAAATAAAATAACGAAATAATGTAAAAACGAATTCTTTGATCTGCCTTTTAGTGTAGGTTGAGCAAGAATATTATTTTATGATAATTATTTTAACGTAATTATCTCTTGAAATATAAAAAAATCTCGATTTGCTCCTCTTTTCTTTCTCTTTGCGTTGTTCCCATCTTTTTTCGTTCTCCCTAAAATCGGATAGGTTTTCCCGACTGAGGAGAGCACCCTTTCGACTTCAGGATCGACGAGTCGGAGACAGGCGGGAAGACCAGGAAGAGTGCGGGCACCGAAACCCGATCGTTGTTTACGCAGTGCGTCGTACCTCCCTCGCGTAAGCAAAGCGCCCGTCCATCTATCCACATCCATCGTTTCGAGCAAACACATCCCGCGGTACCCTAAAAGCGATATTCGGTTCCCAAAGGTCGCGTTTTCTCCGCGTTGCGTTCGTGAATGAATTGGAGCAAAATTTTCCCCTCGCATCGTCATTTCTTCGATTATATATTTATCGCAAAAAGATTATCAATGTCATGTAGTTTATCGTACGTTTCGCGCGAATTGTCGCACTTTCCCCCGTCCTCATCGTCGTCGATTCGCGTAATCAACGATTCCCCGCAGACGAGAGGTCTAAAGGAGTCAGTTCTTATTGAAGACCCGCGTTCTATGGGTACTGAATAAAAAAAGAAAAAAAAAAAGAAGAAAAGATGAGGAAAAGAGAGGAAATAATTGTGAGAGGAGACGCGCGGAGATCGCCCGCTGGCAGGGGCGCGGCTCCTGATTGCTGTCGCATTGTGCACCGCCTCGTCCCACAAACGAGGACGAGGCAGCATTGTCGCCGCGTGCATCGTGCCTGAATAACGTCGGCAGGTCGACTACGACGAATGACGAGTGGGAGGAACCGCGGAGGAGAAAGACGCACGAGGAGGGAGACTTCTAGCTCGGTGACGTAAGGGGACACGGGGGAGAGGAGAGAGGGAGGGGAAAGAGAGTAAAAATTAAACCCCAGAGACAATGGGTCAAGCGTCCATAGAATCGGAAACACCAAACACGCCCTTGCCCTTCTGTCCGCTTTTTTTTTTTTCTTTTTTTCGGAGCCCCTCGATTAAGCGGAATAAAACTACGAAACGTCAGCGTTGTCTTCAGCGTTCGATATCAGTATAGCATTTCCGCTTTGAAGCTGGCAAATATAAACTCTCTTTCAATTATAGAAAATATTATTAATACTCGTTACATGATGTGTGCCATGCAAATAAAAATAGTTTATGCGGATATATTTTTTTACTTGTGTTCTTGTTGTAGAAAAGATAGATAGATAGATAGTTTTTTACGATTGCTGAGAGAGAGAGAGAGAGAAATAAAGTACACAATCGATATATAATAACTCATGAAATTAATAATTTCGAGAATTTCAAAAAATTGCTTAAAAGTTTATTACTTAAAAGAATGTACATTTCCTTTTAATAATATGCATGTTATAAATATTTTCATGTTTGTTCATTTTTCTTTTAGTTCTTCTTAAAACTTGTGTAAGATTTTTAAAACGCTTGATCAATTTCATGACCAATTGTATATACTAGATTATCTGCAAACAAAATTTTATTGCAATTGTGTGATTTCTTCAAGATGAAATTAATTAACACAATATTTGAATATTTTGTTTTTTATTTGACGTAACACTTTAATTGATCGAAATACCGATTGTATGATCTGTGTATCGTTTCTTAAACTTTAAAATTTGTAATACACAATTATATATACAACGTTATAATAATTATATATATAATTACGTTTTAATAGTCTTTAGATACACTTGTGTACAACCATGAAATCATAGTACAAATTCGAACGGTACGGTACGCGAAAGTATTCAGATTTATCGCGAGAAGTCAGAACTGGTCCACGTACGATATAACAGAAGCTACTTAAAATCTATCATCCACGATGCTCAATGACACAGATGCACCGGACCCATTCACGGTTACGTGTTATTTTATTTCATAGCCTCTCGCGCCCCTTATGGTGTCTGCTGCGTCGATGTGGCGTATTAAACACGAATGGACGGCGAGACCGGCGCGCGGTGTAAATGGAACGGGCTCGCAGGCAGGAACGGATAGAGAGATAGGGAGAGGAGCGCGCAACGAAAGCTACGCGTTATTGCAACGGTGATGAGGAAAGACAGCCAGAGTAGGGACATACACACGCACACGCACTCGCAGCGCGCAATGTGGACACAGTCAAGGTCCAGTGATCGGCTGATTGATTGTCTCTACGGGGGTCGCTATTTAGGGGTATCATCGTGAACCGGATGACAGAGGCGTACGGGATAGTTCGCGAAGCAGATCTTTTGAAAAAATTTAACACGTATGATCAAAAACAAAGATCTTCGCGTGTTTTTATTTATTAAAGTAATTACTTAACGATATGTGTTGCGAGAGAATGTGGAGAAAAATCTTGTATATCGGTGCCGTGATTATTTAGATCTTTTTAGGAAAGACATCATTCTATATAAAAAGATATATATTATATATAAAAATATATATTTATATTTTTTTTTATATGATAGGCGCGTATATAAGCACTTATGATTGCGGCAATTAACACGCACGAAGTGACGCGAATTGCAGACGAGGATGTCATTTAGTCGATGACGATGAAATGGCTGCCTCGACCATCTAGTACTCAATTGGTGTTCCCCACGTTTCCGATCACACGAAGGAAATCGCCCTCCTTTGGCTTTAAATCGGGTCACCGGATATGTACTCGAAGGACTATAATGGGGACGAAAGCTGGGGAGGGAGAATCGAGGAATGTGCGAAAGAAAAAAGCTAGGAAGAGAGGGTGAAAAGGAGCACTTTGGCTTGAGCGGGGAGAGAGATTTGGGGAGAAAAGAGTGTAGGATAATTTTATCAAATCTTAAGACTTTGTGGCAAAAATATAGTTATGCATTTTAATTTAAACATTATAATTAGTGATATTAAATCTTTTGACGGATTAATCTCCACAAATGTATAGAATTTTTAAAAACTAAAAAGTTTTCATTGTTAGACTCTTCCTGTATTAATTATCCATGCATCTTATTCATAATATCCCGATATTTTAAATATTTCATGTATTATACAAAGATACTTTAGAGACGGGATATTTTATCAAAATATTTAAACTCGTTTTTTTTTAAATTAAATTATTATCAATAGAAAAATATAATATACAGATTAATTATAGAGACAAAATCCATAATTGAAATAATAATATATATGAAATATTTATAATAACTCGGAAAATGTGAATCATAAATATGCAAAATAATATTATTGTAATAAGATCAATGCAAGAAAGATAAGTGTAAAGGCCGTAATTAGGAATTAATAATTGTAAAAAAATCGGACCGTATTTATTTTCATTTTTACTATTCGCTAGAATTTTCCTTGCCGTTCATAAATGCAAGTTGACGTAATAATTTATTGTGTTATCAAAAATCACAATTTTGTGAAATAAAGCGACTTGCAGCGAAGCTAGAGTACAAAAAGGAAAGAAAATGTTGGAAGAAATCGTTCCTTCCGAGGAAGGTTGGATGACAGCCTTGATAGAGAGGGCGAGCAAAGAAAACGAGCGTTCCGTCATCAGAAATTAATGCAGGGTGACACGGGGTGGCGTCACTATTGTCCCCCGGATTCCTGACTCGGTACCACCAGTCGAGTATCCCCGTACCTCGTAACTGAAGGGAGGGAAACGAATGCGAAAAAATTCAGATGTGAAATTTTCATTTCCGTCGCGGCCCACCGGCTCGGAAGAAATACTTCCTGGACGGGGTGAGATTCTCTTTCCGAGGACGAGGGCCGTAATATTGACAGTCTCTTGTTTTCCCTTCTGCCTTCATTGACACACACGCTGTAATCTCGCTCATGACTTTTGCATAAAGATAAATTTATGATTTGCAAGATTTTTCAGAGAGATCCCTTTATACAGTTTTTTTAAACTTTGCAATCCGCATTTTTTGTATGCATTTTTCTCGATCATTAATTTTTAAGTAATATTGACTTTGTGCAAACGCATTGAAAAATGATTAATTAAAAATGTTAATTTATTGTATTTCATTTTTGAAATACCAAAAATTAAATACAATGGCAGAATTGATTTTCAAGAGATTGAAACGTTCTTTGTAATATAACATTCTCTAAATTACTGTTAATATATTAATGAATATTTTAAATTATATATTTTTATAAAAGAATACATAAATAAGAATATTATTTATTTATTTTCAAAATTATTAGATGTCATAAAATATCTCGGGATAAAAGAAATATTCTTGCACGAGTAAGAGTCGCGACACAGCATTCGTCGAGTTCGATAATGGAAAGAAAAATTTTTACGAGATCGATCCGCGCGTGTCGTTCCCCGTTTGCGGCGGTATCCGGTGAAAACTTGGACTCGGCTAACTCGATGTAACGGTTCGGCGCACCGCATGGCGGCGGATCACCGGAAGCTTTTATTGTTTTACAAGTTTGCTACGGTCGTCCCGGGATCGGGCCGGCCCCATCTACGGCCGATTCGATTGCTTCGAGGACGACCGCATTTTCCGTCAAGACTTTTCGCGTGGTTGCCCGCCTATCATCTTCTGAGAGAGGGAAGGGACGAGGGAGAGAAAACGCTCATCTTGGACCGTGTACACTTATCTCAATTCGAAAAAATAAGAAACTTGAATTCTACGCACGTATACATACTAAAGGAATCGCGATATACGTAAAGAAATATCATAATGGTATCGTATAAAAAAAAGAGCTGATGGTTGTGTAATATAAATCATAAGATGATTCATATTGATTCTCGCTTGAAATTTATCAAGATATTTTCTTTACGAATTTTTGTACATTTTATAAGAAAATGGAATTTAAAAACTGAAAAATGACATATATTTCTCTTCTTCAAATTTAAATAATCTTTAATGGCGTTCTATATCTCTCGATTAATAATACATAAATTTAAATAGAATCATTTTATTTCAAACATTTTAAAATAATTTAAGTCTTACATTAGATTGAAAAGAAGAGACGGGAACATTAAAAATTAAAACAGAGAGAAGCAGGAAAAAACAAACTTACTAACATAGTTCCGTGTAGCACATACAAGTAGATAGACATTTATGTCCTATGTAAATTATGCGTAATTAAATTAGGAAGATATCGCGGAAACGCCGAGGTAGGAATGAGTAACGCGAGCGTCTTCCTACCGTCTCTTCGGGATGTCGAGGCTGCGCACCTCCCACGGGGGATCGTTAACGTATATATGTATGTATATGGGGTTTGACATACAAACAGGCGGGTAGTGTTGTAATTAACCGCAATCATTGACGGCAAACATACAACGATCTCCCGCGGGACGTCATTGACCGGGGCCATCGGGCCGCGGTGTAAGGAGTACCCGGAGCACACATCCATTCGCGATCAATATTTATGACCGAAATTCAAGGGTGAATCCACGGAGCGTGTAACCGTTTGTGCGCTCTCGCGGTTACGAGAACCGCGGGTCAATATTTATGATTGAGAACATCTCTCGTTGATATGCATGGTTGGCCGATAACGCTGCGTTACGCATGTGCGCTCCTAACGAGCGTTACGTTCGTCGGGGAATATGAAACTTTGTTGTAATAATAATGAAACACATCAATGTCGGAGAATAATCGGTATGGTCCGAGAAGAGCTCTCTCTTTCTCTCTCTCTCTCTCGTGTGTGTGTAAGTGTATGAGTCAAAAAGTAAAGAAACTTTTCTGAAGAGCAACATGTTCAATGCGGCAAGAGTTGCGAGAAAGTTTCTGCGCAATTCTTCGCTGTGTGTAACAGTGAAATGGAAAGGAATTGCTTATGTACTTGTAGAATGTTACGAAATTCGTCAAGAAATCTATAAATAGAGTTTAATACACGGCGTATAATTAATCGATACTCCAAAGAAAAAAAAAAGAGTTATAAATTCTATCTTGGCTAATATTTTAAAAGTGAAAGTATCTTACAATTAGTATATTTTAAAAAATACCTAACGCCATAAGAAAGTTTATCGATTCTCGATTAGTTTTGAATATAATTACAATATCAAGAAAGATGTGTATAATTAAATATCCAAGCTAGAGAATGTTGATAAAAATAAAGAGAGAAATCAAATAGAGAATCAAGAATAAAGAATATAATATGTGATGCTTCCGAGATTGTGGTACCCAACCGGCAAAGACATAATTTCTGGAAAAAACGTGTTAGTTTTCAATTTTCAAACTTAATTTTTTCGTAAAACAAGGACTTATTTTTTCGCTTATGAATCGTCTGCTTGTCGATTGCGCTACGTGTGCTTCGAACATGTAGAGAGTTTAAGTTTCTCATTTTCTGGGAAATAAGAGTAGAGCCTTTCCTCGATCTGCCTTCTGTTCCTAGCGTCGCTCGCGTGTCGTCTTAACGCCGTCGCGGCACGTGTGCGTCGCTGACACGGCGATGCGTGTGCTCGGAAACGCGGCGTCCCCTTTGCCCCACTTCGCGCTAAAAGCATATCTATGTCGCGTCTCGCGAATACACACGGGGGGGCTAACGAGAAGAGGGTAGGAGAGGGCGATTCCCCTCAAGGTTCTCGGTCGGTGGGTCGTAGACAGCAACCGCCGCCGCTCCGCTTTTCCTCGCGCTTTCAGACTGCGGATTTCAACGGCTATCGTAGAGATTTGGCGAAAAGCGCGGCTCTCTGTAGATACGAGTGTGTGTATGTGTGTGTCGCGACTCGATCCGGATGTACGTACATCCGTTGTATACCAAGGTTAGCTCGTAATCTCCCTGAGTCACGTACAATAGAATAAGGGAAATGGCGGTTGTTGAGGCATTGTTAGTTTTGTTTTTGTCAAATGTATAAGTAGGTACTGTAAGTTAATTTATATTTAATTATAAATATAAAGGAAAGATAGTAAAACTGACATATATTTTCATCTATGGTTTTTAGTAAGTGTACCGGTGTTAAAAATCAATTACTTAGATCTCCATTTTTCCCTGCTTCCACGAAAAAAAATGTACTTATTAAAAAAAAATTTGAAACAATGTCAACACTATAATGCAATCTGATATGGGGGGAGTAATCTCTATACTAAATATCTGTGAATATAAATTATTTATTTCGAACTTTCAACTGGAGGCTAGAATTCAAAAATAAAATGTGATATGTTGTTTTTTTTAATATCTTTCCTCTATAATTATTTCAAGATAGATACGAGAAAAACGATTATATATATTCAACGTGAACAGAAAATGAATCTGACATCAGACTCAGAGGAGATGACTGCAAAGGGATTCTTAATCTAATGTAATCTAAGGTATTTTTGCTGACGGCAGAGAGTCATTCCCCGCTTTAGGCAAGTGTGTGTGTTCATTGAACGGGCGAAGGGAGAGAGAGAGGGGAGAGGATGGGGGTACGAGTGCAGACACACAGGGAATCTATCTCTGTTGCAAGCTCTCGTCATGATGCTTGTGTGCACGAGGGCGCATTTCGGTTCTGGCCCATATGGCTGGTATACACGGCCGATTATTACATTACGTATGTAGGCCCAAGAATTATAATCCAGATGAGGGGATATTGACTGCGAGTCGGTGTCCGCGTATATATTTAGGAAGATGCCGATCTTTCAACGTTTCATCGTCGAAATGAGGTAGATAGGGAATATAAGAGACATCCTTGATGTGTACTTGAAAAAAGAAACACCGAAACGTAGATCTCGAGATGAAGCAGAAATTGCGTGATGGCTAGGAAATTAATCGTGTAACAATATATTAAATATATATTCTTAAAAAGATATAGTAAAATGCAGCTTATTTTGCAGATGACATATAGCCATTTTAAAACACTCCAGTGATTAAAATACAGAAGAATACGTTTGATTGCAGCTTCCTCCCTAATCGTTTTAGTAAATGTATATATGTCATTACTTTAATTTATAAATACATAATAATAAAAGAATGGATATATTGTAATCTGTTCTTAATTTTAAAGAAATATTATTATTATAGATTATTTCACATATTATTAAAATATATATCTAAAAATTGTTACAAATGCAGCGGTCAATCACGCATGTATCTACTCTAATAATTACGAATGATCTCTAATAAGTGGCAGTAACGATGGCATCGGCCTAACGCTAGCAAGATTGAATTCATTCGACCGCATTTTCCGCCCCTGTATATATACGTACATACATATATGTATAGGGTGATCTCGGCGCACAACATTGTCCGGAGAACGTTTGAGGCTAGGAGGTTGCGAGGAGAGAGACAGAGAGAGAGAGAGGGAGAGAGAAAGAGAGAGAGAAAAAGAAAGCAACATCGTGATTCTGATTAAATCAGCATTAGAGCGGGGGGTTCTCGTTGCCGCGGACTTTCTCGTGTTGCACCCCCTTCTCACGAGTCGTCTCACGACAATGACACCAAATGTCGATCCGAGCCCCAACGCGGAGCTCTGGAGCTTTAATCACGATCCTCCGGGCTACGAGAGCGCGCGCTGTTACACTAGCAGGTGCCCCGACTTGCCCCCTGCCCTCTCCCCCATCTGGGGACCCCTCGCGGCTTCGATTTCAATTGACACGAGGAGAGCATGTTGCACTTTGCGCGCGGGACAGCCGGCTAGCACGGCGGGCCACTCTCGGTCGCCTTCGCTTTTATACGACGCGTCCGTCTGCTTTTGATGTCGCACCGAGTGCGTGAGTAAGTGAGCGAGATGACGATCGGGATCGGTGAGAGAATAATTGGGTCGCGTTGGGCGGAAAAGGGACATGCGAGAGAAATTTACTCCCCCTCCCTCCCCTTCCCGTGAGTTTTTCGAATTCATTCAAACACTTTTTTATAAATCGTACGAAATACTAGCTATATTTTAGTCAGAAAAAATGATCCGAATATTCATCCGAGGAAGTTTTGAATAAGAATATCGCGAAAAATAAATGCACGTTAATCGAATAATACAGTTTTATGTAATATAGAACACAGGAGAGAGTCTTATGTTATTTTAAAAAGATATTTAATCCTTTCAAATCTCTTTATTACCATTATGGTATATTACTTTTTTAAGAATTATGTAAGATTATTTTCTTAGCAACGACGTTATAGACATGTATTATATTTTTCTTTGATGTATTACATATATTATCTTTGACTTTTTTTATTTTGAATGCTGCTATTTAGTAAATATTTTATTTTACATAAAATCAAAGTTTATATAATATATAGAAAGGGAATCAAGTATGAAAAAATTAAGATAAATTCTCGATTATTATTAGATTTTTAATTTTAATTCTTCCTCATCTTCTTCATGAGTATTTGATCTATAGTATATATGTATATATATCTATACAGATAATAATTTTCTTGCAATGTAATTATTACAAAATTCTTTTCACAAAATTTCGCAATAAACTGTCATCAAAAAGTCTTTATAATTATTTTGCGATTTATGTTATTATAAGCGACATCATTCGCGCTTGTGACGAAAAAATTTGCGCGTTTCTCCCTCTGCTCGAGCGAAACTGCACCTTGCGCGCGAGACGAGACGAACAGAGAGAAAGAAAAATATTATTCCTACGATGCGACATGACCCTTTCCCCCTCGTAGAATGTCGTTTCGAATTTTCGATTCCCTTATCCCGTCGCTTCGACCCCCGGCGTTACTTACGCGCAGCTTACGTCGCGCCTGGGCCGGGCGTTCACATTCGGTGATTCGGCGACGTGACGGTTTTACGTCGTAGCTCGTTGCGCTTTTGCGAGACGCCGAAATCGAATTTATTATCCGCCGCTACTACACGAC
>NW_021851936.1:195437-225425 GCF_003651465.1 Formica exsecta
TTTTTGAAATACCAAAAATTAAATACAATGGCAGAATTGATTTTCAAGAGATTGAAACGTTCTTTGTAATATAACATTCTCTAAATTACTGTTAATATATTAATGAATATTTTAAATTATATATTTTTATAAAAGAATACATAAATAAGAATATTATTTATTTATTTTCAAAATTATTAGATGTCATAAAATATCTCGGGATAAAAGAAATATTCTTGCACGAGTAAGAGTCGCGACACAGCATTCGTCGAGTTCGATAATGGAAAGAAAAATTTTTACGAGATCGATCCGCGCGTGTCGTTCCCCGTTTGCGGCGGTATCCGGTGAAAACTTGGACTCGGCTAACTCGATGTAACGGTTCGGCGCACCGCATGGCGGCGGATCACCGGAAGCTTTTATTGTTTTACAAGTTTGCTACGGTCGTCCCGGGATCGGGCCGGCCCCATCTACGGCCGATTCGATTGCTTCGAGGACGACCGCATTTTCCGTCAAGACTTTTCGCGTGGTTGCCCGCCTATCATCTTCTGAGAGAGGGAAGGGACGAGGGAGAGAAAACGCTCATCTTGGACCGTGTACACTTATCTCAATTCGAAAAAATAAGAAACTTGAATTCTACGCACGTATACATACTAAAGGAATCGCGATATACGTAAAGAAATATCATAATGGTATCGTATAAAAAAAAGAGCTGATGGTTGTGTAATATAAATCATAAGATGATTCATATTGATTCTCGCTTGAAATTTATCAAGATATTTTCTTTACGAATTTTTGTACATTTTATAAGAAAATGGAATTTAAAAACTGAAAAATGACATATATTTCTCTTCTTCAAATTTAAATAATCTTTAATGGCGTTCTATATCTCTCGATTAATAATACATAAATTTAAATAGAATCATTTTATTTCAAACATTTTAAAATAATTTAAGTCTTACATTAGATTGAAAAGAAGAGACGGGAACATTAAAAATTAGAACAGAGAGAAGCAGGAAAAAACAAACTTACTAACATAGTTCCGTGTAGCACATACAAGTAGATAGACATTTATGTCCTATGTAAATTATGCGTAATTAAATTAGGAAGATATCGCGGAAACGCCGAGGTAGGAATGAGTAACGCGAGCGTCTTCCTACCGTCTCTTCGGGATGTCGAGGCTGCGCACCTCCCACGGGGGATCGTTAACGTATATATGTATGTATATGGGGTTTGACATACAAACAGGCGGGTAGTGTTGTAATTAACCGCAATCATTGACGGCAAACATACAACGATCTCCCGCGGGACGTCATTGACCGGGGCCATCGGGCCGCGGTGTAAGGAGTACCCGGAGCACACATCCATTCGCGATCAATATTTATGACCGAAATTCAAGGGTGAATCCACGGAGCGTGTAACCGTTTGTGCGCTCTCGCGGTTACGAGAACCGCGGGTCAATATTTATGATTGAGAACATCTCTCGTTGATATGCATGGTTGGCCGATAACGCTGCGTTACGCATGTGCGCTCCTAACGAGCGTTACGTTCGTCGGGGAATATGAAACTTTGTTGTAATAATAATGAAACACATCAATGTCGGAGAATAATCGGTATGGTCCGAGAAGAGCTCTCTCTTTCTCTCTCTCTCTCTCGTGTGTGTGTAAGTGTATGAGTCAAAAAGTAAAGAAACTTTTCTGAAGAGCAACATGTTCAATGCGGCAAGAGTTGCGAGAAAGTTTCTGCGCAATTCTTCGCTGTGTGTAACAGTGAAATGGAAAGGAATTGCTTATGTACTTGTAGAATGTTACGAAATTCGTCAAGAAATCTATAAATAGAGTTTAATACACGGCGTATAATTAATCGATACTCCAAAGAAAAAAAAAAGAGTTATAAATTCTATCTTGGCTAATATTTTAAAAGTGAAAGTATCTTACAATTAGTATATTTTAAAAAATACCTAACGCCATAAGAAAGTTTATCGATTCTCGATTAGTTTTGAATATAATTACAATATCAAGAAAGATGTGTATAATTAAATATCCAAGCTAGAGAATGTTGATAAAAATAAAGAGAGAAATCAAATAGAGAATCAAGAATAAAGAATATAATATGTGATGCTTCCGAGATTGTGGTACCCAACCGGCAAAGACATAATTTCTGGAAAAAACGTGTTAGTTTTCAATTTTCAAACTTAATTTTTTCGTAAAACAAGGACTTATTTTTTCGCTTATGAATCGTCTGCTTGTCGATTGCGCTACGTGTGCTTCGAACATGTAGAGAGTTTAAGTTTCTCATTTTCTGGGAAATAAGAGTAGAGCCTTTCCTCGATCTGCCTTCTGTTCCTAGCGTCGCTCGCGTGTCGTCTTAACGCCGTCGCGGCACGTGTGCGTCGCTGACACGGCGATGCGTGTGCTCGGAAACGCGGCGTCCCCTTTGCCCCACTTCGCGCTAAAAGCATATCTATGTCGCGTCTCGCGAATACACACGGGGGGGCTAACGAGAAGAGGGTAGGAGAGGGCGATTCCCCTCAAGGTTCTCGGTCGGTGGGTCGTAGACAGCAACCGCCGCCGCTCCGCTTTTCCTCGCGCTTTCAGACTGCGGATTTCAACGGCTATCGTAGAGATTTGGCGAAAAGCGCGGCTCTCTGTAGATACGAGTGTGTGTATGTGTGTGTCGCGACTCGATCCGGATGTACGTACATCCGTTGTATACCAAGGTTAGCTCGTAATCTCCCTGAGTCACGTACAATAGAATAAGGGAAATGGCGGTTGTTGAGGCATTGTTAGTTTTGTTTTTGTCAAATGTATAAGTAGGTACTGTAAGTTAATTTATATTTAATTATAAATATAAAGGAAAGATAGTAAAACTGACATATATTTTCATCTATGGTTTTTAGTAAGTGTACCGGTGTTAAAAATCAATTACTTAGATCTCCATTTTTCCCTGCTTCCACGAAAAAAAATGTACTTATTAAAAAAAAATTTGAAACAATGTCAACACTATAATGCAATCTGATATGGGGGGAGTAATCTCTATACTAAATATCTGTGAATATAAATTATTTATTTCGAACTTTCAACTGGAGGCTAGAATTCAAAAATAAAATGTGATATGTTGTTTTTTTTAATATCTTTCCTCTATAATTATTTCAAGATAGATACGAGAAAAACGATTATATATATTCAACGTGAACAGAAAATGAATCTGACATCAGACTCAGAGGAGATGACTGCAAAGGGATTCTTAATCTAATGTAATCTAAGGTATTTTTGCTGACGGCAGAGAGTCATTCCCCGCTTTAGGCAAGTGTGTGTGTTCATTGAACGGGCGAAGGGAGAGAGAGAGGGGAGAGGATGGGGGTACGAGTGCAGACACACAGGGAATCTATCTCTGTTGCAAGCTCTCGTCATGATGCTTGTGTGCACGAGGGCGCATTTCGGTTCTGGCCCATATGGCTGGTATACACGGCCGATTATTACATTACGTATGTAGGCCCAAGAATTATAATCCAGATGAGGGGATATTGACTGCGAGTCGGTGTCCGCGTATATATTTAGGAAGATGCCGATCTTTCAACGTTTCATCGTCGAAATGAGGTAGATAGGGAATATAAGAGACATCCTTGATGTGTACTTGAAAAAAGAAACACCGAAACGTAGATCTCGAGATGAAGCAGAAATTGCGTGATGGCTAGGAAATTAATCGTGTAACAATATATTAAATATATATTCTTAAAAAGATATAGTAAAATGCAGCTTATTTTGCAGATGACATATAGCCATTTTAAAACACTCCAGTGATTAAAATACAGAAGAATACGTTTGATTGCAGCTTCCTCCCTAATCGTTTTAGTAAATGTATATATGTCATTACTTTAATTTATAAATACATAATAATAAAAGAATGGATATATTGTAATCTGTTCTTAATTTTAAAGAAATATTATTATTATAGATTATTTCACATATTATTAAAATATATATCTAAAAATTGTTACAAATGCAGCGGTCAATCACGCATGTATCTACTCTAATAATTACGAATGATCTCTAATAAGTGGCAGTAACGATGGCATCGGCCTAACGCTAGCAAGATTGAATTCATTCGACCGCATTTTCCGCCCCTGTATATATACGTACATACATATATGTATAGGGTGATCTCGGCGCACAACATTGTCCGGAGAACGTTTGAGGCTAGGAGGTTGCGAGGAGAGAGACAGAGAGAGAGAGAGGGAGAGAGAAAGAGAGAGAGAGAGAAAAAGAAAGCAACATCGTGATTCTGATTAAATCAGCATTAGAGCGGGGGGTTCTCGTTGCCGCGGACTTTCTCGTGTTGCACCCCCTTCTCACGAGTCGTCTCACGACAATGACACCAAATGTCGATCCGAGCCCCAACGCGGAGCTCTGGAGCTTTAATCACGATCCTCCGGGCTACGAGAGCGCGCGCTGTTACACTAGCAGGTGCCCCGACTTGCCCCCTGCCCTCTCCCCCATCTGGGGACCCCTCGCGGCTTCGATTTCAATTGACACGAGGAGAGCATGTTGCACTTTGCGCGCGGGACAGCCGGCTAGCACGGCGGGCCACTCTCGGTCGCCTTCGCTTTTATACGACGCGTCCGTCTGCTTTTGATGTCGCACCGAGTGCGTGAGTAAGTGAGCGAGATGACGATCGGGATCGGTGAGAGAATAATTGGGTCGCGTTGGGCGGAAAAGGGACATGCGAGAGAAATTTACTCCCCCTCCCTCCCCTTCCCGTGAGTTTTTCGAATTCATTCAAACACTTTTTTATAAATCGTACGAAATACTAGCTATATTTTAGTCAGAAAAAATGATCCGAATATTCATCCGAGGAAGTTTTGAATAAGAATATCGCGAAAAATAAATGCACGTTAATCGAATAATACAGTTTTATGTAATATAGAACACAGGAGAGAGTCTTATGTTATTTTAAAAAGATATTTAATCCTTTCAAATCTCTTTATTACCATTATGGTATATTACTTTTTTAAGAATTATGTAAGATTATTTTCTTAGCAACGACGTTATAGACATGTATTATATTTTTCTTTGATGTATTACATATATTATCTTTGACTTTTTTTATTTTGAATGCTGCTATTTAGTAAATATTTTATTTTACATAAAATCAAAGTTTATATAATATCATATAGAAAGGGAATCAAGTTTGAAAAAATTAAGATAAATTCTCGATTATTATTAGATTTTTAATTTTAATTCTTCCTCATCTTCTTCATGAGTATTTGATCTATAGTATATATGTATATATATCTATACAGATAATAATTTTCTTGCAATGTAATTATTACAAAATTCTTTTCACAAAATTTCGCAATAAACTGTCATCAAAAAGTCTTTATAATTATTTTGCGATTTATGTTATTATAAGCGACATCATTCGCGCTTGTGACGAAAAAATTTGCGCGTTTCTCCCTCTGCTCGAGCGAAACTGCACCTTGCGCGCGAGACGAGACGAACAGAGAGAAAGAAAAATATTATTCCTACGATGCGACATGACCCTTTCCCCCTCGTAGAATGTCGTTTCGAATTTTCGATTCCCTTATCCCGTCGCTTCGACCCCCGGCGTTACTTACGCGCAGCTTACGTCGCGCCTGGGCCGGGCGTTCACATTCGGTGATTCGGCGACGTGACGGTTTTACGTCGTAGCTCGTTGCGCTTTTGCGAGACGCCGAAATCGAATTTATTATCCGCCGCTACTCGAACCGGACCGGTTACTTTCGAGGGAGCCGGGCGGCCCGCAGACGCCAGGGTGGTGACGTCGTAAAACGCGTTACTCGAGGACGGTTCGCCGCGGTCGCTGCCAATGAGAATTTCAGCGACGTTCCACGATAAATTCAACTCGAGGAGGTACATCCAGCACACGCGGGGGAATACTCAAGATATATTCGCGATTATGCAATTCAACAAGAAAAATATGAGAAAGGGAATAAACATTTCTCGTAGCTTTTTTATGCTGAATGCTATTCTGGTGTTCAAATTTTTCCATCACACGTCACAATTTAAAAGCTAGAATCGTATTCGACATAAAAAAATTATGGGAAATAATTACTCTGTATTTTATATTCGAAAAGGAATTATTTTTTATTGAACTGTGTTATTATTTCGCGAAAAAAAAAACCAGAACGAAGCTTGGTCGATGCTAAAGATAAATGGATAGATGAAAATAACATTCTTGTTTCGCGTAAAAAAATCATTACTTATTTAATGATATTTCTTAACTGGACATTTATTGGTACGTTTATCGCACATATTCTAAAATACACAGCGGTAATTTGTATAATTATGACGAGAGTCTCTATCGGGCAGGAAGATCGGCGATAGGAGCTGTCCGTAGCCTACACTCTATTATCGAACAGTGCTGATCCGATCGTTGCCTAATTTCGACAGGCTCCGCGTTTAAGGTCTTACTTTCAGTAAATCCTCGAATTAGTAGTCGCCATCGTGGCCGCGATGCAAGATAACGTGGATGTAGATGGCCAGGTAGATTAAGACGGGAAGGAGCAACGAGATGCTGAGGAGTGATGGAAGAAGGGTAGATAGATAGGGAAGAAGCGCGAGTATCTCTCTCTTTCTTTCTACTCTCTAGAAAGAGGAGAGAATGGCCGGCTGGGTGACGTGGCAGATGCGAGTCCTCGATACGGGACTGTACCCTCTTCTGCCGTCGCCTTCTCGGAATTTCTACTAAAGGCCCGTCCGTCCGGACGTCGGTGATGTCACGAACGCCGCGTGCGAGATCGTCGGAAAGGCCCTTTGACGCACGGCTCTCAGATAGCACCTTAGGTGGCATCCTATAGTTATCTCGACGGCTACGTCGCGCACCTCGATGAAAACATTCGGATAAATATTCGAACGAATTATTCGTCGGAGATGCGCTTAAAGAGGATAGACGGGACAACGCGACGCATTTGACGCATTATCTTCATCTTACGCGAAGCACTCGATTCGCATAATAAATATGAATGAAAGAACGCGGAATATATAGAGATTATAGAGATATCGCGGAAGATAAATCGATTCTTTTCCTTTTTTTCTCGAAAATTCTCTTCCCCTCCGATTTTTTAGACTTCTCGAATCATGAAAAAAAGACATTATTTTTCTTTCCGTTCTTTAAGCGTTTTTTTATTGTGGTCTAAGCTAATCATAGGATGTTTATGGGTAATTTCTTTTGTTTCTGACAGCATTTTTATTTTCCAAAGTTATAAAAAGTTTATCAAAGTCGGTAAACGATCTGCGAATGTTTCTTAGAAATGTCGTTGCTTTTTTATAGCCGCGAAGAGCGTAAATCAATCAATTTCATCGCGTTACCTTCAAACCTGATGCACTTCGTGTTTTCATTATCGGTGACGCGAGTTCGCTGCAAGACGAGGCTTGCATAATAGAGGGATGCACTTAGCGCTTCGCCACGGGAAGCTCGCCGTGGCGAATCTCTTAACAAACACGCGGTAGTCCTCCACACCCGGAACGCGACGACCGGTATCATCTGGCGCGCTCCATTATGCGAAGCGTGGAATCGCCAGACAGGCGGAAGCTGTTGAGTCACTTACGCATTGAGCGTTTTGCGCGATACGGCTAACATAAGTTCGAATTGTCCCATTACTTCTTCTCCGAAACCGATC
The DNA here is from genome assembly GCF_003651465.1 of Formica exsecta. Taxonomy (NCBI): domain Eukaryota; kingdom Metazoa; phylum Arthropoda; class Insecta; order Hymenoptera; family Formicidae; genus Formica; species Formica exsecta. The sequence goes on from NW_021851936.1 coordinate 203,074, forward strand.
GTGTATTTCTATCAGGTCGAATTTATAATAAATTGAAATGTTGATCGTTACCATCACAAGAGTAATGATAATTCTCGATAAAATTTTCGCAAAAAAAAATGGTCTCTTTTATTCAGGAATTTATGAAGATAAACTGAAAGAAAAATATTTAAAAGATCATTTATTATTATTATTTGAATTGTTTGCATTTTTGTAATTAAAATTTTTGTATTTAAAAGATCATTTATTATTATTATTTGAATTGTTTGCATTTTTGTAATTAAAATTTTTGTATTTAAAAGATCATTTATTATTATTATTTGAATTGTTTGCATTTTTGTAATTAAAATTTTTGTATTTAAAAGATCATTTATTATTATTATTTGAATTGTTTGCATTTTTGTAACTCTAAGCTTCTCAAATTAAAATTCTCTATTAAACTCCATCGAAAAATAATTAAAGAATATGTTTCTATTATTTATTTAGCTTTTCGAAGTTTGCAAAAAAAAAAAACTTTCTTTTTACAGTCGCTTATAAATAAAAAAACGTCTCTTTGAGACGACAGCCTATAATATATACGCACGCGCTTTCAATGTATCCTATACGCTTTTACATCGAATTACTCATGGTGCGATCTACGGAAATTACGTGGTGACCATGCGTTCGTCCTCGGTGGTTTCGATTTCAAGTGGGGTGTTCCGGTGGGAAAATAAGTCGGGACGATCGACTATGTATGGTACGCGGGGGAGTACGCACAAAGGGTGCAGTAATAACGCGACATTATGCTACCTAACATGGATCATATTCCACGCATCGTCGCCCATTAAGAGCTCGACGTGAACCGTGAGACCGCAAACGATTCAGTCTCGCGAAGATGATGTATAGGTTTCTTTCTTTCGCGATACCAAAATCTTTACACATTTCTGCCAAGGAACATCGTTGTCGCGACTGATTCAACAGCTTCTGTCCGGTGATTCCATTCGAATGTAATTCAATATAATGTACACGAATGATTTTTTGACAATTTTCTTCCTTATGTGTATAATAATACATCTTGTTGGAGAGATAAGCGCGACGCTTGTAAGGCGTGTATGACGAAGGAGAAGGACAGATAAATTGAACCTGCGCGCGAACGCTCGTTATTCGGAAGGTGAAAAATTGTGCAAGCTTTGTTCAACGAGCACTTAACCCTGGTACAGCCAGCGGATCGTCGATCATCGAGATTTATCATGTCTTCGTTCATTCGTGACCGCTGAATGATGGTGTCACGTATTAGAATTTCGTTCAACTTTTTTCTGTACAAGATTTTAAAAGACTATTGACATTTCCCTCACGATTTTGAATAATAAAAAAGATTTTTATCATATTTTATAATAATTATATTTTTTATCATTTCCTTTCTTCCGTAAACTTTTTTTCCGATTGTAGCAAAATATATACATAGGTTTATATTTTAGAAAGCTATCTTTTGAGAGAAAAAAATGATACTAGTTTTCATTTCTCGGTAGCTTTATATACAATAATGCGGAGAGTAAAAGACTCCTGTGCTCCAGAATCGTGAAGAGATGCTTGTAATAAAAATCCGAACGTTTCGTCCATTAGCGAATAAAAGATCTACCCCCGCTCGCAGCGAGTTCCATCAATCTGCCGACCACGGCGGCGACGGCGACGACCCTCGGCAACGCGGCGCGTGCATTTCTCGTCCGACAGGATGTATTCCGCGGGATTCTCGAGAGAGGATCGAGAGAGCTCATCCGAGAGTTCGTCGTCGTCTCTCTCTCTCTCTCTTTCTCGGAGACGAGGGATATCACTTAGCGCCAGCGGGAACCCCTCGACAAGGCAAAAAAAAACGAGATAAAAAAAGAGGGAGAAGGAGACGACCGCAGGGGTCGCGTCGCGCGCCGTCTCTTCAAGGGGCGTATGGGTGGAAATAAAAATATTGATGGTTCGGTTCCGGCCCGCGGACGGGACAATCGGCTAATTATTCACCGACCACGCGACCGCGCCGGATATTCAGAACGTTCGCCCGCGCACATGACGTCCCTAAATCCTTCCCCTTCATCCCTCCAGTGTAGCCCCCGTGAACGCGGTAGATCGACTGGCCGGATAACGCGCGCCCTGTCGCTCTGTCATTAAGCTCCTTTTTTCGCATTCGCGCTGACTTTCGTCTGTGTATACATCGCACCTGTAAATTGATTTCTCGACGCATCGTTACACGGTCGATGTAAGGATCTTTGTATTAGATTACTCAAATCACTCAAAAGGGATTATTCGTTCGTTTCCTTTTGATTTTCACGATGGGTTTCTAGAAAAAGGCGACATAAAATCTTGTTTTTTGCAAATTACGCGTAATCAATTATTCTTTTCAAAATTATATCAACGTAAAATGAAATTTTTAAAACATTGAATATAATAATATAATTATAATATAATATAATTAAAATTATATATAATTTCGGGAGCATTTGTATAGAATGAATCGATAACAGTAATCAAGTGAAATTAAAATAGATACCAGAATAAGATCGTTAAACTAACGTTATAGAGAGAACGGCGCTAACACCCAGGCCGTTAAAAGGATAAAGCGACGTTAAAAATACGGTGGATTGCATGCGCTGGCGCGCATCGCGCGTACGCACAAACGTTTAGAGAGAGAAAGGGAGAGTACCTCGCCCTACGCAGTTGCGTGCACCGAAAAGTTGGCTAGCGATACATAACGTGGCACGTGACGTCACGGTAGCGTCAATTAGGCGTCGCGTGGCCGAACGGCGCCACGCGTCATTTGTCAGCGTCCCCGCGAGAGACGAAGACCGAATATACTGCGACGTATGTGCACGCACACGTCAAATTCTCCACCTCTTCCTACGCGATCCGCCCTCTTCCCTTTCTCTCTCTCTCTCTTTCCTTCTCTCTGAGAAACGAGCGCTCGGTTCCGGGACCACTTTGGACCGACGACTTCCTCCGAAAAAGAATGGTCTCGCCGCACGATCGGTCATTTTACAGCGCGTAGGATTGCGTGCGCATTTTGACGAAGACCGTCACGCATAAATTAACGTAACTACTCGGTATAACTCGTCATCTCGTTTCGCCAAACTTGTACTTAGCGTTTCATCAAAAAATAAGCTATATACAGTGATTCGCGAAATTAAGAAAGAAACGGAGATATCAACTGTTTCGAGAATATTATTTAGAAAAATACGTATTTTGAAAATATTTTTGTATTCTTTTCTTTCATATACTAAATTATAAGAATCTCTTGCTTTTTCTCTTTTCTCTCCTTCTTCTTACATTGACAACTTCTATGAAATTTTTAAGACTTTCTTTGAAATTGATCACAATTTCGCGAGTAATTATACACGTTTTTCAAGCTTTTAGATCATCTATAATTTGTGGCAAAATTTTTTAGATAGAATTCTATTTATAGTTTTACATATCATATAATATATAAAAGATATGACAAATTAAAATATATATATATACTTGGGTTATACACGTACACTAGTATAACAAAATATCATAGATTTTTGTCTTGAATTTCGTCGCAAATTATAAATCATCGAAGGTGGACTTTATTGTGTCGGATGAGATATGAATGAGTTGAGAGCCGTGAGTGGTGAAGCGCGTGCGAACGAGAGTTTACTCATTAAACAAAATTTAAACGGACATGATTCAATTCGTGTACTGCTTATATATAGAGCGTCTCGTGAAACGTGTCGTTCTCGACAAAATGTTTAAACGTCATCATGGACATGAAAAAAATAAAAATGGGATAAACGTTTACGATTTTCCATTACGAGCGAATAGGAGGAGAGAAAAAAATTGATTCGTGTGTCTGATTAATAAAGAAAACTATGTTTCGAAATAGCGCGAGCGTTATAATTCAGGCATATCACACGCACGTCGACGTATACGCGCGTATCGTGTAAGAACATCCACTAACACCATCGACCGACTCCGCGATGTCCCGACACAATGCCGGGCTGATTGGAAGTCACGTGTCGGCGGCAATGAATTCGTATGTCGGGGTCACGTGTCTCGCCCAACGCGTTTCCGAGGAGTACACATAGCCAAAAGTCAGACCTTCCCTTCCCCGATTCTCCATCCTCCTCGCACCATCGGAGCATCGAACGAGCTCTGCACCCTGGTTTTCGAAACCGATATCGAAGCCGATACTGCTCTTTTCGGAAAACGTGACATTATAAGACCTGTATATTTATATATCTTAATCGTACATTTCTCGCTAACAATAAATATAATTGGAAGAAATTTGTCAAGTTTATTTATTCGTCTTATATTATAAATTTGTAATCAAGGATCAGTGGCACAGTTCCTTATAAATTAGAAACATAGAAAATATAAATGACTTTAATTATTTTTCGTATCATTCTCTTTATTCTCATATTCTTTGTCGAGAATTTGAAACAAAGACTCTGATTTTTTTTCAGTATATCACTGTGTCACTAGCGATCTCCAACAAGGAAAGGGATTTGCAATCCCTACGACGACAGTCAACGAAAGAAGAGGGAGAAAGAGAGCGAAGAAAGGGGTGGCGAAGGGCGGTAATGAATTAATTGCCTTACGCTAGCGCGTGGCCGGACGTACGGCCGATCGTCCTCGACTTCCGGTCCCGGTGACTCCTTCCTCTTTCGAGGTTTTCGTGGTTCCGATCGAAAGCCGCACTTTGGCGATAGCCGAAGGGACACGAGAATGCCGTCCACTCTCCCGGAAAATATTTATTTTCGTACCCGCGCGACACGGTCGACGCACAAAGGGTACTAAAACTGCCTTTCCTCAAATTCTCCGGTCCTTCCTTCCGGACCGACTACATACGCGCGGCTACTTTGATACAGTGTATCGATTTTATTGCGCGGCAAAACGCACGAGAGCGCTATTACTTGACCGGCATTATCGAGAAACTTGTTTGAAAATTTTTGTGTCGCACGGAAATAATATCGAAGTTAATTTCTTTCCTTATTTTTCTTTTTTTTTTTTTTTTTTTTACAAGCGCCACGGAATCCTCCATTGAAACCCGGCTGCCCGTTCGAGTCTAACTCCAAAAATTGGGTGAAAAAAAAAACTGGATGAAAAAAAAAGATTTATCGACCATCGTTCTCTCGACGGGGAGAGACGATATAGCTTGTTTCGCTCTTATCGCTCAGTATGATCTCTTATCGGATGCACACGCTTGCCGCGGGGGTGGACTCGTGTCGAGGGTAGGCGGAGTACGGTACGGTTGGTGCATGCCATATGGCCAGAAAAAGGGCAGCTGTTGATCGGATCGCGTGCTCATCATCTCTACTAAAGCCAGCTCATGCTTACTGTCTCTACTTGATTTGCAGATGGCACAATTATTTATGCGGCGATCGTGCGAGAGAGGACGCGTTTAAGGTTTAAGGGATCGCTAAGAATCGTTCAAGAATCGACAGCCTTTATCAATGGATTACTTTAAAATTTCAATTAGACATAAAATTTTGTGAAATGCTTCAACACGAACCGTTTATTTCTCCATGAAAGAGATAGAGATATTTGGAAATTTTTGAATTAAATAATTCAAATTAAATCTCAAATGTCTCGAAAATATTTAATATTTAATATTTTAAGTTCGTGTAAAATATCTTTTTTGCCCTGAAAATCTTAAAATAAGAACATAAAATAATTTGAACGATTATAAGCCTCTAAACATATGTACAATCACGTCATATTTTAAGTTTCGTTCAGCAACTCCGCGACAGAAAGTTTCGAAGCTCGAAGTGGTAGATGTGTTCTCTGTTTAACGAAAATATTAACAGTTGTACGGCGCCGATAAAGAGGAGATAACGCGCGCGCGGTCGCGTGCGCCGCAAGTTAATAAAAATAAAAGACTCGCGCGAGAGAGCGATAAAATGTAACGGGTAACTCTGTTTGCACAGATAATCCTTTGGTCCTTTTTATGTTAGCAAACAAATCCGATCCGCTACGGTAGCGAGGCTTCGCAAACAGGTGACTCAATTTATATTCTATAAATTTCATCTGCAACGCATTATTTGACAGTTTTCTCGAAAAGGTTCGATCTTTCGTATTGCGATTAATATTCTCCCTCATCACGTGACGATATGTGAATATTGTACAATGATAATAAAGAATTATTGTACAACAAGAATTACACACACACACACACACAAATCAATAATTTTTTACGCTGCTTTAAATAAATTAAAATAAATATAAATACTGTAACCAGAAAAAAAAAAATTTCTTATGTCGATCTAAAAGCAAAAATCGAATTTTAAAATCCCGATACCAAAAAAATTACGCCGCTTATCATCTATATCTAATATAGCAGATGGCTATGACTCTCCCGAATAAGCGGACTACCCCTGTATAACGTCGCAAAATTAAAAAAAAAAGAATATTTGCGCACATCACTGCCATAATCGCTCATCGCGCCGAGTGATTATCGTTTTTATTCACTGCGACACGTGCCGCTCGTAATTAACGGAAAATCACCATGAACCGTACGTGTACATGTGGATTCGGGGCACGATGCGAGCAACGATTACGCGATCGCGTGTTATGCGTACCTATGTGTACGCGATGCGTGTTAACGTTGCTCATCCCTGCACGCTGTCCCGACACGCTCCCTTTAACCATCCTCGTTCGACCTCCGCCGTTCCACGACGGTAAGTCAGTCGGGGTCTATCTCAGGCGAGACACGCGCGTATTGACTCTTACGCGATACATAACGGAGGCATGCATTTACAAGAAAGGACGAGCCATAGGTCGATAATTTGAGCGAGATTGTTGTCCAAAAACGAGACGCGAGATAAAAGAACGTGAAACTGAGAAATAGATGAATTTAAAAGATCTTTGGAAGATAATATAAAAAAATAATATACTTGAATATTCGCTAATAAAAGATCATCTATGTCTCTATAGCTCTTTTGGATTATTGATTTTATTACTTGCGAGATTAATTGTTTAAAAAAAAATTCATATTATATATTAATATGTATATAATAAAAAGAAGAAAAAGAAGAGAGGAGAGAAGAGAACAGATATATTTTTATACCTTGTTTCTAGAATCATAAAGAAATAAGAATAATGTACATTGATTGCACTAGGACAACCGATAATATGCGAAAGTAAGTATTGAAACAAAGAGAAGGAGATTTTATTGTTTCGCCAGACATGGCAGAAACCAGTTGCTCTGGTTCTCCTCATGAATGCAGGATGCAGCTGGCAAAGAGAGAGAGAGAGAGAGAGAGAGAGACAGAGAGAGCGCGCATCTCTATATAAGTAAAGTAGTTATGTCTATATATCGTCCAAGTCCTGTTCCAAGGGACTACCTTTCTCCGACCGGCCCGACAAAAGGGCAGCCACGGATAAATATGTAACTATAAAAAAAAAGAAGGATAAATACTTACGGTCAAGAGTCAATATTGTGAGAAGGGTCCCCGTCGGTCTTCGGTCTGTTTTGTTCAAGATGGAAGCCGCGTTTAGGAAACTTTGCGTACTTTTTCTTTGTTTCCTGGGAACGAAACTCTCTCTCTCTCTCTCTCTCTCTCCGCTCTTTTCCCTCGTTTATACGATCATCGTTAGCTCATAGTTAACTGTGCTAATCGCGCTGCATACTTGGCATCAAGGAACGATTGTATTTTACAGCATCCTACGGGCCACTCTCAAAGTATAAAGCGATAAACATTGCGGTTCGACGTAGGCACTCAGCGTTAGAGGCAAGCTCTCGAAAAAAAAAAAAAAAAAAAAAATTTAATATTCCGGTGAGAAGACGACGCTTTACGTCGAAATGCTCGCTGTGATATCTCGCCCTCGATTCCGACACGCTGATTCCGCCGGGCGGGATTCGCGCCCGCCTAAAAATCGCCCAAATGCATAATGCAGGTGTAATGATATAAGCGCGATCGGGCGCCAAACCTTTACCACTAAAAGCTTTCGAATCGCTGGTAAATTTGTCACCGGGCAACACCGACCGATAATGGCGCGCGCGGCGGAAAATAATCGTCGGCTCGCATTACGGATCCATTACATACGGGATCGCGCGCGCGACCAAACACGTATTAACCCCCGCGGCGTTTTGTACGGGGTACCCCGCTCGTGTTCGCCCCTCTCCCCCTTCCCCCCCTCTCACCGCACATTCTCGGGGATAGAGTATATCGAGCGCAAAAATGATCGATTATATCTCAAGCTATACGATGCATATATATATAATATATATATGTATGTGTATATATACATATATATATACACACATCCCTTCGCACACGTCTTCCCGATATCCCCTTTCAGGAAAGCACATCCGAAACGTTGACGTTTTTTCGTGTGTCTCTCTCCCATCAAAATTGATGAAAATATATTTATAAATTCATCATGCGTGCTTCGTCTCGTTTCGCGAATTTTTTTTAATCAACTTATGCAGGTTAGTAATATTGCCGAACGTTGATATTTTTCGTTTGCGATAATTAAAATCGATTTGTGAGAGAGTGTATTTTTTGACCAATTTGCAATCAATTTTATCGGTTTTTTTTTTCGATACGTATACGAGATATATTTATTTATAGTGTGTTTCTATATAAGACAATGTGTAAAACTGTAGAAATTTTATAACGCAGTTAAAGAGAATGATGATGTTAGAGAACGAAATTTCTAGTATCCACACATTAATGCCACGCAACTCGAGATGCGCAAAAGGGGTTTATACTATACGTTACTACTCCCCAGGCGTTTTACAGCCAAGAAGGGATTAATATTTTGGTCCGCATCGTTGCATGTAATGGATACATCTAACGCCCAGAGGCTAATCATTCTTTTTTATGTGTCGATAAATAAAAACAACCAACGAGATAAAATGAGCCTTCTCCGATAGTCTATTAGCGATCATTGTGCAAAGATCTTTTTTAACATATTTGAACGTTATTTTAGATCCTAAGCAGTGGTGGACACATTTCAAATGTAGACAATTGAAAATAATCATTTAAATATATATAATGCTTTCTCCAATTAAAATATTATTGAAAAATTTATTTTTTCCGTACAATGAAAGAAATAATTATCTTAATTGATCATTTGAAATTTCTAACAAAAAATATATATATGAAAAATTTATTTCTCATTCGTAAATTCAACTAAATATAAAAAAAAATGATTTTAATTAACAATGAATTTTTTAAAATTATTTTAAAAGTAGGAATCACAATTTGTGTTTACGTAAATATTTCTTTTTTATTTTGATTTTGAATACTAGTTTTATTTATCTTTAATTCCTTCTAAATTATACATACGTTTCATTAAAAATGTAGCTACGGGTCTCGGGAGGATAAGCTCTGCGCTCACAACACGAAGACACTTGCGGATAAAAAAAGCTGACAAGGTCGGTAAGCGTTCGCCTCGTCCAGTCGTTTTGTTCGATTTCATTTCAAAGAAATGGACGCGCGGGATAGCTGTATCACGATGCACGCACACTAATGTACGTCGAAGCTGCACTTCTTTCTCTCTTTCTCCTGACTCTTTCCATCTTCTCGTAATGATGGCTCGGCTTGCTAATTGAAACATTGATCCAACGAGTGACATTCTGCGAGAGCTTCATGTTGAAATGACATTTGCAATATTTTTGCTCCTCGTGTATTAAGCTTAAAAATGCATAATCATTAATATACTTCATCAAACGCAGTCTGAAGTCTAATCTAATGGAATTATCTCTTTAGAAAAAAATGAGATAATTTATTCAATGGAATCTTCGGAATGTCGCGTAAAGCGTAAAAAATAATTGAACATTCAAAGAAATTTATATAAAAGTGAGCATCGGTTTTTTTTCGTTGTAGAAATATTTTCGGAAACGAGAAAAAAATATCAAATGTGCGGATGGGTCACGACTGTGCTTCCTTTGATTACCGATATACAACTAAAATAACCTTATACAACTAATGTACAACTAATATAATCTTTAATTAATTAATTAAATTAATTTAACTGATTTTATGAATGAGAAATAAATTTTACTCAATAATTTTTAATTTGTTTATCTGTTATTATCATCGTTTATTTCTCATTCGGTTGGTCAATCTAAAAAAACATAGCTAAATCTGTTCCGTAGCATCTATTTTTATATACCATATGTGAGGGCTCCACAAAGCCAATTGAAATCGCTGCAGATAAGTATCGATCGCGTAGATCTATCGTAGATAAATCGGAGGTGCGCGCGATCCTGTTTATTGTGAATGATAGAAACGCCCGTTAAGTGATCGGGTCCCGAGTGTCAAGTCTTTATTTCTGCAGAATGCAGGTGTTGCTCTCTCGCTAGACGGGATCTGGGATCTACGAGAGATAGAGAGAAAAGTGACGTTCCATCGTAGATCAAAGATCGACGCCGCATCGTCCCGTCATCGCCTGGTGCGCAGACACGAGTGTAACATTATACAGGGTGTCTTGGAAAAACAAGATGCGTACTAATAAACGTACAAAGCTTAGGACAGCTACGTGACGGACGGTAGAACGTTATAGCCGATACGCGACACGTGACAGTTTACGAATAACGCGAGATGACGGATTCATGTTTTCACTTATCTCGCTTACAATTGTTGCATCGTATAAACGATGTTAATACCCGTCTCGACAGCGCGCGTCAATAATACATGTGCTCTTAAAATTTTCAAACTGAAAATCTATAATTATCTCAAAATTGAAATTTTCTTTTTATTTTATTCATAACAGAAGGATCAGATCGCGTCTGTTATCGCAAATAATCCGACAACGCGCATCGTACTACACGATTTTATTAATCTCGCGCGCGCAAGCATCTCGCTATTATCTCGATGATTAATATCGTTACGTAGACGATCTAACAGCCGGAAGACGGAACCCATCGCGCGGCTCCCATCGGAATTCCGTTTCGAGGCTCGCCATTGAATCCATGAATTATTATACTCGGGCGTGAGTCGCGAGTTTAAGCGGCCCTGGAAACGGCAGATCGATATGGCGCGCCCGCGCAAGTCCGCGGGACCGTCGCTTTTACCGTCCGCGTAAATGCGCGTAGACGCACGTAGACGCGCGTACGCGGCCACCGCGGTTGTGCCATCCTCCCTCTCTCTTTCTCCCCTTCTCCTCCTTCCCCTTTCCCTCTTTTCTCTCCATCTACCTCCGACCCTGGAGACACGCACGCGCGCATACAGAAGCGTCCACCTGCGTATACAGGATGTCCCGGACTTTACCGCGTCACCTTCCTTTGAGCGATCCGCGTCACTTTCTAGGGATTCTTTTCCAACCACAGATACGATGGAGAATGGTTTCGATGATTCTTCCAATGGAAAAGTAGAGGAAACGATAGTCTTCGAGGGGATAAAGGTTTCTTTTCTTACTCGAAAATGTATTTCACCGATATGAAGGCACGACTCTTCGTTGACAGAAAAGAGTAGAGAGGCCGATAATTCCCTGAGAGTCACACGAGTGATTGAAGATAGAGATGCCTTTTCTTTTTCGAAAATGTATCTCATTGATATCGAGGTGATTTTTTTCTAACGGGAAAGTGTTGGGGGACTGATAGAATCTGAATTACAAATGATGGACGACAAAGGTTACTTTTCTTTTTTGGAAATGTATTTTGCTAATAAAAAGAGCGTCTTTTCGTTAACAGAAAAGTAAAGAAACTGGTATGAGAATTCAAAAGTGGCTCCGAGAATAAAGGCTTCTTTTGTTTTTCGAAAATATATAATGAAATTTTAATACAAGATTTTATTTTAATATAGTTTTATTCTCATCTTTTAATCGCGAGGATAATTGATGCTAAAACTTTTATAATTTTTGAAAATTTAATACCGGCATTCCAAAGGAAAGCTACTCCGACTACTAACGATATTTCAATCTACCATGTCTTTTCAAATATATACAGATACTAACGGAACTAGAAAATAAACTAGAAAATGGCGCTCGTATCATCGTTGTCGGTGCTACTGATAATGAGTTATTTAAAATTAGGAAAAGCAAAGGATATTTCTCGAATTAAATTTCAAGAATTTAAGTGCTTAGTGAAAAAAAGCAATTTTGTTTCTTTGATTAATGTTATATTAAATCCGAATTTAAGAAGAATTGTTAAGATAAAAATTAAATAACTATGATAAACGCGATAAATCTAATTTTTTATAACAGTACGAGAGTTTAAATTTCGGTCGACATAATTGTAAGAAAATATTGGGACACTCTATACATGAGAAAGTAGAAGCCGGCTTGTCCCGCGAGGGTAACTCGGTTCATCTCGTGATAATAGGCTCCAACCACGTACTTGGAAAGTGTTTTCGACACAATCGATAATCGAAAGTTACAATAAATTTACTTTGCTATTTTATTTGTACATACATACTTATATAGGATTTGTTCATATATCTCTCTTTGCTTTATGATTTGGCTGTTTTATGCGAAACATAAACGACGTAACTCTGTTTCACAAATTCCTGCGAAGCTTCATTTATTAAAGAGAAATTTATCATATGTCTCTCTAGCATTCTAAACCATATCACACTACATTTTGGAAATGAAATAATTAACACGATTCCCCCCGTGTTTTCGAGTGAAACGAAGAGGTATGTGTTTCCAAGTAAAATAAGTTTTCCTCCTAAAGTTTGAAAACTTTATCACATTACCTTCCGAGATTCTCGAGTTTCCTCATCTTTAAAATTTTCGGTACTTTGAATTTTAGGATCTTTAGATTGGATTTTCAAAGATCTTTGTATCTTCAAATGCTTTCCGATTTTTCGGTTCTTGAATGTAATTCTAAATTTTTGAGTTTTCGGATCCGGAAACTACCGACTTTTTGAAGTTTCTTCAATGCGCGTTTCCGATCTTCAAATGTTGTATGATTACAAATAGAAAATTCAATCGTCGATCCAGAATTGTTTAATTTAATTTGTTCGTGCAATTCTCAGCTAAATCATTATTATTTATCTAATAAGAAAAGCTTAAAGTATCCTGTAATGTTGCACAGTTTTATGAATAATTGAAAAAGTAAGAAAGCCTACACTTTATATATACATATATATAAATGCATATATAAATCATCTATAATTCCTGACAATTTCATATATAATTTTAAGTAATTTAGAAAACATTTGAAGAATTATAAAATATATACATATATTATATAAAATGCATATATTAAGAGAGAGACACATATATTATGATATACGATATATGTATACATAAAATCATAAATAAATTTCTGTCTTGAATTCTGACAAATTATAAATCGGCTCAAAAGACAAAAAAAGTGTTCAAGACGTGTCGGACTTTTTTTTTCCTTTTTTAGATAATCGTGTGTGTGTCTCTCTCTCTCTCTCTCTCTCTCTCTCATTTAGACAATATTATTTTCAGATTCTCTTTAAAGAATCGTGTCTCTCTTTTTCTCTCGTTTAAACAATATTACTTTGTACTAGCAAAAAGGAAAAAATATACAGATATTGGGCAAACTATTTCGCGATTGATTTAGCAGCAGAAACGTTTCTGCCGACGTACGCGAGAAAATGGTGGGAGGACACGATTTATGCCCGATGTTTCGAGCGGTTCGTACGACGGGGGCCACAGTAGTAGTCGGTTCGTAGAAAAATTGGGACACGCGGGGGAACCGCAACACCCCGCGCCGCGCCGTCGGCCAGGAGAAGGTTCCAGGCCCGTAGTAAGGGAACAGAAGGAGGGAGGTTGATGGGGAGAAGCTTTTAGCCGGGCTAGATGGTGCCGAGATAACGGCGCGTCGAAGTGCAGAGTGCGCGCCACAGTAAGTAGTATAGTAAAGATGCTATACTAAAACCGCGCGAGCGTGTGTATCTCACGCTATGTATCTCGTGCATTCGCCTATTCGGCGCAGTATCTTCGGCGAGGCTCGCTAAAGAGAGCAGTCGATTCCTCCCATATAACGTATGTTTCTCACGAAAATTTCGAGCGGTTATATAATCGCGATAAGTCTTTGAATTTCGACGGATTGCGAAGAAACTAGGTTTTCTTTCGATGAAACAATTAAATCTATATTAGATAATTTAATTTAAAAAGTCCCCCTTCTCTCGAGTCGAAATTTTTTTTCTACTTTCGATCTCAATTTTCAACCTAACATCTATTTTGATATTTTAAATACACATGGTCAGATCCCTTCCTTTTAAAACTATTTAATTTATATTTTTGCCGAAAGCTCTTTCTCCTCTCTTTTAAACCTCTAAGTGAGAAATTTTGTTTGTTGTCTAAGATGCAAAATATATATAGGAATTCAATTTTTATATAAATTAAATCTATGGAAATCTCTCTGGAATCCATAAACGTGAGAAAAATGAAATTGGAAATAGAAGCAACATTTCGATACATTTAATACGTTTGATGTATAAGTAGTTATATATATATATATTTGTAAGATGAAGTATTTTCTTCCCGACGAACGGGAAGTAGAGCTCGCTTATTGAATAAGAATCAAGCACGGGTAATTTAATGCGCGTGGACTGTAACTGGCGCTCGTATAAATCAAGATTGCGTCTTAAAATAAGAGGCAATCGCGCTGGGGAACTCATCGTTCATCGCTGACATATACAGATCGATTGAATCGTATTGTTTAATGAATGACTTTGCGCCACTCGCAGCTTATCGTTCATCCATTTGCGCGCCGTCGACGATGAAAAGCGTGTAAATTTGCATCTCTCTTCGGTGGGGATTACCACTCGATGTGACTCATAACGCGAAATACACACGACCAGTGCTATTTCTACGAAGGTAGCGGAAGGATCCCCGAACTACCTGGTCGTCAAAGCTGTACGAGACACACGTTGTAAAACCTGGCGCCAGCAATGATGATACGATATGCACTTTACGTTGTACGACAGTCACAATAATAGCGAATATTGCTCTTTTCTTACCATTTGTTGCTGCATGTGTAAGCCTCACTGGATGTTACAAAGAATTTCGACCAGTGGTAAATCCTCGTAACGCCAGTAAAACCAGGTATAACTGAAGCTTCTACCTACAACAATAAACATTGAATTTTCAATTTTCACTCTTTGTGCCGAATAAGAGAAAAAGTACATTCAAATTGAATTACATCAAATAAAAGAATTTAATTACACATGAAAAATATTGCAATAAAAAGATTTAATTATATTGTAATTAAATTAGAATACTTAATTATATAAGCTGAATATATAATCCTTGAGAATTTTATGAAGGAAATGATTATTTCAATTGCTATTCGCTTCTGCTTAGTGCCTGTATTGATTTACATCACAGCTTTATTTGAGCGCGGCGGATTTCTTAGATCAAAACATTACAGAGGCTATCATTGAAGTGTCCCAAAATTTACGAGGTTACCTGGATAGACCCCCTAGGACTTACCCTCATTAGCACGGATTTATCGATGTTTTTTTCCAAGAGAACATAACTGGCGCTCATGTAGATTCCAGTTTCCAAAATTTTCAGACACCTATCGGCGCCGGAATCGTCGAAACTTGGGTTTTTTTTTTTTTTACAAGCGCGACTATCTTTTTTCAAGAAAAGTATTCTGGAAAACAAAGGATATTCCCTTTTCTCTATTTCTCTAAAACCGATTCTTGTGACCGTATGATTTACTTTGCGATAAGTTGCGAACTAGAAATATCGTTCGTCTATACGTTCATTGTGAAAAAATTTATCAGCACAACTAATAGCTAATTATTATCTAATATTATCCTAGGAAGAAATCTTAAATGATCTAATTTCACACAGAAAATAAAAATATTTTTCATTTTTTTTTTAATGCGCGCAGAAAGCGAATATTTTTAATAAAAATAAAAAACATATTCAATAAAAATTAAATATATTTTTTATTTTTATTAAAGTAAGGTAATTGTTTGCTATTCGAAATTAGTTTCTTTTCTCACTTCAACAAATCACTGTGTCAGATCGATATTTATCAGAAATATCGATAGATTGTCTTTTTTATTTGACATATTGGAACAGGCTTCTGTGGAATTCCGTAGACCCGTCATTGGAATTTTAGACATCGTTTACAAGTTAGCGGGAAAAGAGCATCGAGTGGCGCCTCGACGTTGACGCACACAACAGGCTCCGCTGCCGCGGCTGTCGCGCGTTGTCTCTTCACGAAACTAAATCCTACCTACTTAAGCGGCTCAGAGCGGCTCCCGATACGACGGGTGGTCCTGAATATGGAGGTCAATCGGTGCCCGGAGGCGTCTCTCGGTGCGGAAGAAAGCCTTAATCCATCGTAGGTTTTGCGCCCTCTCCGCAACTACCGTTCTTCCCATCGTCACCCTTAAATGCGTTCCTACTCCCGCTACGTAGATTTGAAACATCGCGAACGAGGTCTTCTTATTAAATCCTTCGCTTGACAATCAGCTGTTCTCAAAAAAAAAAAAATAAATAAATAAATAAAACATGTTGATTGAGAGAGTAAAATGCAAGATTTCGATTTTCTTCCTCTTGAAATCCAAATAATTGGATATATTCCAATAATTTTTTATATACAGAATGGAATATATGAAAACTGTAGGTTTTCGAGCGCGGCGGATTTCTTAGATAAAAAAATTACAGAGGCTACCATTGAAGTGTCCAAAAATTTACGAGGTTACCTGGATAGACTCCCTTAGAAAAAAGGACAATTTAAAGGATAGTTTAAAGGATAATTATTTCCCTATGGTGCGAGTCATATTTTTTATTGCTCTTATGAGACCATAAAACTTTCTTAAAAATTATTCTTTTATTTCCAATAATTTCCGCAATATTAGCAGAAATAAATAAAGAAACTCTTCAGAAATCGAAAGTGAGAATTTCTTATGTAAGCGTCGATATTGTCGCGTCAAATTACTATCTATCGTCAACCTAGTTCCAAGTGAAGTCGTGCGAACGTTAAAATAGCAGGCTGACAATGGGAAGAAAGCCGTAACTGCTGCACGGTGTCTTGGCGTTTTGAAGTTCGCGTGAATTATTGTGGACTGTCGGGCATGCCTTGCGTGTGCATGCTTTTGAGAGGTCCGAGCGAGAAAATACGGGAGAGAAGAGAGAGGGGGAGAGACGCACAGAGCATCTGCCTGGAATGCATTCGGCGCTGATAGCTTTGTCGGCTTCCCGCATCTACACGCTCCTACGCGCTCTGAGCCGCTTAAGAAGCCTTCCTCTCCACACGCTCCCACTTCACAAAGCAGTCCCCCCGTTGTAAAATCTCGTAATTCCGAAACGCGCGCTGTGCTTTACCGATCGCTAAGAGACGAACGATCCTCCGACACTTGATATCGTGGAGAAATGTTTCTTTCAATTTCCACGAGAACGTGTCGGAAATAATATTTGCAATTTTTCCCGTTATAGATATAGCATTGTTTTTATACTATTTGTCCACCCTATCTAACAATAAATTAAATCCGTTTTAAACTGTCTATAATTGGCGACGATCCAAGGTAGCATTCTTGAATTTACTATTTTATGTACCACATGAATGTTGATATATAATTTTGAATTTATTTCTTTTGCATTAGAAATTACATAAGATTATAAATAAAATTTTGTCACGAATTATAGATTGTCTAAAAAGCGATGTAATGTCATAACTACGGTATATGATATGCTGAAGGATTTTCTCTCAGCTTATTAAATACAAATGTCACTGAATACGAATCTGAATTATATTATAATCAGAGTCATAAAATATTAACGAGCGTGCGTTTTTTCTGACGATCCAAATATCGGACGCACCGGGAGATCCGCACCTTTAATTTCAACATTTTTAGCCTTTTATTATTTTATATTGCGCATTTAGCATTTTTTATTTACTTATTTGCAGTTTTACGTTTCATTTTTAAAAGAAGCTTCTTCGCCGACTATTGTCGAACAAGCCAGCCATATGTGGCCAGTATTTTCCCGAATTCTCTCGCGCCGATCGACTCGTTGGCGTGCGGATTAGCTAATGCGCCGCAAGCGAACCGCGAAAGCTCTCCCCGTTTTTTGCCGCGCGAGAATCGCAGCGCGAAGCCGTTGCTTTTTTTTTTTCTCTCGCAAGCTCCCTTTGCCTCGGCTCGGTAGAAAGGGACTTCCGCTTGAATCGCACCGTTGTTGCGCGACACGCGAGAAAGAGAAAGAGAGAGAAAGAGAGAGAGCCGCACCTAATATTGGAAATATATCCCATAGCGTTCAAGTTTTTACGCCATTCAAACGGTTTCTTTTCGCGCGGCTGTGAAGAGATCGATATTATTAAATTCTGCGAAATTTTTATCTTGAACGCAAAAGCAATAAAGCGAAGCAATGACATTGCATTTAATTGAAATAATTGCCAAGAGCGAAGATTGCTCTTATACTATTACAAGTAATTTATTATGCCTTTATCTCGCCTCTATATTTCCCTTTACTATTTTGATAATTTATCGAAAGTTATCGAACAAAATTTGCCGTACGTTTAATATACGTCAGTGAATATATGTATAACGGAAAAAGGACAGCTTTTTTTTGTTACAAATTACTGTAACGCTGAATATTTTACGTGGAATGAAACGATCGCATTTAGCAAATGACGATATCTTATCTTTAGCCACTTTAGAACTATAGTGCCGAGGTCTAATGGCATTAGCTTTCACTTTCGTTAATATCTTGGATCGATATTTTTTTAGTAATGTTAAACGGACTTGAGATATCTAGTTTTTTTTACTGTAATGCATTTGTAATTTGTACAAGTATGTGAATTGATAAAACATTGCAAACCTCATCGTATCATACACATACCTCTCCCAATCAGATCTTTTTTGCGATAATTCGATGTTGACAAATTACATTATTGATGAATGTTTTTGTGCAAAAAGGATCATGCATTTTTCATACATTTTCATAATTATCAGTCTGCCGAGAATTATTTCCTAGAGCCATATTTAGCGCGTTAAAGAAAAATGAGAGAATTAGCCAGATAATCTGTAATAGAAATCGTGTTTCTTTTTTTTTCTGACTGGAATACGAAAACAAATATCGCGAGATATTCAATCCGCCATTCCGCAGACGTGATCTTTTCAAAGATTGATAGCGGCGACGTGTGCGCGCGCGACGTGTCTTATGGAGACCAGACGATTTAACGAGAGTTTCGCGCAAAAAGCTCGCTCGTCGAATCGTAATGTCGGATAATGTGACGAAAATGAATTACCAATCCGACGAGCGCGAAGAAAATATTTACTTCTGCAAGAAACGCGCACGCTCCGTCGTGCCGAAAAAAAGCCGAGTAAAACCAAGTCGATTTAAATCTAATCTATCTCGTCGTGATAAAGTCGATCTTCGAGGAGAGACATCTAGAATCGCTAATTAGACGATGGTTATACGGGAGTGAGTTTATCCGAAAAATTTAAGAGAAAATGAATTAGACGCGCAGTGTCGACAAGTCGACTGTGAAAGTGCGAAAATCTGAATTATATAAACTTAATTTACTCACACAATTCAATTACGCATGGTGAATTGGTTCACTTTTTAAACTGTTTTTTGCATAATATCATCACATTATGCTTTGACACTTTTCAAACGGCGCATATATTTTTTCAGAGAGACATTTTTCGCGATTGGAAAATTCTCCAAGAAACATACATATATATAAAAAGCTGTCGTAAGAAATTTTTATTGTGGATAGAAATATATATATTGTTAAAAAACGTTAATTGCAAGCTACGAACAATTCGGCTCCATTGTCGAAAGAGTTTTATATGCACGCTGAATTTAATTAAATTTTTACGGCGATTAAAAAGCATTAAGAAATAATATTTTATTTTGTATAAATATTTTGTTGATAATAAACGTTACTTTTAGCTGCGAGTGTTGCCGTTATCTGTAACACATTGTTTTTAATAATACGATATCGTACATAAGCCATTTTGTAATTTTCTCGCTCAAACAAATTGTGATTCAAAAATAACGTGATTAAAATACTACATTTTATTCTTCACTTAAAAATAATTATATGTTTTTAAAATATTGATCTCCTTATCTTGCTCTCATCCGTTTGTCATCATCCTCTTGTTTCTCTGTCTTTCTTTAATATCGTAAAAATTACTTATAAATTACGTATAATTTATTCCTTCGTCTTTTATCGAAATCGAAAGACTTCCGAGATTAATGGAGGAATTCTTTTGGAGCTTCTAGATTCGCTCCACTCGCGTATATCGAACCCTTTCACATTTCCAGCTCAATTCTAAGTTCTATCTACTAAGAGCACATCTAAATTAAAAGGCTACGTTATACCTTCATTTTGCCTGACGGAATCTCCGAATCGAACTTTTCGATGCGCGATGTTTCTAATCTCTGTCGGACATTGCGCAGAAATCGACCTAATCGATACCTCGAGCAGCGGCAGGAAGAGTCCCGCCGCTCCATGGGAGACACGCGCGTTCAAAGTGTTTTCGCGAATATTTCTTCGAATGGAATATTCGGGACAATGACGAGAAATGAAGGGAAACATGCGAGTAAAAGTTAGAAATAATTTTAAAACGCTGAGTTTTCGCTTCAGGAAATATAAAATAGAAATAAATATCCGACATGACCGAATCGAAATTTTTCTCCCATTTTCGATTTCAATTTTCAATCTAACATCTATTTTGATATCTTAAGCGGTTAGATTATTTCTTTTTTAAACTGTTTACTTATAATTTTGCCGAACGCTCCTCTTTTAAACCTCTAATAAATGGTAAATCGTTTGTTTACTGCCTATTTGAGGTACAAAGTACGAGTTAAATTTCTATATAAATTAAATTCGAAATCCCCTACAATCCATAAACGTGAGAAAATTGAAGCTAAGAATAAAAGCAAAATTTCAATTCGGATGTCTGTCAATTTTGCAAAATTGCGCATCGCACGAATTTTGGTCGCTATTACAATTAAATTATCCGTGACGATCGCAACGTATCTCTCTGACTGTTCAAAAATTGATGTTGAATCTTTGACGACTTGTCTGTGTTAATGTATAAAACGTTCGCGGCTAATTACTTAACCTTGTATCTTATTCGCTCTATATTATTCCATGACATCGCGTTCTGTCTCTGAAATTATTTAACAAACTTGCCCGAAGGTTTTGCATAAATACTTCTCTCCCTAATTTATCGCGACACTTGAGGAAGAGCATAAAATCAGGCTTATAAAATAATCTTATGCAGCATAAAATGCCGCGGAAAGCATCGGATCTGTTTCGTGCTCACGAATATTAGAATTCGCGGATCGTGCAGTTATATCGGCGCGACGGCAAGCGCGAAATAGCCGAAAAGCAAACAGGAGAGAAATGCGGAGAAGAGAGGAATATCAGTGAGCTAAAGTCGAGCGGACTCGGGACGTAGCGTGCTACAGGAACGACATAGATACCGGCCGTTTGGTTACCACTCAGCCGACATCACGGGTAGCATCACGGCAGCGAGGCGGATTAACAAAGAGAGAAAGAGAGAGGAAGATAGCAGGCGAGGACCATATAGGAACCTGAGGACCGATAAAGCGCTGGAGAGAAAAAGACAGAGAGAGAGAGAGAGAGACAATGGAAAATACGTCGGCGAAGACGAACGGTGGAATACGACGATGTATCGGTAGCAAGAGAGAGAGAGAGAGAAAGAAAGAACGATACGAGACAAAGGAACGACGAAGGGCGAGCGGGAGCATACAGAGAAGGGTGATAGCAGGAAGAAGGAAAGCGCGAAAGGGGAGATGCGAAGAGAGGAAGAGAAAGAGAACGCATGGGCATCGGCGGTAGGAGGAGAGCCGCCGGTCGCAGAAGTGGAAGTGGTGAAGGATATGTGAAGTTGTGTGGAGGAGAAGAGACAGAGAGAGACAATAACAGAGAAAGAAAGAGAGAGAGAGAGAGGATAGGCACACGCGAATCGATTAGATGCGCGCGCGGTCGGCCATTTTGTTGCCGGCTCACCGGGGGTTGCAGAGGCGTGGATGCTGGACGGCGTCGACTCCGATCACGACGACGAATCCGATCGTGCTCGCGCGTCGCTCTCTCGCGTTCGATAGGACGCGCGCGCGATCGTGGACGCCCGAAGATGGTGGGGAAGATTAGAGCTCGAGTCGGGGTGAGCGAGAGAGGGGATGATTGTCGTGGTAGTGGAAGGGAGGAAAGGGAGGAAGTGGTGGCAGCAGCGTAGACGAGCGGCGGTGACGAGAGCGAGCGAGAACACGGGTAGTGGTAGGGGAGAGTCAGACAGTCTCTCCGGTTAGGTTGGGTCGGGCTTCTCGAGCAGACTATAGCGAGACACCTAACTGGCAGTCAGTGGCTCCCGGGGCCCTGCGTCGTCAGTCTCGTCGGGGTAGTTTCGTGCAACCTCTTCGTGGGTCTCTCCTCCTCCTCTCTCTTTCTCTCTCTCTCTCTCTCTCTCTTTCTCTGACTCTTTCTCTCTCTCCCAGTGCCTCCCCTTTCTTTCTCTCTT
>NW_021851936.1:226269-232317 GCF_003651465.1 Formica exsecta
TCTTTCCCTCTCTCCCGGTGCCTCCCCTTTCTTTCTCTCTTTTCATAAATCAACCCCTCTTCCCCTGGGCCTGTCTTCCTCTCTTCCGCGATCTTTCTACCTTTCTTGTCCATTTTCTATCAGAATGGTTGTTTCTTTTGCTTGCCCTTGCCGCTATCTATTGTCATGCGAAGCGTTCGTGTTTCGTGGATGTCGACAGTGAATTCTCTTTGCTCGCGCCTTCAGTGAGTGATAGGAACGTAATCGCGCGTTCAGTGTCACGATTTCGGACTCGCGCGAATGGACCGATCTCGGAGCCAGCCGTTTTGATAAGAGCGAAAGGAATCAGCCGCCAAGCATCAGGAATATCGTCAAGTTTTGCGTCGCATGTTGATCGTATCGATCACGTTCTTGTCTGGCAATCGCGAGGAACCGCTCGCTAAACTTGCGAGATAAGCCGAACGGGTGTGGTATCGCGAAAGAGAGAGAGAGAGAAAAAGAGAGAGAGAGGAAAACCGCGTAATTCGAAGAAAACAGAAGAGTGTGGAAGGATCACTCGACAACCAGGAAAGAATCACGAAAGTGCCGGAGTGTGAATCGAGAGTGAACGGTTTTCGACAAAGTGGCAGAAGTGCCATTAGTCGAACCGCCGCGATCAAGCCGCGAACCTCGATGTTACCGGAGCATTAACCGCACCCGGTTGAAACGTTTCGTCTTGTGTCCGAGATTGTTAGAATTCATGTCGCGTGTATACTCTCCATTTTCAACGAGATAACAATGTGAATTCCGCGATATACAGATATTGATATGCGCCTTACAGCTAAATAATTCTCTGAAGAAGGTTTTCCGTTCGCGTGAGAGAGAATTCAGTTTGAGATAAGTCGAGGACGAACTTTGCCAATTGACATTCACATATATGTATTTCCCGTATCTGAAGCAATTTGATCCTCGCTGAATTCTGTAGCGTTCCGAAAAGGGACGGGAGGGGGCAGAAAGGGGGTGAACGACGTGGAAGTTTCGCGAATTTAAAGGGTACGGCCGGTACGAAAGGCTTCAAGATTGCTCGAAAACCGTCGCGCGACGTGCGCAGGAGTGGCAGAGCTGCGGAAATAGGGGGTGCCGGCGTAATGCAGCGGGTGGGCGCAGCCGGGGGGCCCGGGCCCATCGGCTTCCAGGGCCCTCCGAGATCACTGAAAATCTCACCGGTCAACATACAGGATCAGCCCAACGATCCCACGCAGAGTAAGTGCCCCAATTTTCTTCCTCTTCTTTTACGGATATCCGTCTCTCTTTTGGGACACGCGATCGGTGAAGAAAATCTCGCAATGATCTAATAATTCACAAGGAATTATTTTTTCACGATGCAGAATTTTTATTTACTATTATCTTATTTGTGTGGGTGTGTGTATGAATGTTTATATATAAATATTATATTAGCAAACCCGTACATGTGTTTCGATATTATTTATAACGCAATTCTAATAAAAAAAGTGTATTAATAAATAATATATAAGTAATATATAAAATCTATTCTCAGGGTAAAACTCACTTCTATTTTCAAATAGACTCTTCTTCAGCAATGTATGTAGTTTTCATTCAGACTCTCCAAGTACAAAAATTAGAATCCGACTGCGAAATATATTTAATTTCTTATCAATCTCTTTTTATTCACGAAATTTTCGTATATACGCGTGCGATAAAAATCTCATCTTTATTTTCTCTTTGCCCAGAAAATAAATTGACGTGAATAGAATCAGTTAAAAAAATGGTAATACTAGTGATATTTCTGATAATAAATATAATTGAGTTATCGCTTCTCAAATAAAGATTGTGTGTGTGTGTGTGTGTGCTTATTAAATAAAAATAGTTGAGATAATAAAGATATCCCGCTGTCACACAGGTTATTATCCTTTCGTCATAATTTTGATTGACTCTACATATTACTGCTAATTTCTGTTCCATTAGAACCGATTTTTTATTTAAAGACGAACTATGGTTTTCTTTTCCATCAATTAACGGTAATCTGCAATTCATTACATGTCGGTGATTAAATCAATACTTAAAAATCCGTCCGCCCGATAATTAAAATCATTGCCACTTTTCATTGCGCGCGCGTCGCGTAATTAGATTGTTTAAATAATTATTTTCTCGTATTCGCTACTCTTTGCCGCAGAGTCATTAAATCAAAAGACAGGTACATTACTAGTATACGTGTAATATGTGATGCATCTATCGACGAACGCATCACGAACGAAAATCGATGGGTCTACTTCGAATTATTTTTCTGAGTATATATGTATATGTTTAAACTCGGTAATATCCTACTCTGGCTTATACGTTGAAATAATCACGGAATTAACGATGAGAGCGAATCAATCTCGATCAACTTAAATTGTGCTTACATGGACCGAGAAAAATAAAAGCTAACTTTGTTTTCACAATTTATATTCTAACCAGAATAAATTGAGCTCGTTCGTACTATTCGTCGTTTTATTTTTTCAAATTACTTATTTTCTTAACATCTTTAAACGTTTATGTTTATATGATTATCACAAGGATATGTAAATGATTTAGAATCTCAATAATAACATGCGATATCTTTATAATTATCTATTAAACAATTGTAGATCTCAGATTTGAGATCGCAAAGCAGAATAAAAGAACTCGGCAAAAACTTTTCGTAAAATCCGTGTATAATAGAAATTTTATATGTGGAGAAAGATTAAAAACTAGCACGTGCATCGTACTTAGTAGAGTTCAAATAAATTACAAAATTTATGTATGTTATTCACTTTGTAATTACTCGACAGATATCGTGCTAGATATCTAATCGTCGGAAATAAATAAAATATTCTTGTCGTGTGTATTTAAAATTGTTACAACGAGCACGTTTAATCCCGAATCGCGAATATTTTTTTCGAATAATTTAGAATTAATTAAATGGACAAAAAAATTTATAAACTTTAAAACGCTATTTATTGTGGAAATGCGTTGTCTTGTATCTAGTAATATTGATCATAAAATCAAATTGAAAACGGACAAGAGCGGCAGAAAAACTTGCAACACATTTATAGAAATATGCGATCAACGCTAAAATTATTTTCGTTCTCTTTAAGAAAACGATTGTAAAAATATCGAAACAAATAACTAACCTAGATAATTTTTGACATTATGTCAGAATACCGATCGTATCGTCGATTCGGTGAAACTTTTATCAACATACCGTAAACGCTAATATAACATTAATACCGCGTGTGCAGTGAGCGACAATGTTAATCTAAGATGCAAATTGCCATAGCATTTTATTTAGCAGCCAATGCACGAGACTTTTTATCGTATTTCAAATACTGCCATTTCTAATAGATGCGGAGCTACAGTGCTATAGTTTTACATTTTTACTCAAAAACAAAATAAAATTATGCAAAGATTTTTCAATTTAAGCAATCTGCAATCATCTTTTGATAAGCTCTTGCATTTAATGAAAGCTGCATTGTACAATTATGGATATTACATTGAAGTGTCATGAGTGTCATGAGCCAAATCAATCAATTCCATTCTTCGTACATTTTTTTAAATTTTGATATTAGAACACTAATCACGTGCTCTAATTTATTTATTATAAAAATCATCCGAAAAAAATACAATGACATATATTTTCTTACAAAGTTCATATAAAAATGGCAATGCAATTCTTGTCTTATCAATATATTATATAGTGTCAATTCGCGATTTTCTCTTGTTGAATGTAAAATTATATATTGTATATGTATGTGTATTGTATCATGTTATAATCTTTGGACGTCTGTTCTGCCTACATTGCAGTCGATGATGCGCTCGATGCAAAAGTCGGCAAACCTTCTCCACGGTTAGCGCTCGCGAGCTCATTTATTATTAACTCGAGTTATCGCATTTTCATAATCGGATACATGGAATATTCAACGATGCGAAACGATTCGCTGATGATTTTCTGTAATTAAATGTTACAGTATTGCGTTTAACACGTGTTTTTCGCGCGCGCGCGCGCGAGCCGACGAGATCGCAATTATCATGGGGCGACATTAATATCTACCGTATTTATTGCTCATAATTATTGCGACGCTATATTATTCGCGAGTAAGAATGGCGAATGAGCGTGCATTCGCACCGTCCAGCACGTGCATCATGATGGGATCGCGGTCTTTAATTTACACTCGCGATTAATTTGATAATGTTCGATGAGATGAATGAATAATTAAGTTGGCAATTGCCATATATGAGAACAAAGAATAATTAAATTCATGGAATTGCGAGATCGTGGTAATGTGAGTCCGCGATTTAATCTCGATGCGAGTCTGATTTCGGTGGAAAGGGAGAGGGGGGAAAAAGGCGCTATAGATATGAAAAGACTGGATTTTACATCCTGTTAATACATTGCGAATATTCTCTCGACATAAATTATCAATCCAAATGTCTTAAATATTTGACAAAGTCAAGTCGCGATTAAATAATTTTCCGCAACATTTAATCTCGAACTTGTCTCATTGGATATTACACTATAATTTTGCACAATAATTTTCTAATTAAATTTTGAAATGTAAAGAATAGCCGATCTTATATATTGGATGGTCTTAAATGCGATTAATGATCGGACGGAAATATCCAAAATTCTAACAACTATCTAAAGCATCTTGAAAGGCGATCACTTATACTTGGAATTCTGCGAATTCAGTTATTTCCACCGTTGATCACGGAATGCTCTTTGTGATCCAATGATCGAGAATAAACTCAGCCAATTTGATCCACATGTACTTCCTGCGTTTTAATAGCGACTGCTTGCAATAATCAAAACATGAAAAAAAAAAATTATTAAATCTCTTTTAAAGAATGAGAATTTTTGTGTTTGCTAAATTCATGTGAGTAATTATCTATATCATTCATCAAATATACATAACAATGTAATTTTATTTGGTGGAGAGAAGAAAAAAATTATATGAAAAATATACACACATATAGTAGAATATATTAATATTAATATTTAATTATATTATATATTTATTTTTACATAACTGTAAGTTATATATCAGAGGTTTGAAATCTTATTAAGAAAGTTAGAATATGAATATACCATCTTAAAAATTTTTCCAACAATTTAAATTCATCGAAGTATTCGAGTCATTAGGATTCGACGCGGAAACAGAACATATAAGAAAGTATTAACAAAATCCGTATGATTGCATCATTGCGGTTTTTTCACGATATAAAAGCACGCGTAATGTGTGATCGCTACTTTTTCAACTTTCCCAATTAGCGTGCGACTTCGACGAGAATCTCGTTGCAGCGTGCAACTTTGTTTACGATCGTCGTATCGATATATATATATATATATATGCAGTTTCAAGGGGGGAGGAGGAAGAAAAGAAGAAGTGTTGTACGTTCAAAGAACGATAAAAATTCGCATTATTAGAGAACGATAATATGGTGCAAAGATAGTCGATCTTTCTCTTTTCGATCCGCTCGCGTCCCGGCAAAATACGGTTTTTAATTAACGGCTCATGCATTTGCATGATTAGACCCTGAAACGTAGAGTTATATGCGGAATCAGCATTCCGTATGTCGAAAACGACCGCGACATTAACGCCGGGATTCCTTGTGAGCCCAACGCATATAACTCTGTCCCGACGACGTCGATGTTAAATATTTAAATGTTCGGTTTTTTCTCCTTCATATTCTTTGTGGGCATGCGTCTGCGCACGTCCACTTATGCAAGCGCGGTAATTAGAGCAAATGTATGCGTAATAAGTAATTAGCGACATGTTATGACGCTTTGTTTAACGCTTTGGCAACTTTTCTTTGACGTAAGTTGTCGTTAAACGATATAAAGCTTCTTGCGAACAACCGGCAATCTTGCAAAAGTGCTATTATATGATGTTGATAATCCATTAATGCGTGATCTCTGTTAATATGTTTTGAAAGATGTAAATATTGAAAAGGATTTTTTATTTATGATATAAAGACAGTTTCAAGCAGGCTACAGTCTGTAACAGACTATAGCAAGCAGACATTTTTGAAATTTTATAATTTTTTATAAAT
>NW_021851936.1:232421-287415 GCF_003651465.1 Formica exsecta
AATAAATAAATAAATTTTATTTTTTATAATTATACCATGAATAAAGAATTTAAATTTTAGGGCGCGAAAAGAATATTATGCTTAATGATACGGGTTACTGGAAAATATAATAAAATCATCATATGAATTTCAGACGAATAATGATCGGATCTTTAAAGAGAGACGCGTGTAAAAATTAATTCCCAATAAATTTAATCTAATTTTTGGAGAGATTTTTGGAGAGAAAAACCGTATACTATTAACAAACTGATTTCTCAAAACGATTTTCGATGTCTGTCAAACTCCAGCATGTGTTGTTATCAATTGTAAAATAAAGATCCGTGCCAAGTTTTCGCTAATCCCGATTGTTTGCTCCGGCGCTCGTACCAACGAACGATTTATTTCGTCCGCGTGAGAGGAGAGACGACGCGTGTGCGCGTAAGAAGCGGGGAACGACCGGGCTTCGGTGGAAATCATCAGCCGATTAGAGTGCAGATGTTCTCGTACGGAGATTACGAGCCGTTTCTACCCTCCCCGCGGTACCATCATACGCACCGGGGGTTTAGGCCGGCAGGGGCGGCGGAAAGTGGATATAACGTCATAGGGTAGGCTTGATTGAATTATCATGAGTGTTTGCGGAACGGCGGCCTGCAATTGAATTAGATGCGGGGCCTTTCCTATCGAAGCGCGTAGACATATATCAGTGTCTCGACCTTAATTCTTTCTTTCTCTCTCTAACATCAAGATCGTTATATCTTCTATTCGCGTATAAAAGTCGGTAAAAGATCATCATTGACCTGACAAAATCACTCATGCACCTGATGTTACCATTCTTTTACACGGTTATTGTTTCGTCACTTAATGAAAGAAGAATCGCCTCGTTAGCGATTAAGACTTGTATAATTATAGCAAAGATTTATAATCTATAAGATATATATTTATATGTATACATCTTTATTAATATTAATAATATTAATAATATTATAATAATCTTTTTAGGGGAACACATAAAAAAAATTACGGAAATATAACATTCTCAAGAGTAAGCATAAATAAATGAAATAAGAGTAATAAATATATCTTATTATAGATATATAATAAGATATATTTATTACTCTTATTTCATTTATTTGTGCTTCCTTAATTATAATATTTTTCTTTCTTTATTTTTTAATTCCACTTAAACAATGCAATATTAACTTTAATCTTTTTCTGTCGTCAAGCACGCTAAGTTTCATTGCGAATATTATATTTCCGCAATTTTTTTTTATGTGCCCTTAAAAAGATTATTATAATTCTAAGCTATAAATCTATCCGCTTATCTATTTATCTGTTCATCTTTCTTAAATATAAAAATATCAGAAAATAATTATTGTCAAAGAGATATCGTTGAGATAGGGTTAC
Source organism: Formica exsecta (assembly GCF_003651465.1). NCBI lineage: Eukaryota > Metazoa > Arthropoda > Insecta > Hymenoptera > Formicidae > Formica > Formica exsecta. Next base: position 233,805 of record NW_021851936.1, read on the forward strand.
TAAACTTGTTTAACATTTCCTGGAAAGATAGCTATGATTGTGTGAGCCTCGTGGGGCCCGACGTCAGCGATATATACAGAACAAAAATACATACGTTGGAGAATATTAGTTTTAAAGAGACAAAAAATCGGGCAAGGATTCTCGTTTATTATCAATGAGAAAGCGGTGAATCGAAAAATCGACAACGGCAAGTATTGTATTTGTAGTGTATCGATATAAGCGAAGGAGTAGTTGTCCCTCGTATGTCGGTAGAGGGACGCAATCGTTTGGTACACATAGTTATCTGCGATCGGAGAGATTGTTCGCGGAGTACAACGAAAAATCAGTGCATTCCTTTACGGATCAAAGGCGCGCCGCCCGATAGAAAAGAGGCGAGCGCGTCGAACAAGACGCTCGATAAGACTTTCGCGGCTTATCTCGCGGTCGCGATTGATTAATCGATACGCGATAAGGATCTTGATGTTTGTCATCGTATGTGACGTTTCCTTGAAAACGATGATTCCAAAACCGGCATAATTTCGGAGACTGAATTCACTTTGAATGCTCCCTCGTTCACGTGGGAGACACGTGATAAACATAAAAAATGTTGCTTTAATAGAGGAAAAAATTTATTTAGAAGGAAAAAAAATTGATGCTGAGAAATCCCGCATTGTATATCATAAGGCAAGGACGTGTGTCACCCCGAATCGATATTTAGCTTCTTTTTTCAACATTTATAAATTCGACAAGTTTATTTTATATAGGGAAAAAATTAAGCTTTTATTTTAGATCTCAAATAAGTAACGGATAAACAGTTTCCCACTTATTATTAAAGGAAAAAAGGATCTTTAAGCAAAACTACAGATTAGTTTCAAAAGAGGACCGATTCTGCTTTAAAATTAAAGTATCAAGATAGATTGAAAATTCAGATCGAAAGTAGGAGCAAAACGGAATGCGCCGAAAGTCAGATTCCGTTCGTGCGAGATCGATGTCAGTGTACATTTACAGGAAGCGAAGATTGTCACACGCGAAGTATGTACATGTACATTCGCTACGGTCATCCGCATCCACGGGCCATTTGGTCATTGTTCTAGCCACACGAGAAAGTCCAGAAGGCCCGGATCGGATCGTGCCGTGTCCGGGTCTGTGGTGGTCGGCTTGGACGCGGCGCCCGGCGCCAGACCCTCGGGAGAGAGAGTCTCCGGTTTACAACACTCTGGAGGATCGGGCGCCGCGCGCGCGCGCGCCCGGGGACCTGTGCTTCCCGTCATTAGGCCCCTCTAACGAGAGGGACCGCTGCCGGTCTTATCGCACGGGCCGCTTATAAAGAAGCGTAATCGCTGTTCGACGGGTACGTTCGCTTTTATCGTCGTCGCCGATCTCGTTCGGACGAGAGACTTTTCCTCCCCGAAAAGAAAGAGAGAGAGAGAGAGAAAAAGAAAAAAAAAAGAGACATCGCAAAAATGTCCGCATCCTAAAGTCATGTCTTGGTCATGCACTTGTCACGCGAAGAATGTATGCCCCGCGAGTAAGACAGGCTCATCCATCTTTGTTTGTTTAAGCTTTCAAGACGCTGTGAAAAATTGACGGAATTTGTCTGGTAAAACAGTCGTAAATCATCGGAGATGTTAGAAGAGAGATTTTTCGGAGAATTTTTCACAGCCTCTTATTATATAAAAGATCTTTATATATATATATATATATAATCTTTTTTTAGATTTTTACAGAAATATAACTTTGGAGAAATATAACGATCAGAATAATAATTATCGCGTTAGACCGTCCAAGATTGCTAAGAAACGATTTATTATCATGAATCGTAAAGATTCATTGAGAGAGGCTCGTGCAACCTATGCGAGTTTACGAGCTAGAGATAGAGCTGTCGCTGCGAGTTTTTTTTTATCGCATTCTAAATATAAAATAATTTGATTAATTCGGTTTCTCTTTGCGGGAACGAGTCGGGACAGGTTATTTTTACTTGTTAATTAACTCATTAGCGTATGTATACATTTTTTACAAACGAGAATATTCGATTCTTTTCTTGCATTTTTTTTCGCCTCGCAATGATTCCGCTGATAAGAATGAAAATAAATATTTTGATTAAACTATTTAATGTGAGACATTTGATAAGAGAAGGCTTTGAAAGTTAAATATCATGACATCGACATTAATTGGAAATTGGCGTATCCCTGAGAGAGATCTCTCATATTGATCGTTTGTATAAAACTGGATCCGATAAGTGGAAAAGGCGAGCAAGTAACAACGTATGTGGCGATGACGCAATGAAACTGGTACTGTAAATGATGTTATGATCAGATAACAAATCGTGATCAGTTGAGCTTTCGTGTCGAGATTGTCCTTACTAATTTTCGTTTAGCATTCGAAATATCAAAACGATCACATTACATATCTTTTCAACATGAAAATGAAACTTTGTTACAAAAGCTTTAGGCAGGCGTTCGAATATTTCATCGATAGTTCTTTCTTGTGGTTTCACTCGAATTAATTCTTGTAGAAATAAAAGTTCATTATCAATTTTCATACAACCTATTCGTTTATTATTTCATTTAAACGTACATCCTAAATTTAGTGTCGACCGCGTTCGGGGATGACCGCGGTATCGGCGAAGCGGCGCCGAGGACGCAGCGCCGTCCCGACGCGCTGCTTGTCATCTCATCAGATGGACATGGATGTCGGTGTACGAGAAATTCTGCGCGTATGCGGATCTTCTACAATTCTGGATGATCGAACTCTAGAAATATTCGACGTTCCGTTGACTGAAATAAGACTTTGTTACCCGTATCTCACGCACGATGTATATAATCTCTCTTTCTCTCTCTCTCTCTCTCTTCCTCTTTATATGTATCACATTACATATATTTTTTTATTACGTATATTTAATAGAAAATTTATTTATCTTCGAGACGAAATTTTTTATCTAAAAGATATGGAATTATTGTATGGAAAAAATGTCCCCGGGTCATTCACCGACGCGATCTATCTCCGAAGAGACAGTGTAGCCGGTTTGTGCGTGCAAACTCTACATCGCGAAGCGATTTCTGCGTTCACGGACGATGCTACCCGCAAATTTGCACGCCACTTCGGCTCGACAGGCGCCTTTTTCCCCGCCGCTGAAGACTCGGTCGAGTGTACCCGCTTTTACGCGTGGAGAATGTGCGTGCGAGGTACCATGCGCGTACACACATTCGCGCGCGGTATCTCAGTGACCTGAGATGTGCTCGAGAGAGAGAGAGAGAGAGAGAGAGAGAGAGAGAGAGCGCATCGCGGTACCGGCGAGCTTGTATAAGGACGCATTCCCGATTCCTTTTGCTACGCGAGACTCGGCCGCGCGTCCGGTAAAAAAAAGGGAAATAATTAGCGGAGGTGTTAATGAAATACCAAACGAACGCCGTGGGACACCGGGTCGGCGCCTCTGAACTGCCAACCAGACATCCCCGACACAAGCTCCGGCGCCGCTTCCTTCCTCCTCCCTCGTAGTAGCAAGCTACTCTGAGAGATATCTCCTTGTTTCTTCTCTCTCTCTCTCTCTCTCTTTTCTCTCCCTCTCTCTTTCTCTTTCTCCTTCTTCGGCCACCACGCCGATACCTTCCACTTTTTTCCCATCCTCTTTCTTCCTCTTCTTCATCTTCAACTTCTTACATTTCTTCGCCGCATCCTTCTCTCCTTTTTTTTATTTTTTCTTTTCTTGTCCTGTAGAGTAATCTCCACATTTCAAGCTCCGGCGCCGCTTCCTTCCTCCTCCCTCGTAGTAGCAAGCTACTCTGAGATATATCTCCTTGTTTCTTCTCTCTCTCTCTCTCTCTTTTCTCTCCCTCTCTCTTTCTCTTTCTCCTTCTTCGGCCACCACGCCGATACCTTCCACTTTTTTCCCATCCTCTTTCTTCCTCTTCTTCATCTTCAACTTCTTACATTTCTTCGCCGCATCCTTCTCTCCTTTTTTTTATTTTTTCTTTTCTTGTCCTGTAGAGTAATCTCCACATTTCTTTTTAAAATGTTTTCCTCTCTCTGCTCGAAAAAAATAACGAGCTTAAATGACCGTAAGCCGCGACTACTAGCGACTTGTATTAGATGAATAGAAAACAAGTTTCATTGACGTATAAAAATTCTGTCCGTATTATTCGTGAAGGAAGAATGAAAATAGTGCGTTCAAACATTATCGCTTACGAATATCACTATCTACCGTTTTATTCACAAATTAAAGAATATTTTTTATAATAATAATTAATATAATAATTAATGAAACTGTGTTATATTGAACTTATGAGACAATCACGATATTAAGTCGTAAAAGAAATGTATAAATGCAATCTGATCGAGCTCGAATATTTGAAAAGAACGAATCTAGACAATAAAAAAGGGAGATATGTTTTGCATCAAAATATAATCCTATATTTAAAGTTAATCACGTTGCACAGGTATCGCGTTTAACAAACGCCCGACTGTATACTATTTCCTTCGTGAAAAATAAAAACAAGAGATATTTACGGTGTTGGTGAAGACGCGAACCTATCCGTGAAATATATGACCTACAACGACAGGAAACGAGCCGCCACCCACATTCGGAGGTCGGTAGCGGGCGATCGCTCCAAAAATCGTTGCATTCGTGGTTTTCTTTTATCCACCTGAGAGACGGAGAGGGAGAGAAAGAGAGAGAGAGAGAGAGAGAGAAAGGATAAAGAGGGCGACTCGCCGCGCATATTATATAGCATCAGCGACCATCCTTCTTCGAAATGTTCCAAAGATCGAGTTTTGCCACCGATCAATCGTGACGAGGGCCAGGCAGTACATTCTGTCCGTCTTTTATCGACAACTCTACTATGCACTTCATCCCTGAATAAATTATATCACGGCTCGACTAGCGTGAAACGTATCGTTGATACCATTTAAGCCTCTTTTAGACGGTTGCAGAAAAATCGACATGCGGATACAGCGTATTTTTTTTTAACTATGCGCATCAACTAATGCGCTTCAAAGTTTTACGTGATACAACGAATACGACTCGTTTATACAGATTTTATAGATGAACGCGGCTGTCTAATCCACTGGCATTTAATGCCATTTTTATATTAAACGAAACTCGGAATAGAATAAGCGTTTCTAAAGGAAAAAAAAATATATATATAATACATATATGTATATAAAAGAAATATCGGATATGTATATATATAGAGAGATAAATAAGATTAAAATTCAATATACATGCACGGATGCATGCAGCGGACTGCCAATACTAATATCAATTGCAACATTAACCGAGATTAAACTTCAATGTACCGAAAGATTTCCATCGTCCATAATTGAGTGGTAATCACAGTTTCTGTCATATCACGTGAAAGCATTTTAAGTGCGACTTCGAATTGAAAATTGCAATTGTAATCTGTCGCTTTGCTCATTATTACTCATTAATGTCAACGCGATGCGATCCATGCCAATGTAATCCGCTAGAAATGAGCAATAACTGACAGTCAACAGCTTATTAAACGAGAAAAGAGAGAGAAGACGTCAAAACAATTACGTTAATTAGAAATCATAAGGACAAATTCAAATTTTTTTCTTATTACAACTGATTTGAACAAAGACTTCGTGCGTCTTCCTATATCAGAAAATAAAATAAAACAGAATAATATTTTTTCTTAATTATTATTTTATAATTTTGTTTTTTCTTGCCTCTCTATGAGATAAAAATTATTATTAAATAGTCGCGAAAGAAATAGTCGCGGAAAATATATACAATTTCTGAATTGTTTATAGAAACTATATCCTTCAAAAGTTGCAGATTTTTTTTTCACGATATCTACGGAAACTTTGGCCTGAAATACGCCCCGAGTCACGGTGGTATTAAATCAGTCTCGCCCACGTGAGCGAAAAACGTGTAACGAAATAGCGACAAATACGCGATGGTATCTTTACGATGATTTCGGGGGATCGGAGGGGAGGGAGATCTCAAGTACAGAGGCGCGCTGGCGCGCTGGATACGCTTAACCAGATCCGAGAAGTCTCCGAGATACGAGGTGGTTGTCGTCTCTGGGAGCTAATGGGATGCCGCCGACACCCTCCTCACGTCCGAGTCCCTTTGATCCTGGCCGACCTTGCCCTCGCCTCCGGCGTGACTCCCGCGCGTCCTCCTTATATCTCTTCCCGGTTTTCTCTCGGTCCGTTTTTTTTTCTCCTCGCGCATCCCACCCTGACCTTATCCACCGAGTCGGTCGAGAATTTTCATGGTGGTCGCGAGATTCCCCCGAGTCTACGCTCGTGTATACACGTTTCACATGAGCTCGCATTCTATGCGTAAACTCGTAAATTTTTTTCTCTTTTTTTTAGACATCTGTGTGTAATATAGAGGTTAGATACAGATGCGCGAATCTGTGAATGTTTGGTAATAATAATAATGAAAGAATTTTGTTCACAAAAACAAACATTAAATTGTACTACTTTCCAATATTCTCGAAGATAGATTTCGTACGAATAAAATTTTTTTATTCTACAAGATTTTGAATTATGTATAATTACTATTTTTGGATTAATATTATATGCGCACACATACACACATACACATGTACAGCGCAATCTGTATTTTCTCTGCATTCTATTATATTCACACATTTTTCTACTAAATCAGATAAAATAGAACTTTTGAGAATTCAATTACTTTTTAAATTAAAATTTAAGAAAAATTTAAAACCTGCTTAAAATTAAATGAAGAATAAGATTTTGTTATCTTTGAATTTTACGCTTCTGAAACTTATCCGCTTATAGATAATTAAAAAATATCTGAAACTAATTCGCAAGAAAAGCGACACGTGTTCGATGGTTTATAATCTAAAAATAATTGATGCGTTCGTATAATATTAAGGCTTATCATTTGCTGAATATCCTCTCCCGCTATTAATTTGTTGTATCCGCTATTAATAAATGACTCTATTAGTAATTTAGAAATAAAATACAGGCTCTATATTTGTTTTTCTACGATTCTTATTATTAACTTCGCTTCTTGAGATTTCTATTAGTTTATTCAAATTTATTCAAATCGGTTAAAATAGAACATTTCATATCAATTTAACAAAAATAGATCTTCAAGCAATATATACTCGCACACATAAAAGACATTTTCGCAAACGAACTTGATTATCAATAAAGCATAATTATCAATAGAGAAGTCAAACTAAGCTTGATTTAGACGATCTATAATTCACGAGAGAAAATTCAAGATAGATTTCTATCTATAACACAGGCCTGCGAATTTAGGATGTTAAAAGTTGTTTGAGATTTATAAGTGGTTTCCTTTGTAATTTTGTGCGCTGAACACGAATCTGGCCACAGAAATTGCCCATCACGTAGGGTTTTTGAGATAAATGATGTAAAATGGTCCAGAAATGACGATTTTGGCTATATTCATGAAAGATATTATAGAGAAAGCAAATTATTTCCAATATTTTAACCAATGGGTTCATATAGTACTATCCTTCTTCTTTAAAATCAATTAAAAGTTGTTTGAGATTTATAAGTGGTTTCTCCTACGTAATTTTGTGCGCTGAACACGAATCTGGCCGCAGAAATATATCTATCACGTCAGGTTTTTAAACATTAGACATTGTATCATGTAAAGAGAATTAAAAAATTCCAATTTTTATACATGAAACTATAAATGAAATTGCTGATGATGTTTTGATTTTTCCAACCCAGGGAATTAAATTTTTTACAATAAATTCGGATTGCAAAAAAGTAGCATATTATTTATCAAGACAGTCTTTCCATATGTTTCCAAAGTTTCATATTTTTTTTGAGTTCTTAAATTGTGTGTGTGGGAATATTCCCTCTTGTAAGTTTTCTTTAATACTTATTGTTATATAGTCGCGACGAAGGTGACCCTATTTTCTATGATAATGTCTTCCTACACCAGTTAGCGATAATTAACGAGTAATTACGCTTATCAACTGATAAATAAAATTATACTACACAGCTAGTTTTCGATGTGCAATGAAGGCAGAGGTGAGAAAATTCATGCGCAGTTGAGTGGCATGACAAATAAAGCGCTTTAAGATTATCACGCTGCACAGATGTTTAATAATAAGTGATATATGCATAATGAAAAGCTGTATTGTATCATTGATCGCTTTGTGTTAACGTTTAAAACTTTTTATTAATATTTATAAATTCCCTCAATTTTTTATTCCTATCATAGATAGCTTTTTAATCACGTAGATAGCTATTTTTGGTTAATTCAAAGACGATTCTAATCGCTGATGTATTTATAAATTACTTAATAAGCAACAGCAGCAATAAAAATTTGTATCAAATAATAGTATGGCTTTTTATATGCTAATGACAAATGATAATTATTGTAAATAAGAAACTAATTGTAGTTGATGCGCGAGATAATTATTTTCCAAAAAAACCTTGAAAATTTACTGTGTTTTTTTTATACATATCTTCTAGTTACTGCTATTTCGGAAATTTATCAGAATCCGACGAGAGACTTATCGGAAACATTTATTTATCAATATACGTATAAATATAGTTTTATGTTTTTAATCAATAATCATATGATGCGTGTGTGCATAAGTATCTACATATATACATATATGATGCGTTCAACATGGATGTGTCTATTTTTAGAGATGAAGGCATTCATGGGTGACGCCGAATGTAAAAGGCTATTTCATTTAACTGACTGACAATAAGTTATTCTGATTACACATTTTGCCACGATTAAATATCATTAATTATATAGTTTCTTCATCTTACTAATCCAGATATTGTGCATTGAGAAGAAAATAAAATTGTAAAAACCTATATGTATATAATAACTATAATATTTCTAAACATCTGATTAAGAAATTGTTATCAATATGCAATATAAGATTTAAACAAAGATGTTCTAAAGCCCGAAGGGCTTTGAAAGGCTGCTATCAATACGTGAAAAGATTTAGAGGAATCACAAAAAATCCTTTGGAATCCGAAAAATATTAATGCAATTTAACTTTTCGCATTTCTCAATGTGTGTATCTTATAACAAAACGATAATGTCCGAATTTTACGAAAATTTCACGGACGGGGTATCATCGGGAAAAAAGGGCCGACGTGTCCATCGAGCGAACGGGGGACCGAAACTCCGCGAAATTCCGTCCGTGAAGGCGACGCGGCGCGTCGCGTCAGAGCGCAGAATCCGGACGCTCCTCGTCGTCGGAACTCTGGGCGGAGTTCCGGCGGCGAGATGTAAACGCGCGCCGCCCAGACGTGTAACGCCCCTGATGTGTTCCCCGTACCCGCGTCTTTCGTTGGCGCATCTCCTTTTCGTTTGCGCGACGACGAGCCTCGGAAGAAGAGTCGCGCTCGACTAATTTCCAAGCGGCTTTCCAACGTCGCGGATCGTGACGTTTTATAGCTTTTTGTCCGATCTTTCGTATGCGCCGCAACGTTTTTACCCTACATTTCTCGGCGAATTATATGCTCGTATATGCGATTAAATGAATTAATTAATCGCGGATTCATATCGTTTCGATAGCCTTTTTTTTATAAACCTTCCATGCGTATCACGATAAATATAAAGTTCGAATATATTAAATTACTCTCTCTCTCTCCCTCTTTTTCTCCGAAATATATTAGATATTTATAGGAAATTTATGTGGAAAACACGTATTTATTGACGCTATTTATTTAAATGCAATAAATTTATCGTTTTAATTATATTTTTAAGTTTAATTACATTTTGGTAAAATGTACGCAACATTATGAAAAGCTACAAATATTTTCCAGAATAATTTCCGACACTTAGAACGGATTTCTCTACATAAATTTAGGACTTTAGAATATTAATAATCCATTTGATTTTTCGGTACAATAGAGTAGGAAACATTATTAAACTCTGAAACTTTTAATTTGCATTGAAACACTGGAGAAAAAAAAACGAAGAAGATGTTACATTAACTTTAAAATGTATAATATCTCAAAGTTATATGCACTCTTTTGAATGCCCAAGATTATTCTTTTAGGATTTATGTGGATATAATTTATGACTATGTATTTAATAATAGAGTCCGATTAACGCATCTCACATACGTTAAGAGATTATACGTTGCGCTAATTGAAAAACTAATCCGCTTTACAGGTTCGATAAATTTGCAGCAAAATTCCTCTAGTGCTTGACGATTATCTTTTTTCGATAACGCATTTGTATGTTCTGATTCTTTGAAAGGCGCGGCATCATCATACAATTCAAAGGCATAGCGAGAAAAAAGATTCTAATATCTATTTTAAACAAAAAGAAAAAAAAATACATTGATTTTTCATAATTTTTTTCTTAGCACGTCTTTTTATTCATTTCAATTATGATCTGTTATATGTTGTTACTCTTTCATGTCTTTTTTTTATCGTTGGTTATGTATAAGATATGTGTATTAATTTTTCAAAAATTCTTCTCCGTGTCTCGTATACGAAATCCATGATTAAATATCCTCACGTTATATCTTTGATACATTACGTAAGTTGACTCGCGAAATCGACAATCGAAATAACGCGTCGTCATTTTTGCCGCAACATAATAGAGATCGATGTATAGATTATTTTCGTTTGTCGGCTCCGTCGACACAGATGTTATTAATCGCTATTTCGCGGCTAATATGTAACTAACAAGCGATTGTTCTTTTACGATTAACGATAAGATCGATCGTGCATTCGGTCATGTTTTAATTTCACCATTATACGCATAATATGACGAAAAGTGAATTTATTTTTATACTTTCGCCGCGAACGCGCGTGTCTCGAGATAATGTTAATGTAATTATGCGATATGAGATCCTTTGAAGAATCGAAATTCCGCTTCTATTTTTCGCATGCATTTTGTACAAAGTAATACAATCCGAACGCGTACAAATAAAACTTTTGGGAAGCAACATATTTAATTTTTCTCTCTCTCTATCTCTCTCTCTAAAACACAATTGTTTGTGTTTCAGAAGGCAGAAGTTCGCTCTGCGTCGGCTGCGGCGGTCGAATCCACGATCAGTGGATCCTGAGGGTAGCACCTAATCTGGAATGGCACGCGGCATGTTTGAAATGTGCCGAGTGTCAACAGTTTCTGGATGAAAAGTGCACCTGTTTCGTGCGAGACGGCAAGACCTACTGCAAGGGCGATTATGTTAGGTGAGTCACGTCGACGTTCTTTCTTTGAAAGAGCTTCGCGCGGAGAAGTTCGGACAAGGAAACAGACCTGCGATCGCTTTTTAAAGATGTTGTTCAACTGCGTTTGTGTTGCGCGAGAGAAAGGAATAGGATATCTCTGACGAAAAGTCGTTTGATGTTTCGACATGTTCATTAAAAAAGCAGCGAGAAAATGCCTTTTTTGTAGAATATATAGACTTTTTTTTAGACTTCGATCGCCGCGTGATTGGTTTCTCGCCTCACGAGGCCGAAACCGCGATGACGTAGAACGTCAAGTATCGTCCAAGGGTTAAGTGTCGCTCCTTAACGAACGAATTCCTCGAAGAGGTACGAGCAAGAGGCACTCGAAAGAAAGAGAAAGAAGACTCGGCACGATCGCGGTGCAATATGGTAATTAATGCAAAACCGTGCCTCTTGTCAGCGCGGCCGCTACATTCCCCGGCGACACGCGATACGCTCTTTCCGATACGCATTTGCGAACGCACGGGATCGGGAGGCGAGTGAAAAGAAAAGGGAGAGGAAAAAAAAGGGCCGGGTGGCAGATTGGGCGGCGATGCGAGGTCGGGAAAGAAGTATTTTTATCCGAGATGTGTACGCGAGACGTATAGGAGAGAGAGAAAAGGAGAGAGAGCGAGATGTGCGCGATATACACACACACACACACACACACACACACACATACAGCCGCTACCGTACGAAACCGTCACTGTCACATTGCGTTGCGTGCGCTGGCGCGTGCAAAAAGAAAAAGGAAAGACGCGCGCACGCAACTTGCGCAAGCGAAAAACTCGGTTTAAGCTCGCGAGAGTAACGCGACGAAGCCGCAAGCGATTCGTGACAAGCATTGATCGACGTCTCTCCGATTCGGCCGACATTATTTATTGACGTTCCGCGATCAAAACGGTTGAGCCATTCGCGATAATTGCGTCGACGTTAAAAAACTCAAAACTCTGTTTTTAAAATCGCGAGGATATTGCGGATAAAATTGAAAGAATATAAATAATTTCGATATCATGGCTGGTAATCACGGAATTGTGTATAACGTTGAGAGAGAATTAGAAAGAATTTTGCCGCGACTATAAATAAATAACGAAATTTTCTGTTATTTTTGTATATGTTAAGTGTCATTTACTATCTTTTTTTTTTTTTTTATTTAGAAAGGATAATGCTTACGTTTGCATAGCGAAATTCTCTAGACTTTTTTCCTAAAGATCAAATTGTTTCAAAATGACAATAATCTATTCAATTATTGACTTTCTGTTCTCTTCGATTGTGACGACAAAAATATTTTAATGTAACGAGCTTACGGTCGAATAAATTATTGAAACCGATTCTACAACTCTTACATTATCGATGCTATCAATCTTTTATTCTATATATTTGTGAAGTGAAAAATCATAAGGTCCATTATTAAAATAATTTTGAGTTGTGATGAGGAGAGAAAAACGTAAATTTGATTAAAGTATAAATATTATATATTATTTAATTAATATAAAAGCATAGACTGTTGATTATAACTTCAATCATTGATTAAATCTTCTAGCGGAATATATGAAATAAATTACGTTTAAAAATGATTGAAATTGATCAATTTTTAATAAAGTAAACCTTGATTAAATCGACGACTAATTCGAAAACATTATTAAACGTATACAGGCAGTTGAAAAAATATATTATAAGCAACATTCTCTCTCTCTCTCTCTCTCTCTCTCTCACACACACACACACATACATTCTCTGAATTGTAATCACAATTCTGGAAATTATTTATTAAAAACGCTTATAATATTTAAAAAAGAAGCTCTCTAAATCTAGATAATTAATCTGAAATAAATATATTGTTTCTTTTACTAATAAGTAAAGTTTTTACAATATTTTCTGACAAATCAATTCAGAGATAGAGAAGTTGAATATATATTGTCTATGCCATATATTCTTTCGAAAATCTACGTATATCTAATATCTTTAATTAAATATAGCTTACACGTTCGTATACGTATAGAGTACCGTGTGGTATTGTTAAGTTCATTAAAGCTAATGTATCCATTCGGCTATTATGTCACTTTTGTATAACGATGGAAGCATAAAAAATGAAAAGACGCAATATCTCTCTCGCGCGTGGGGAGATCTTTCTTTTTCGTTTACAACGGTTAATGCCGCCGAATAACCCATCGGCACGAATCCGAGAGACCTGGACCAAATATTTTTCTCCGCCGAGGCAGTCGGTTTATTTGCGCCGATCCGTCGAACGTCGGGGACGTCGCCGTACTCGAAGAAGACTGGCGTATCCGGCCGCAGATTCGAGCGACAGCGATGACGGCCGTTTGTTATTTCGCTGTCGTGCTTTCGTTTAAAAGTCCAAATTACCAAAGTAACTTCCTCCTCGCATGCTTCCTGCTGGGTGTTCCCAGCCATCTCCGACACGCGCGCAAAAGTGTGTCGGAGATTTTTACAAATATATAGCAATTGCATACACGCGTAGTCAAATATTAAGATCGCTTGTACGATACGTGTTTCTAAATTATGGTGTTACAGAGAAATCAGAGTTTAATATCTGATTAATAATTTTGCCCTCTTTCCTCTCTCTCGCGAATGCTTCCATTTCCGACAATGCCAATGTAATAGACGATCCGGATACGAAAACGTAAAATTGAGCGAATGGAAGCGAGTCTTTAGAGTATAATCACAAATTTATAAAAAAAAGCATAAGCATCCGCGAGTGCGACGATTTAAATTAAATGTCCTTGTAAAAAACTTATATTATTTAATAAGAGTTCCCGAAGGCTTTCGTCTCTCGCGAATGTTGGCATCGAATCATTGCAGTTCAATAAAAAAAAAAAAAAAACCACAAGAAGGAAAATAAGAATTTTGGGTAGTTCTTTTTTCTGAGATACAATAAATACGATAAATTGTTCCATCGCGTCACAATTTTAAGAAATCTGCGAAAAATGATTATTTTAATATATTTTATCATATTACGTCTTCTTATGTACTATTTTTTGTTGAACCGTGTTATCAAAAATTACATTATCGAACATTGAATTTGAATCTTTCTCTTTTTATGAAAGAATCTGGCTTGATACGACGTTCACATTAGAAACGCCCAGTATCGATTAATTATATATACAATATAACGATCTATTGCGCGTGAGTTTTAAAATTAATTATTATATCTTCCGTTCTCGGCGACAAAAGTTTCGCTTCGATTACGTTACACTCGTAGATACGAACGAGTTCTGGAATAGATGCCGGTAGTACGCGTATGGAGAAAGTTTTGATTATCGTCTTTGAAAAATAAGCGCGGCGCGACAACGATAACAATAGAAATGTCTATTACATCAACGCGCGGATCGTCGTCAATTACGCGCGCTGGCGGACCATTAATCCCCACGCGTTACATCACCGCCATCAATTTCGCTCGCATTACGCCGCGAATAGTAGCGGCGTACTTTTCCAATTCCAACGATGTATGTATATCGGACATTTCATTATATCTCGCGTCACACATACAAACACGCGTTTTCGCACACATACTGTATATATAAGTTTATTTATTCAATTTATCTATTTAAAAAAAAACATAAAAAAGCCAATTCTCGCGCGCATACACAATGTTACTGTATGTAGAAATAAATATACGACGCGACAATAAAAGTCACTTCGCTCCCGATTTATGTCTCCCTATTTTGCATCTATCGGATTTAAAATAGGGTTTTTTTGTTTTGTCAACCGAAAATATTTACAGCCTCGCGATACGGTGAAATAGAAAATGAATAGAGAGAGCATGAAAATACAACTAAAATCACGCAAATAATGGAAGAATTAATGTCGAAGTTTACGCGATATATTGATATCGCTGAATATTTTCAATCGTTGTGTATCAAGTTAGATTTTTCAATAATATTTCTCGCGAGAGATTCAGAAATAATTCACGATCTTTTTACATTCGTTTTTTGTAAATTCATGTCGCGACAGCAAGCTAAACTCCCTACTCTACTTTTTCTTGCAGGTTATTCGGCACGAAATGCGACAAGTGTAGCCAGTGTTTTAGCAAAAATGATTACGTGATGAGAGCGAAAACCAAGATCTATCACGTGGAGTGCTTTCGGTGCTGCGCCTGCATGAGGCGGCTCGAGACCGGCGACGAGTTCGCTCTGAGACAGGACGGCCTCTTCTGCCGACACGATCACGACGTCCTCGAAGGCGGGAAACACTGCACGGGAGCTGCGGGTATACCCGGAAGCGAGAACAATAACAACGCCTCTCTAACGAACAACAATCATCATCTGCACCCGAACGACGGTTCGATGTCAGGTGAGGATACGATATTCTCTCAAAAGAGATAGATTCTTTTTTTTCTATACCATCCTATTCTCGACAATACCTTCTCATAAAAGTATCACGTAGTTGAAAAAAAATATATCTAAATTCGTAAATTTTTTCGAAGAGCTCGAGGATTTGAATTACACAGGCGCCCTAAATTTAGAATTTACGATATTTCAAGAGAAAGTCTGCTTTTATATCCCGTTTCTGATATATTGCATTATTTCTATTCACTCCTCCTCCGATTGTTCTCTTTCTTATTTTTGTTGAACTATCTTATCTTTAATTGAACATTGTCCCACACACACACACACGCACACAATTAAGATTTCATAATTATATTCAGCGTCCGACGTGCATCGCGTGATGAACACGTGGGATATATCTGTAGATTATCAGAGAGGCATAGCGCTATATCCGTGTACAAAGACCAAATTTGCAAAAGGGTGCACGCTCGAGGGTATAAGCTCAAAGGACTCTCCTAACAATGATGTTGTGTTAGGATCACGAGAAGTATAATTAGGTGTTGATAATTGAAGCCCTTAAGACCGGTAAGGGCTTGACCATTACCCTCGCGCTATGCGTATCGGGATTACGCGGGCTTAATGTCCTGTAGATCTGGCGTGTAATATGCGTACATCCAACCGACCGGTTGAATTGCCGTCGCGTGAATTAACTCGACCGAACACAGAGAGTCGAAATTCAGACACTAAATCTAAACAGCGCGTAAAATAACGCAAGATCGGCGGCAAGATTTTTTGGTTCGGTGAATAAAATCGGTAAATGATTAAAATTGACTCTATCGATATCCCAGAATTGGAATAAACATCAACAAGTATGAATTATGCCTTACAATGTAAAGCATAATGGCGTGTTAAGGTGTAAAAATCTCAATCTTGGATAATGACAATTTCTAAAAAGAGAGCTATGAGATGATTTAGGAACATCTTGACACGTGAGTAAAGATAAAGTAAAGTAATATATATAATTAGATAATGTAAGATTAATATAAGATTAAAGTAAAGATAATTCTTTCAATCTCTATATAAACTCTTTTAATTAATTAATGTTCTAATGCTTGAGGAACTGAAATAAATATTTTAATTTTAATTTTATATACAAAAGAAAGTGGAAATCGTATAAATATATAAGTATTTAAAAACACAAATTTGCTTGATATGAGAATAAACTGCTCATGGCAATAAATTCTCTTATTATATCAAGGATGATCTGAATTTGAATATTTCAGTATAAAACAGAGCTGAAATAACGATATTTTTTTCAAAATATATAATATAAAATTATGCGAAATGAAAATACTATTATGTGAATAAATATAAACACAATTCTCGCATATTCTTTTATATGCTTTCATATACTTTCCATTAAAATTTTTGATACTTTTCATAAAATTTTACTCAATTTTGTAATAAAAGCATCTGAGAACAATAGTCTTCAGCGTTTTGAAATTTTCAGCTTTGTTAAATTATAAAATGTTTGATAAATTATAAAATCATCGAGATCCTCCACACATTTCTGAATTATCTTACGATTCGGAATCAAATTGGTCAACAGATTTTTTTTCATTTTTTTTTTTACTAAATGTAAGAATCGTATAGGAAAAAAAATACAAGCAAGCTTTTTAACATGACGTAATAATAATCAAGAGACGCGCGGAAAGAGAAATCATAGCATGTACATGATGATCGGCTACCGTTCTCTCTCATGCCCTTCCCCTTCCTCCTCTTCATCTCTCCCCCTTTCAAAATGCAAACGACAAACGTGTCGGTATATAATTATTCGATATACTAATTCTTTCTACAAATAACTCGTGTGCGGGCAGCAGCGGGACCAGCGCGCGTCCTCTCGTATTTGTCATTGTGATTCGTCACGAGATTGTCGCGCGCGCGCGCGCAAACATCATTCCCTATACGCACGAAAAAGATTGGACCATCTCGTGCCGACGGCGACGGTAGTGTGGACCGACGATGTGTCTTTATAACGCTGCCAAGGTGCCAAATGTAACACCACCCTGCCAACTACTGTCGCGCATAACTACGCACGATCTGTTCCCTCTTATTCTTATCTTCTTTATTAGCGCGCTGGATATCCCGCGGGACGACACAATCGTATGTATGTGTGTGTCATCGAATTATTAATAACTCGGTAGATACTGTGTGTGTGTATGTATAACCTCGAATTATTAATAAACCCTAATAAACTATTAGCTTCTAGCCGGCGAAAATTAGCAATCCTCCTTGATATCGTGATATTTTTATTTTATAGCGTCGGAATAGAAAAGAGGATCTATAATTTATTTATAGCGTTTGGGGATTTTTTGTTTATTAAAATTATTGGTAATATAAATTTTATTATGCTTTTTCACGAATATCTTTTTTTAAGTTATATTCCGCGATTTCATACATGAAACGGTCTTTCTTTTTAATTTAAGAGATCATTAAAATACGGATTATATATATATAAAAATATATATAAAAAAAAAACGAGTTTGACACGATTGTTGCCGAGTATCGCATTAAAGTATTTTTTAACGCCAGTCGATCTTTGCATTTTCGAAAATAAGAAAAAATCCGCATTTTGAGTTAATTCATAGCTTCTTAGCTTCCCCCAAAATCGCTCTCGTGATTAACTTGTGTTTTGCTAACAATAAACAAGATATTTCTTCACGCACAGCTCTCACGTTTCTCGCATTTTATCCAGAAAGAAAAAAAATCCACGCGATATGATATAGTTATATGATCTATGCCTTTATGCGATCGTTATTTTGAAGATCGAGAGAGTCTTATTTTACTCGCTCTTCTTATCGTCGTGCCGCCGTGTCAACGCGGGTTTCGTTCCTGCTTGTGCTATACACAACCGGGACCGCTATTTGGTTAGGACGCAGAAATACTGGGATTTCGTTTGTTCTCTCCTGTAGTGTGCTCTCTTGGCTTTCCGCGTCTTCCTGCTAGCAAACCTACTAGATTTCCCGAGCCACGTGATGTCTGAAGTACCCCGGTGTCATCTGACAATAAGATGCACCGATAGACGACCCGGTTAAAAAATATTATGAGATGAGCCGACCATTTTGCTAAATCATGCGAAATAATTTTATTTCCATCTTAAATTTCGTCTTGTCTTGTATCGTTAGATTTATTGATACATGCAACGACAAAGTTTAAACTATTCACAAAGATATTTAAAGAAGAATCCGTAGAGAGAAATGTGATGATAATTTCGGGATTATATAGTAATAAAAAATTTATACAAAAAGAATAACATGTTTTTCTAGTTTCAGAATATTACATAATGTATAATTAAATATAAAAATATATTTTACTCTTCGTGTACTTTTTACATTTTGCAGCAATCGCAAAATTGTTCGCATTGAGACATTTATATATGTTTGCATCTTCTTAGACAGATCTTTATATATACTCGGAGGAAAGTGCGAGCCAGACGGACAAATTAAACAACGCGATATTTTTCGGCAAAAGAAATACGAAGCCCGCTTCCACCTTTTACAAATAAAACGTTACGTCGACTGCGAATCAATCGCCGCGACGTTTCGCGACGCTTAAAACGTTCCCGCGATCCCGAGGTCGCTCGACAATCGAGGAATCGAGGAATCACGACGGATCCGCGTTTGCTCATCGAAAATATTGTCTTTTTGACTGTTGCGTCGAGTGCCGGCCCGATCGTCGCGTCGTGTCGGTACCTTTTGCGCGTTCCTCATCCGCCATGCTGGACCAGTATCCGGATCTCCCATTAGCCGCATGCTCTCGGCCGTTTTGCAAGACCGGTTAGGAAGATGGTCCCGCGAATGGGCTGGAATCGTACCGCGTGTATTCCCTTCTTTCGTACCCTCGTGCCCGAGATATTTCTACTTCGCGGATTTCTTTTTTCTCTGCGAATAAATCTCGGCGGGATGGGAAGGATCGAGCTTTTTGCGATCGGCCGGAAAAAGCGTTAACGAAGAATCCGGAAAAGCATGCCGAAAGATTTATGATTGCTCGATATTCCTCTCGTAGATGCGGGAATATTTCTGAGAAAGTTCTGACGGCCATTTCCAAGTTTATGATTTCGCAGTCAGAGTAATTCGCACGCGCTCACGTCAGTTTATCACTATCATAAAAGTGACAACATCTCCTCATCGAGACTGCCCGTTAGATTAACTAATTAGTTTTGCAAAAATATATCTGCTTCTTTTAATCCACCTATTCTTTCGCGTGATATTAATCTATTTACGCAAACAAACACCACACAGTGATTCAAGTCGCTCGATATTTTAAATACAGTTTGTTAATTACAATTTGTTTTTTTTTTTTTTTTTTAATATATTTTAGAATTGTATTTCAGTTGTTTAAAGTATATTTTGATATGTGGAAGATTTCAACATCGTTTTTAATTTAGCAATACGTCGTGAAAGATGGAATCTCAAAAAACGCGGGAAATTATAGTAGGACATTCATATATGTAAATGGATAAAATTGGGTGCAATATTATGAAGAGAATCGAAAGTGTTTTCGACGAGAAGTATATGACGGATGCAAAAGAATCAGACTTTATATGCAAAAAAATTTTGTTCGGATGGTTTCATTTATTCATGCGATGTATTTTCACATAATTTTGAAAGATATATTTTTGCGAAAAATATGATATTATTTCAACATTACGTATAATATTCGACTTTCCTCGAAATGAATATCTAGAACTCTTACAGAATAATTATTTTTATATTAGCATGTCAAGAAATGTTTCTAAATTATCTTATGCTATTTATATATTCGCACACATTTTCAACAGCATCTTTCAAAATATTTTTCTTAAAATATCCTCTCTTCGGAGTATTAACGTGACAATTTATATTTTACTTGAAATAACAAATATTTATTTCGCTCAAATTTCAAATAAAAGTAGACTAAACTCTCGACATTTGCAGATTCCGGATCGGAGAGCGGATCGCATAAGGCGGTCGGCGGCGTCCGCGGTTCGGGTGGCCACAAAAGCGGCGGCGGATCCGACGGCAAACCGACGCGGGTGCGCACTGTTCTCAACGAGAAGCAGCTGCACACCCTCAGGACTTGCTACGCCGCGAATCCGCGCCCGGACGCCCTTATGAAGGAGCAGCTCGTCGAGATGACCGGACTGAGTCCGCGCGTCATCAGGGTATGGTTCCAGAACAAGAGATGCAAGGATAAGAAGAAGACGATCGCTCTGAAGCAGCAGATGCAAGAGAAGGTAAAGATTTATATGATATCGAAAGCGACGAAAAATGCTTGTGTCAAAAGAGACACTATGCATTTCTCCGCTTATTTACAAATTACAAGATAGGATAAGCGAATATACATAGCGGAACGAAATGATCTAATGGATCCAAGCACTTTTTATTTCAGGACGGGCGTAAGTTGGGTTTCGGCGGCATGCATGGCATTCCCATGGTCGCCAGCAGCCCCGTGAGACACGAAAGCCCCATCGGCATGACGCCGCTCGAGGTCCAGGCTTATCAGCCGCCGTGGAAGGCGCTCTCGGAGTTTGCCCTTCATACGGACTTGGAGCGACTGGATCCCAACGCGCCGTCTTTCCATCATCTGGTATCCCAGGTAAAACGCGCCGAAATACGTAAAAATATCGGAACGCCTATTATGTCATAAAACAATTGTAGTCTCTTGGGCGATGAAAAGAAAAAAAATTACTAAAAAGAAATACGAGAGAACGCGAGAGAATCTCACATTGAGAGAGATTAATTAGAAAAATATATTTACCCGTTTCTAATTTATTTGAAAAAAACAAAAAACAAAAAAAAAACGGAGAAACGTAATATCGTTAAATATGATAATTACAGATGCACGGCTACGACTTGCACGGGGGCCCGCCGCCGCAATTGCCGCCCCCGGGGATGCTCGGCGGCCCGATGAGCGACGGCGGGGGCGGACCGTTACCGCCGCCGGGGCCTCATCATCCGGGCGGCGGTGGACCGGATATGGGCCAGCATCCCGACAGCACCGACAGCTTCGTTACGTACGTGGAGAGTGACAGTGACTCGTTTCACCATGATACGGGAAGTCCATAGTGTCGTGCGCGTCACGGATGCAAAGCAACAACATCAATAACAACCCCGCCGTCCTTCGCCTTCGTAGCGACTCTCGTCGTGATGCTCGTCGTAACAGCGAGATGCTTGCAACGGCGGCAGATCTGATAGAATCGGAAACTGCTCTCGACACGCATATTTACGGCGACGAATTTCAGATACCAAAGGACTCTCCTTCGTGTCTCTTGTCGATTTTCCTCGACGATAATCAAACGGACTCGGGACGGGACCGGGACACGTATACGGAGAGAGAGATGGTTCGCGGAAACGACATGATTCGGATACATATTCGGGAATGAGCGGTGGGAGGGAGGAGGGGGGGGGGGGGATAAATATCGTTATCTGACGTTACGTTATTCCGCCGCGCGAATTGACACATTTACGCACACAATTAATATTTTCTCCTCAATTCTCAAATCTCATTAAACACTTAAAAGTTTAAACGTAAAAAACTTTGAACATCCTATGAGTTATTCAGCTTGATTGTAAATCATCGACGATTGTCATCGAAGATTAACCGTTACGTTATTTCGATTTTCGTCATTTTTTTACTACATATAACGCGTTACTCTTACCGTTAATATACATTATATAAATAGCAGGATAAAAATCGCCGCGATATTCCTGAAATTACAGCATTTTGCCGAATACTTTTAAACGATTCTAAGCACATGTCGTTAACTGCGTGTACATAAGAAAAGAGATGTGAGATCCCGATATCCGATACTGGAATAATACACTGTACATAGTTGCTAATTGCTGTAAATCTAAGCAATGTTAAACCATGATGTACTCAGGCGCAAGTTGTAGCGTAGAATATGAATAGTGGAATATATATATATATATATAGGCACATATGTTATATGTAAATTTATATTAACGCGCATTATTCCAGTTATGTTAAGTTTCACAACGGCAGAGATATGCTTGCGAACGTATTGCCATACGATGCGATTTATTTATCCATCCTGAATGAGAGAGTTGCCGCGTTATCGTCGTCGATATATTCTGTATTATCTTTCAAGTTTGTATGTCTAGACGAGAAGCGATTCTGTATTTATATGATACGTCTCGTTTAAAAGATGGATGATTACGCTTAATTACGAAAGAAGCACAAGGGAGCGGTGCTCCTTCAATTATATTGAGCATAAAGAAAGCTAAATTTTGACGAATCTTGCAATTGAAGTCGCCTTGTAAGAAGCAAGCTAATTAAATGATAAAAAATTGATAGGAATTAATTATAATGTAAAATTATGAATTTCTTCAATCTTTGAATCAAGATTCTTTAGCTTTATAATTGTTAATTTTCCTACTATTCCAAATTTCTTTTTATCTCACATTCGATAATTGTTATAAAGTTAGCAATTCTCTAAATATATGGAGGAGAAGAAATATAATTAAATTTTAATAGAGAAATAAAAGTAAATATTTTAAAATATCAATGGCTGATTTTAAGGACTAGTGCAACCGAATTTATGACAAAACGCGCAAAGTGAATTACTTATTGTATTCAATTTTAATGTTACCTTTATTCGATATTTATCCTAAAGTAAATATATTAAATTTTATATTATCATAATTGATTATTTGCCTCAACTATTTCGCTTACTGGATATTTTCGGTGTTCTGCTAAAAAATTTTGCTTATAAAAGATCGATGACTAATTCAACTTTTATCGTGAAATGGTCAAAATTATTTAAAATACAATTGCGAGTTGAAATCACGAATAGTAACACTATAAAAAATATTTAGGAAAATATAATTTATATATATCTTTTTATTTTCGACATATACACGATATTCCTAAATGTGAATTCGACTTGATAATTTAAATTCTAGGACGTAATTTAATTTTCTCGAATTTATTAATGGATGGAATTTTAAAAGATTTAAAAATTTTATTGGTATATTTCAGTAAAATATTGCGTCGAAAAGATACTTTAGACTCTTTGTGTACTTTTTTAAACTTATTAAATTTTTCAGAAATACGATATTATTAGTGATCACTTTCCAGGATTAAGCGTCTTAAAAATAAAGAAGGAGGATTTAAATGTTGGCTAATGTATATCGCGATTATTTTTGCAATTTTTTTTGCATTGCATTTCAAGATCGTTATATAACGTTTTCAGAAATATGCATTTCGAGTTTTGTCTCGTACTTTCAGTAAGAAAACGTGCACAATTTAACGAGTGACGGCGAGTAACCCACTGGATTGTACATAATACTTTTCGGCTATTCGTTTAATAAAAAAAAAGAAACAGCGGTAAATAAAAATCGCCGCAGACGTATGCATGACGCGTGACTAGCCTTTTTGGGTGTTTGTGTAGAACCTACACACCGCTCTCTTGTACGTACACGTGATTAAAAAAAAAAAAAAAAAAAACATACGTAGATCTAACGTTTCGTAATTCGTTCAAGCATCTTCGGATTTGTATAATATTTCTATACTGGCACAATGTATGTAATAAACTGTCGAACAAAAACATTTTAACGAGCAAATAATCATTTTAATGAGGTTTCCTTGTCTCGGCGTAAATATGCGCTTTAGATGACATTTAAAAACTTTCGGAGACACTTTCCACTTATCCCATCAATAATAAAAAAGTTGGAAATAATTTGTAATAATAATTTATCTTGTAAAATTCTATAATAATGTAATTATTCTTTGATATTAGTGTATTTGAATTTTAAATAATATATATAATACTAATGCTTATAGTATCCGAAATTCAACGGGTTTATAGTGTGATAAATTTATTATGACTAAGTTATTTCTTACATGATGATTTAAAAATGATTAACTTATTATTTTATATTGACGTATAATTAATAATTGTTTTAATGAATAGTACAAAAAATAATATAATATATTATTGTTAAATTTTAATGTTTATTTAACGATATTGAAATATGTGTAGATGCTTGAATATTATCAGTGAAAAATTCTGGACCACAGATACAACTATAGCTATTGCAGTCTTTTTTACAACACTTGCGCCGGGGCTTGTTCATATTTTATATCGCAGTACCTAGCAATATCTCGTCGGTAACAAAGCGTAGCGCAAAAACAAGATCGCCATAAACGGTAAAGTAAAGCGCGGTCTTATCGACACCGAGCTTTATCGACAGTGAGAGATGTGAAAAGTACTCACCGTTGATGGCGCTATTGCATCGGTGTCCGGTGAATCTCGGGATCCCTGCAATCGGCTACCTCCTCCTCCCCCCTCGAGAAATTTTGCAACGATGATCCATGTATCCCGGAATCCTGAGCCGATGCATCCAATATGCAATCGGCTATCACTAACACTTATTTCACCCTTTTTGCGCACTATACACTTCACTATGCACTGCGTTATTCTTTCAACACTCGCGACGATGACGAATTATGCGCGAAATCCACTTTTTCGGAGTAGGAGAAATACGGAGAAATTCGAATCGCAGACCTGCCGCGACCGATCATAACCGATTACGATGTCGATGCGCGATTAACTGTGACATTTAACGTAACGATTAACGCGCGACATTTCGCTTGACACTCCCGGTGATATTTCGCGCGTGAAACTCAACTTCTAACCGATATCGCGAAAAAGACGCGGAGCGAATTTTCGAATCCGACCTGCCGCGTCGCGAACCGTTAACTCTATGTATCGAATCGCTTGCGATTCTCGAAGCGACCGATGACGTCACGCAGCGGGTCAATCACAGCGCTCGGCTCGTTGCAGCGAGTCCGTAAGTGGATAGTACGATACCTGCATGCGATTCTCGAAATATCGATGCCACGAGCCAATCACAGTGATTGGCTCCCTTTTTGAAGATCACATAATACAAACTCTGTAAAATAGTACATACAACGATACACGAACAAGAGAAAAAGAGAGAGAGAAATACAGAGTCAGAATATTCGATATATTGAAATAATCATGTAAAAAGACAACTGAGATTATCGTATTTTGACCGTTGTTCAATTTTAAAAGAATTAAATATTCCGCAGAATATATATGTTCTCAAGTCCTCAGTATCCCTTTTTCCCCCCTTCCCCCTCTAGAAAATTTTTTCGCGATATACATTTAAAATGTAAACGATCACGCGATTGAAGATCCGGGTTCCGTTATTGATATATATATATATATATTACCAAATATATATGCGATTGTAATTTTATAACAATATATATTGTATATATAAAATTTTCGAAAGGGTAGATATAGGTACGTAACTTGAATTAGACGAGGACGATGTGTGTTTCCTGGGATAAAATTACAAGAGGATAATTGATTCCGGACTTACACAGAGGTGGATCACCGACACTTAGCATTTCGACATTTGAGAGAAACACTCCCGATAAACTTTTGCGCGCGCGAAATTCACTCTTAGACGATAATAATCGTGGAAAAAAGATCGGGAATATTTCGAATACGTGCGATCCGTGCCGTATCTGATTGCGACTTGAAGTCAATCGAAGATACGAAATTGCGATTCTCGAAATATCGAAACTAGCGATCCCGATCGAAGCGCCTCTCAACGTTCTGACGAGGAATTAAATCTCGTTTAGTACCGCTATCTATATTCGTTTTAAGAGAGGTTAGGTTCCTCTGTTTGAAACTTTATCGAGATTTCGCAGAGAGAAATCTGCCTATAATACTTTATTAATAATTAATAATCACGAAAATATGGATAACGATAAAAGCACTATGCTAGCTGTTTTACAGCTCTTGAAGAAGTACAATTTAAAAGTAAGTTACGTGCGAAATATATTCTTTACCTCTCTCTCACAAGTATTCTAGCCTGCATTAATAAATGTTATTGTATGAGAAATATAATAAATAAATTTGTGTATAATTAAACTGATGAAAGAAAGCTATTATCTATTAATCTATGCTTTAAGCTGTTAATCTATGCTTTTTTTTAGGGAACTGAAGAATTGTTTAGAAAAGAAGCTAATCTCACAGATATCTCAGCTGAAGAAGCTCAGCAAACTGATTCCGAAGTGACTAGTGTTCTTTCTGCTTACAAGAGCGAGGGAGACCCTGCACAGTATGAGAAAGCATACAGCGAATTGAAAAAATTTGTAGAAGGAGCTTTGGATATTTATAAGGTACACTGAAACTATAAAAATTGGCATACCCATGAATATGAAGTATTTCATATAACTAAGTATGTGATAATATTATAAATTTATAATATTATAATATCTCTAATTTATGTATTTTTTATATAATGATAGCACGAACTGGGGACCATTCTATATCCAGTTTTAGTACATATGTATCTAGAATTAGTTTACAATAATCATTCTGGAGAGGCAAAACAGCTCATGGAAAAATTCAGTGGAAATTTAGAAGAATATTATCAAGATGACTTGAAAAGATTATCCAATGTAACAAAACGAGAGCAAATGGCAGGGAATGAATTAACTGATACTTTTAAGTAAGTGTGTCTGTAAAAAAAAAGTCTGATAAAACCAAAGTTATAATTTATACATATCATCTGACATATCGCTTATTTGCAGATCCAATCAGTTTATAATTAGAATGTCAAGGGATACACTTTCTATATTAAAACGACATTTGCAAGAAAAGAAACATAGTGTTTTATTAAATATTATACAGGAACATCTTTACTTTGATATGTATGAGGGTGTTGCTCGCAATAAAGAACAGATAGATGCAACATCTGGAGCTATGGTGGGCGAAGCTACTAGACAAGGTAATAAAATCATTTCATATTTCTAAGAGAAAAATTGTTTTTTATCTATGTGCTTTATAGCAAAAGATATCTATTAATCAAATTGTTACTTTACAGATAACAAGGCCAAAGTCTATTATGGACTTTTAAAGGAACCAGATATTCAGTGTGTAGCGCCAGCTGAAGAAGAAGAGGACGATACAGGTGGTGGAGATGGAGATAAACCAAAAAAGAAGAAAGCTAAGAAAGATCCTTTGTTTTCAAAAAAAACCAAATCGGATCCAAATGCACCACCTGTCGGCAGAATGCCATTACCTAATCTGTAAGATAAACTGAATTTTTTAAGGACTGTTGTATCTATAACTTGTCATATACAAATCATATCTTTAGGAAGGATGCAGATAAACTTGAAAAAGTTAAGGCGTTAAGGGAAGCCTCAAAAAGAGTTATTCTAGGACCAGATATGCTACCATCTATATGTTTTTATACATTGCTGAACACGGTTCATACGTAAGTAGATGTAATCAAATTTTGTTTTAAATTTTTTATTTGCATTTATATTATATTATAATATTTAGTGTAACGGCGGCAGAAGTAGCAGAAGACTCAAGTTTATTAGCTATTGGATTCAGTGATTCTGGTATAAAAGTTTGGAGCTTAGTTCCACAAAAATTGAGGTTGATGAAGACTGGCGAACAATTATCAGAAGTCAAGCAAGAATCAGGTAGAACATAAAATCGAAATAAAATTTTTCCATTTATATTATTCCAAAATGCATATTATAAGAAACATTACAGAGGATGTGCTGGTTAGAATGATGGATGATAGAACATCTGAAATTACAAAAAATCTTTATGGTCATAGTGGACCAATTTATAGCCTTTCATTTAGTCCAGATAGAAATCTTTTGCTTTCATCATCAGAAGATACTACAAGTGAGTTTCACATCTTACACTGTATACTTAATTAACTTTTGTTTTACATATATATAGATATATGTTTAAGATAATTCACAAGAAAATAAAAAAATATCAAAAGTTGTAATTTTAACACACATATAAAGATTATTCTTAATATAACGCGTAGATATACACACGCGAATGTTTTGGAAAAGTTGTGTTAATAATTCTTGGAATATTAATTTTGATTCTTTCCCTTTCCCTCTATATAAAGAATTTCTGTAATAATTTATAATGATTGTTTTAGTAAGACTATGGTCACTCCATACATGGACATGTGTCGTGTGTTACAAAGGTCACTTATTTCCTGTGTGGTGTGTAAGATTCTCACCGCACGGTTATTACTTTGCAAGTGCCTCAAACGATAAAACTGCCAGACTATGGGCAACCGATTCTCATCAACCATTACGAATATTTGCTGGTCATTACTCAGATGTTGATGTGAGTTAACATTTATCGATATTGATTAAGTTATTTATTTAGTTGTTGATCGAAATGATCGATATCTTATTATTTATATTTTTAATAGGTAATCCAGTTTCATCCAAATTCGAATTACGTCGCAACTGGTTCGAGCGACATGACTGTAAGATTATGGGACTGTGTGACCGGCAGTCAAGTTCGATTAATGACCGGGCACAAAGGACCGATTTTTTCTCTAGCTTTTTCAACGGAAGGACGATTTTTGGCTTCAGCCGGTGCCGATCATCGCGTACTCGTATGGGACCTAGCGCATGGTCATCTGGTCGCAGCCTTGTCGGGACATACGAATAATATTCATTGCTTGTCGTTTAGTCGAGACGGCAATATTCTCGTCTCAGGTATTTGCTCTATTCATTAATATTTCCAGATTAAACGAAACAGATGTCAATAGTAGATTGTTATTTTGCCAGGATCCTTAGACTATGCACTGAAATTATGGGATTTCACAAAGTTAGCAGAAGAGATGAGTCTAGAAGATGTGAATGTTTCGCACAATCCAGATGTGAAAACTAATGCAGAATCCTATTTGTTGCGTACTTTTGCTACAAAAAATACATCTGTTCTGACAATACATTTTTCACGTAGAAATTTACTGCTGGGTATCGGTATGTTCGATTCTACGTAATTTATTACGTCTCAGATTCATTGTTTTATATGTATAGAGGATTCGAATTACATATTAAGTATATCATAAATTATATTAAGTGTAATATAAATGATCATGAAGCATTAATAAATCTTTCCCATTTATTTATTTTTGTGTGTGTATATATATTACTAACACTTTTATAACAAAAAAAATATTTAGTCCATTTTTATAAACGCGATAAATTAATAAGAAGTTACATTTTACTAAAATATTAGCAGAGAAATTTATTTATTCACACACACATTTTTATTTATATAATCCTCTCTCATTTCATACAATCGTCATTGCACATTATTATGAGATCGGAAAATGTGTAAATAAAAATTGAAATAAAAAGCAACATCGAGGTTGAGCGAAATGATGCATTGCGATCGATAATTGGCAAGATTTTGTAATTCGAGCGTACGGGTGAACGGCGGTAGTATGGTAGTAAACGTGTCGATCATAGATATATAAAACACGATCTGTGTGGTGATGTATGTACGCACATACACACACACACACACACACACACAAAATATATATAGAGAGAACTCAACCAAACGGTAAAAAGCTGTTGACAGTAAATAGGCAAGTAGGTGGCGAATAAATAAAAATGTCCGCGCGTAAATGAAAGTAAGTAAGTAGTTCTCCGGCATTCCAATTGTCACTTTCGGGCGTTGCCTCGCGTGAAACCGTTGCGTTTCACTTTCTAACACGATGGACGATAATAGTGCAAGGTTAGGTGAGTTGAAAGCATGTTACATACGTTTGCATTCTCTAGAGTGCTGATTTTTTCTATCTTCGAGATATATACTTTCTTGACCGTATTTTATTTTACATAGCTACGGACAACGGACACGAGGTAGTTAAGGCCTTGTACGACTTCAAGGCCACATTCGCCAAGACTCTCAGCTTCCGGGTTGGTGAGCATTTCCTCTTGCTGCAGCGTAATGTCAAACAGAAGAATTGGTGGCAGGTTGTAAATAGAGGAGGACGACTGGGCTATATACCATCTAATTATGTTACCACTGTGAAAGTATGACTGTTTATGCATATATAACACACACACATATATATATATATATATATGTATGTGTATATATATATGTATGTGTATACATATATCTTCTATATTGTTATCAATCATTACACACACAAAATATATATAGAGAGAACTCAACCAAACGGTAAAAAGCTGTTGACAGCAAATAGGCAAGTAGGTGGCGAATAAATAAAAATGTCCGCGCGTAAATGAAAGTAAGTAAGTAGTTCTCCGGCATTCCAATTGTCACTTTCGGGCGTTGCCTCGCGTGAAACCGTTGCGTTTCACTTTCTAACACGATGGACGATAATAGTGCAAGGTTAGGTGAGTTGAAAGCATGTTACATACGTTTGCATTCTCTAGAGTGCTGATTTTTTCTATCTTCGAGATATATACTTTCTTGACCGTATTTTATTTTACATAGCTACGGACAACGGACACGAGGTAGTTAAGGCCTTGTACGACTTCAAGGCCACATTCGCCAAGACTCTCAGCTTCCGGGTTGGTGAGCATTTCCTCTTGCTGCAGCGTAATGTCAAACAGAAGAATTGGTGGCAGGTTGTAAATAGAGGAGGACGACTGGGCTATATACCATCTAATTATGTTACCACTGTGAAAGTATGACTGTTTATGCATATATAACACACACACATATATATATATATATATATGTATGTGTATATATATATGTATGTGTATACATATATCTTCTATATTGTTATCAATCATTAGGTCCAACCTCAGTTTTTGATTGATTTTTTGGAAGACTGTATAATAACTTTGGAAACAGAAAATAATAAACAAGGTGACTCGCTCCATACCGATAAGCAAGATCTTTACACACAGCTGGTGGAAAAGAAAAAACAAATTGAACTAGGTAGAAAATTTAAGAGACAGGCGCCTAAACCGCCAGATTTTGAATGTAGCATTATACCTGGAGAAACAGATGGGGTGATTGTTTGTGATAATATAGAAGCGGATGTTAGATCAGTACCGAGCAATACTTCTTATGCAACGGCACGGACCACTCTTCATGGCAATGCAAATGCAGATGCCGTTCAGACAATTACTCAATCTCAACGACCAACGACGGAAAGTGAACGCGTACAATCGTTTCCTCGTCAATCATCTTCAGATACTGTGCAAAAAGTGCAGACACAGGTTACAGATGTTCGTAAAAGCTCCTCCCAGGGTAGCATGCAAAATATATGTAGTAGCTCGCCGACTAAATGCAACTTGCCAGCTAAAAATGGCTCGCCTGTTAAGAGCAATTCATCATTACAAGCCATCAATTCGCGAAGCGCTTACCAACTGCTCGATCAAGTACGAAAAAATACTCAACTTAGTCATGAAATGTCAAAGGTAGCAGTCACAGTCGTGGTCTCTGGCCTACAACAGTTGCTGCCAGAAACTGTGAGTCATTATCTCGATGCTTTGTTGCATCAGCTACAAACACCATTGACTGTGTCAAAAATGAGTATAGAAGAAACTTATGATGCTAATAGGTTGAGAATAATTTTTACCGAACTGACTTCATGCAAGGAAGATTCACAGCAAAGGAGTTGGATGCTTTACGAAGATGAATCTATCATCGTGGAATATATCAAAGAACTAACCGAAATATTGGTATGTTTTATGAGCAGTAGAATATTTGAATTAAGATGTTAATATCATATACTTAATACTTGGATCTCGAAATTACATATTCCTAATTCTTTTTAATCCCCTTCAATTAAATTTTTTTTTTTAGTTTGAATCAATATATGCATTTTTAAAGACATTGCAGTCTTTACCATTCCATATTTCTACTTTCGGGTATGGGACATTATATATATATATAATATAATTGTTAGCATTAAATATATGATATAAATATAGACATTTGCTTATTATATTATTATATAATTAATATTCATACATGTATTTTCTTTATTGAATAGACCAATGCTGATGCAAATGTATCGAGATATGTTTTGAGGCAAGATCGATACAATGGAGCAACAATATTGATACAGTATTATCAAATGGAAACAAGATGGACTATTAGACAATTGTTGTTGCAATCATTTGGTGTTATGTGCAGTTTGGATTCAGTGGTTCTAACTATAATGTTAAATAGTATTTTACCAATGGAATTAGCAAGGTACTGCGATATAAATTTAGAATATTTAATAATAAACTGTAACATTTAAATAATGAATAAAATTCTCAATTATATGTGCTTTTGTAGAGATATGAGAAGTAATCCCAGAAATGTAGTAAGATTAAATTATTCCTCTTTACTACTTACAATGATCTTTTCAATGGGTGAACCCATGCCAGTTACACATTTGGGTGAGTAAAAAATTAATAATATCATTGAAAATAAAAATTAAAATATATGTTTTCTCTTATGAATTTTATTACAGAACAACTCGGTCCAGATTTTATATCATTCCTCCTGGACTTGATAGAAACACCACCTGATACAGATTTAGAGGATCAGATTCCAGACTTGTTCATAAATTTAATATTATCCTACAATCTGCAATTTACAACTTCTGAGAATATGGTTCTAAATGCTTTACGTGAACGGACTGTGGCCAAGACTTTCACTGAAAAAATTTTATTCCTTTTTAACAGAGAAGGTGAATTTTAGTAATGCAAATAATGTCGCAAAACTGACATGACTGACTCGCCCGAACTGACAAACTGATTTTTAACTTATCGCAGAGGATCCGGTACGAATATTTGATCATGAGCCTCAACCGCCGCATTCTGTATTGAAACTTTTTATCGACTTATTTAGTAATGATGCCATAGCAAGTCTCTTTTACACCAATGATGTAAAAGTTCTCATTGACATTATTCTACGGCAACTTTTCGATATGTTCCCGGGTGATAAGGTATTGCATTATGTTGTGTGATAAAAATGTTTACATTGAACTTGTGAAAAATATTTTAGATATATATCTAATATTTGTATTTATCTTTAATGTAATAACAGCGTAGACAATATTTAGAGCTTTGCCGTCGAGTTCTACGTACCTCGAGCTATAACGAGCATCGTCATCGATCTGAAGATTTGTTAAAATGTTTCACAAGGTAAGACACATAGTTATATGCCGTGTATTACAACTTATCGCAAATATTTTTGTATCAAATTTTATTTTATTACATTTTGTATTCTGTCCTAGAATATTCTGTGAGGAAACAACAGAGAGCCAAGAAGATCAGAAAGTAGTACGCGAAATTAGCAACGAATTTCCACATTTATTTAAGATGTGACATTTAATTTCATCCTCTGATCAAGATTTAGAGGAAGATGACTTGCAAACTCTCGTCTAAGTATAGATCTGTGAATTTATTAAAAAGAAATCAAACTCACGCAATGAGTTTTTGTTAGTCCTGGCTTATTTTATTTTAATCTTACAATTAGTAAAGGAAATAGCGAAATGCGCACAATTCACGAAATATCGACGATATGTTTTATGACTGCCATAAATGTCTTCATTCGGTTGTGGTGCTACAAGATGTCGTTTGTTGTAATATATTTAGATGAAATTATAAGTATTTAGAGTGAAGAGATAACTATTTCGCGCAAAATTATTATATATAACGCATTATTTATATATAACACATGAAATAACGAAGAAGTCCTTTTCACTCTTATTACGAGGACCATTGATATTTAAAAGCATTCCAATATTTGCATAACTAAATTATATCTTTAGTAGTTGTATAATTAATCTCCATATTAATTTATATATAGAGATTATGTATTGAGAGATAAAGTTTAATATAAACATACAGCTGATATACATATATCTCTGTATGTATTGTTAAAAGATGGATAAAAATCAATTATATAAAATTATATATAGCAGTATTTCTTCGTAAAATATATATAATCTAGTCCACATATATGTGTCAGAATAATATTCTAAGTCATAGAAATTAAATTCTAGTTTATATATAGCTTATTTTTCAGTAAGACAAGTACTTTCACATCTGAATACAA
Organism: Formica exsecta; assembly: GCF_003651465.1. Lineage (NCBI taxonomy): Eukaryota > Metazoa > Arthropoda > Insecta > Hymenoptera > Formicidae > Formica > Formica exsecta. The sequence goes on from NW_021851936.1 coordinate 268,176, forward strand.
TGCCGTTATTTAAAAATTGTTTTAATTATATAAAATAAAGTTTAGATAGGAAAACTTTCTCGTGAATTTACTTATAAGACTTACTAGGTGCCACTGTGCTATCGGTAAACTTGCTAGTCTATAATTAGTGACTATATTTTTTGAAGCATGTTATTCTATGTTATGTTTGCAACTGTCAACATGTCAATTATAAAGGAATCTCAAATTTATTGTGATTAATTGAATGTTAAATAAATAAAAAGTTTAGCTGATAATCCTCAGGCAAGGTATTGACATTTCCTCTTTTTCTCATCATTAGTAATTCATGATTTAACCTAATTATTCAATAGAAAACTTATATTAGTAATAGTAAAATTTATATTAGTAATAGTAAAATTTATAATAGTTATAATGACAGATATAACTATTCGAGATATTTGTATGATCGGAATATTGTTAAGAAGCACTCAGAAATAAAGTATTTCTCCATGTCTAAAAACTAGGAAAATAAAAGAAATATATATAAACAAAATATATAGACAAATATATATATAAACAAACTGGACAAAAATAGATGTTAGATTACATAATTTGCGTTACATTTAGTTTTACAAATGGACTAAAAAATGTCGTTAAAAAATAATATGATAAAAGTAGGTATATGTTTTCTATATTGAACAGCCTCAGAGTCGAACTAACATGAAAAAAGAGATTTACTTAAGTGTAGAAATTTCAGGTTCAGATTTAAGTCGAGAAACATTAAAAATTTCTCGTCTCGTATAACGAAACACACGCGCATAAGAGGAAAATTATTCGTATTGTCAAACAACAGAAAATATAAGATTTTTATCTTGTTTTATTAATAACAATAAATATATTGATTTTTTTAACAAAAAAAAAACTCTAAGGGTTTAGTATATGAAAGTAAAATTTGTTTACCATAATAAATATGACGTGTGTATAAAAGCAGGGAATATTCATTCGATGTAATGTTCATGGCAGGAATTTTCTTTCGATGACTAATCACAAAATGGAAGGATATTTGTACGAATAAATTTTTTTCCTGCGCATTGATTCGTCATCATCATAAACATGTGAATGATCAGTTCAATGTAATGATTGCATGCACATATGTCTTTGGATCCAAAAGCAGTTCACCATTCATTCGAGGTAACTATTCGCCGGTCATCATCTCCATAAACTCTGAAACGAAAAAGAATATAATGTAAGTTTAAAGCAAGCAATTTATGTTTAGCCTTGCCTTAAACTAATTTGATAATAATTTTAATGGGATTTTTCTCTGCTGACAGTTTAATTGATAATTAATTTCTTTAGAGATTTTTAAGATCACGGATTATTTTAAAATTTTAAAGTATGTTTTAAATGTTTTTGTTTTTATTTCTTTCTATATTGTTTTTTTTTAATTTTCATTCTTTTGATAGAATTACTTAATTTAATTCTTTAATAATAATTAAGATATGTCTTATATAATAAAGTTTTTTCTGTTGCGTTGAGTAATTCTTTTATATGTATGTATTAATATTTTGTACATCATTAAACTGTTTCATTGCACGAATTAAAAAGATCATTAATTTAATCGCTCATAAGAAATACGGACTGGTAATGTACGAAAATTAAGACTCTACCCAGATAGCACAAGGAGAGCAAAAGACATTTTAAAAATGTCTAAAGGATGATAAGACGTCTTTAAGTCATTTTTAGATATCTTTTAGAGATATGTGCTCTCTGGATATCTTTTCAGAAAATAAATTTCAATCGTTTCTAATATGCCTATTTCTTGCAGGACTGTTACCTTACGTTTCTATATTTATGAGCATCACATGTGAAATTCATCAAGAATTGGAACGGATGTGTGATTTTGATAAATCGCCGCGATTTGTTAAGTACGAATATAAAAATAGGTAGTCGCGGGATCAGTGACATTACATATCCTCGATCTGCCAGTTCTTTCGCATATGAATAAACCACTCGGCTTTCCTTCGTTCAAGTTTGCACGAAAATAGATGCCGGTTCTCAAAGAAATAAAACAGGGAATCTTTTAATTCAACAGTAATAAACACGACATTCCTCTCATTAAAGTTGGAAAATATCACGAAACGAAATGCTTTTGTAAGAAAATTAAATTATTTCTCTTCAAAGCTATGCAATCAAAAAGATGTGTTCTACATTTTGTTATTTTCTCAAAAGGGATTGCTTACCGCGGAAAAAAGAAAAAAGAGAAACAATAGAAGAAAACGTACCGTCGAAATCAACTGTACCGGAGCCATCAGAGTCAATCTCTTCGATCATCATGTCCAATTCTTCATTCGTCAATTGATCATCCAATTCTCTCAGGATCTCACGTAAGCACGTCGTTGGGATGTAGCCATTACCTAAGTGAGTAAAAAATTGCAGATTTAAATAATATTCGAGTAATTTAAATTCCATGATTAAATACCAAAATTGCTAAGAAGTCGTTAATAATCGTTACACGTTGTTTCATTATTTGCCGTATGTCCGTAAGTATCGTCTTCGGTGTATAATTCTCATTCTTTGCCCTTCTATCTCTCACTTGATGCGAACAATAGATTTGTATGTAATTGCAAAATTTATCCGTTCCGTAAAGCGGATAATTTGTTTTCCCAGTATGAGCTAAACACGTTAAAATACATACGCCCTGTGCTTTCGACATAATCGTAATTCATGAAAGATGTGTTACGACATTCTTGGCTTTCGGCCGCCACATGAGGTGAGTCCGTTGGGAATCTCCGCGTAGCCGGCTTATTTTTACGTTCACATATGATGCGAGCTTAATGCGCTTGTTTGTATCCCGACGTTTCCTTGTCACACGTTTGTCACATATGTCTTTCCTCACTGTGAGATTGATTTTGTTGATTTTACGAAACAAGATATCCGCTACACTTAGGAAGACATCGTGTAATTTTATAGATTAGCTATAGAAAATATATAGTATACAGACACACTTTTCGATTTAAAATATGTCTAACAATAAAAGAAAACGCGAAAATAATAATCTCGAGAGATCGTCAGCGCTTTATCGCAATGCTGACAGTTGGATTTAATATTCTCACAATATGTGATCGGAGATATATTAAAAATAGACAAATCTTGATGTTTATATATTAAAAAAATTAGAAAAGATATTCCAAATCAGTGTTATAATGAATTAATTATAATATCACGCGATATGACATGCTATGATAAAATGTGTCAACGTGGATCGTGCGGATCATATTGCTTTAGCGTTTCTAACGGTTTATCGTTGCTTTCGAAATCATTGAATTTAATATAGTCATTACCAAAACGATCAGCGAATTGCCAGCGATGTCATCACCTCACGTTAACGATGCGTAAATAATGCGAAATCTCGTTTCTCTATTAAAACTGTTTACGCGAGCAATTTGTTATACCTTCCTTGTCGTAGAGTCTGAAAGCCTCTCGAAGTTCCTTTTCCAGAGCTTCTGCGTCTTCCTCAACAATAAATTTCGCCGCCAACGTGACGAATTCCTCAAACTCAAGCCGTCCAGATTCTGTAAGTAAAGACTAGTGTAAGAGAGAGATTGTGCGCGCGAAATTCTATAAATAAGATTCTGTGAGACGGATTATACAATAAATTAAATTACGCGACATTCGACAACAATCTGCATCAAGATCGCATTATGGATTTGTAAACACGTCGAAAATAGAGGAGTAAACAGGTCATTATTAACTCTGTCATTAATATTCTTTAAATAAACTTCATCGTATGTTTTATCTCTGCTCTCTAACTCTGCTTGCGTTAAATATTAAACGATGTGATATTTACTATCGGCATCAACTTCATCGATGAGTTCGTCCAAAATTTTCTTGTTGAACGGTTGGCCCATTAGCCGAAGAATATCGGCTACCATGTCAGTGGGGATGCTGCCGCTCTTGTCCCTGTCGAAGCTGTCGAAAGCTTTGCGCAGAACTGCAAAACGTAAATTGCTTTTATATCTGCCAAAATAATTGTTGAGGAAATAGACAAATAAATTTTAAAAACTATTAACACATTCGAATTTTTATAGAAAAATTTTTTTTCCCGAAACTAGGATTTTATATATAATCAACATTTTTATATATTTTTCTGGTATATAATTTTTTTTTTCATTGTCCGATCAAAATCTGGAGAAAAATATTAGAAATTAAGAAAAAAGTATCGAAATAATACAAAATAAAAGTAGCATTTCAAGATTAAAATTCGACAGATTTTAATCGAAGGTTCAGTTAGAAAAGTTACAATAGTTATATTTATAGTTAAAGATAGTTATTAATGAAGTTGGTAAAAGGCAGAATAGCCTCTTTTACGAGATTAGTTTCGCCAACAATAAGTCATCCGGCTAAAGACATTAAACGCCGCGGCGATACGGATTTAGACCGAATGTTAACGTCCTTCCGTCAGCACGGGGCAGCTGATGCTGAGCTTATTTGGCTTGATACACCATTGCGGGGTTGCATGATCAGATTGTTTATCAGAACCCTTCGGAAATTTTGCAATTACATGATTACCGCAATTATCTGCGATTCCGCGTGTGTGTCGCGACGTCAGATGAATTTAAATTATATATTTCACTCCGCCGAATGATTATAAAGTCCAAAATTCACGAGCTTTTGACACTTTACTGGTATCATATTACCTCACCGTTTTTCGCGCGACTAGTCTCCTTCATTTTCACTCCGAATACAAAATTATTCGGCGATAAGCCAATCTCTCTCTCGTGACAGTTCGTACAAAATATTTAAAAAATGTACATCTAATGTATATTAATATTTAATTAATGTACAATATCTAATATTTTATAATCTAATTAATATTTATTAATTGATACATCGCGTTAATTTCATTATCAACCAAATATGAGAAAAATTACGCCTTGGAGTGTATTTTCGGTACCCTCGAGGAGAATTGTATGGTTCGAGCTATATTTGTAGCACATAGAGTTATCTCTCTCTCTCTCTCCCTCTCTTAAACGTTATTTCGTTGCAAAGAGAGAGCTTGATTCATGCGAGAACGCGCGTCTCCAAACATTTTGAAATTCCTCTCTCTTGGTCGATATGATACGACGATCGCAAACAGCTGGAAACGACGGTCGGTCGCCCATTTTTCTGGCCTTCCGTTCTGAAGAGTAACTTTTCGTTCTCTCCTTCCTATTTTTATCATTTCGATACACATGCGTATTCGTAGAATCGATCATCGTCTGCACGCGAGATATTCCCTCGTCTCGGCTGGGAGACCCGCCGTGCGCTTTTCGGGGATAGCTATACATAGACACACTCTCCGCAGCTGCCCCCGATCGGATTAAAGCGTAAATAAACTCGATGTAAAGACTCGGCGAAAGCGAAATGAAAATTTATCCGGGCTCGACGTCAATTGGTGTTATACCCCATCTTCCGAGCGACGAACTGTCGTGATGTCGAAAACGCTTTTACATTGCGATACGATCTTTGTATTTTCCTTTATCAGAAGGAAGGAAACCAAAGATTGATATATATATCAGATCTTTTAAATCGACATAGTTTTCAACAATTAAATGCTACGTAATAATAAATCGCAAATAACAGATTGCGTAAAATATATAGCTTCTATATCAATCTTTGACACATAACATTATATTACGTTTTAAATTCTTGGCGGTTTTACAGATAAGTTTGACTATAGATTTATGTCTATTTGTTCTGCACTTTTGGTCAACACATTTTACAATGTTTGTTTTTCATGGATCTTCTTGAAATATATATGCTATTTTATTATATCAATGACAAGATTAATAGATGACGGCGATTCGATTATCTCGTCTTAAAATGATATTATACGAGTTTGAAAATGTGTTAGTGCGATTTTACTTTAGGGATTATTCTTAACGAGCTGTTAAGAATACGTACCGGCAATTTGTTCCGCCGGCAGTTCGTCAGCCTGTAAACATCGCAACAGATACGATAAAAGATACGAAATATAATTATAATTATTACTGAGTATAAAATATATATTTTAGAAAGATATATCTATAGTGAACATTTTTATCATTCTCATTAATTAAAGTATTATGCACAAGTTGTTAAAGACTTTGAGTAGATTTGATACGTTCAATTAAGAATTGACGCAGTTACTTTTGGAAGAAACATTCGTGCACTGTTAAAACTCATTCAACAGATGTGTTTTTTTTTTTAAACAATTGAGTTTATCTTTACTTCTCAAATTAAAGATTTTAAATATGGAGATATTTTACGCAAAATTATACTCCAACATCTCGAAATTAGTTACATCTATGAAAACTTCAGAAGTCTCCGCACGCATGCAATACGTTATAGATAGAGTAATTGAGATTCTTAGCTAATAAAATAATTATAATTATAATTATGATTTTTGAATTATAATCACATTTAAGTAAATCATGTACTGCGTTTTCTATTTTTAATGATTTTACAATAATTATGCAGTTTATTACAGAATCACTGTTTTACTTATCCGAATGTTTCAATTACCCTCTCTCTATTCGATTTTACCGATAATAATTCATTGATCAAAATGGACTTGTTCGAACCGCCACTTTAAATAAATCCATCGTAACTTTATATGACGATCGTAAAGGAAGATCTCTTTCATTTAACAGTATATTTGAAATAGTAAAATACATATTATTATTTTCGAAGATAATATTAAAGTGGCGATCGAATTGACTCGCCGTCTAAGAAACAATCACGTTTTTCCAGAATTCCATCCATCGCGGTTCCAAAATATCTCTCTCATAATCAGCCGGAAGTGGCCGATCGATTAGGTACTTTACGCGCGTGCCTAGCATACCATTAGATTACTACATTAATTAGACTATTATAAAATCCGAGCTACACGATACATGTTAATCGTTACTGAATCATGATGCATAAAAAATAAAACAAAAAGGATACACAAGCGAAATTTATAGAAACGGATTAGAGAAAGTGAACTAAAGTTAAATACCCAGGCGGTAACGTGCAAGATATAATTTTTTTTTTTTAAATAATAGTCAGAAAGAGAGATAAAGAGAGAAAGAAAGAGACGGTTAAAAAAATACAACAAATAACTAGAGTACAGATAGACAGTAGGAAAACGTGTATGTTTACCAGGGCGACGACTTACAATATCATCGATAGAACATACCATGATGGTGGCGCGATATGGACTTTTTTTATTCTACTTAAAACACCAAGATATTACTGTGCAGTCTCGCAATTGCCTGACACGTCCGAGTTAGAGCAAATGAAAACGAGCAATTCCAAAGGAAGAATAGAGAATCTCTTTTGCGGGCCACCGATTAAACGCACTGCCGCGAGACGACGCGATGCCGCGGTAATATTCGAATAGGACTATATAGCGGTTGCGTACCGGTCGCAGTCCGCACCCCGCAAGCTCCAGCCAATCGTCGGTCCATGTCTGTTCGGTGGTCCACAAAGCCTTCGGGAAGGCGCTTGCGCTATTTCTGGGATGCCGTACGACGTACGTACAGTCGCGGTGTTCTCTCGCAGATCGCGGATACTGGGGCTGGGCTTCTCCTCATCTCGAATTCATCCGCGGGATCCAATAACGATGGCGAAGGATCATTATTCCAATTAAATTACTTTTATCCCTGCGATCATATGCGATCACTCTCTTTTTCTCTCTCTCGACGCAAACTGAAAAAAAAGTTATGAGAAATATAATTTTTAGATTACATTCCCTGAAAGATAATTCAAATCACTCTCTTTTTCTCTCTCTCTCTCTTTCGACGCGAACTGAAAAAAAAGTTATGAGAAATATAATTTTTAGATTACATTCCCTGAAAGATAATTCAAAATTTACAAGGAGAAAGTAGCTCGAAGTTTCGAGCTTAGAAAAACATTTATTATTAAAAAATAAATCTAACAAAATGTTTTGCATTCTTATAATTTTTTAAGTTTAAATATATCCTACTTTAACGGAAAGTAGGAAATATTAGGGAAAGTGTCACACTGTGCGATTAATACGATTAGATTTAATTAAGTATACATATCTGTTCATTCGTATTATTTTGTATCCTAAGCCAAGATAGATTAATCAAAGAACTTTGATGCAAAACTCAACGATTCGCGAAGATTTAAAATTTATAAACATTTCTTTTTGAGAAATTATTCACACAAAACTAATAATTATTACGAGTATAATTAATTGTACAAAATTAGTGATAACTAATGCAAAAATTTGTTGAAGACATGATTACAATTTAAATAACGACTTGTAAAATTATTTGCGTAAGAAGTGTGACTTGTATAATAAAACAGAGAAGCAGACAATAATTCATAATAAAATAAATTATTGTTATAGATTTTTGCAAGTATGTAATATGAAAACGTGGTATTCTAACGAGTTTTTATTAGATCGCTTATATTGTATGATTACAACCGTTCTCTCCTGCGAGAGAACGTAGCGATGTACTGCAGTGGTACGAAAATAGAGAATGAAAATCCTGCGGTTAGAGTAAGCGACAGTAAAACGTAGGAGCGTATGGTGCACCGGATAAATCGATGTCAGACTCGCCATTTGGAATCGGGACAAAAACCTTCACAACAATAGAAGCGAAAGCGACGGATAATTCAATCAAAAAATAATCACTCTGTGTTTAATCTCTTTCTTGCAAAAACAAAAACTGTGACTTCCCTGTAATCAGAGGATACATTATATAAGGTATAACATTATACATTGTAATTTTTTAAATTAGAATATTACCTTTCTTTCGAAAGAACGTTATTTCATTTTACAATAATAATTCTGCGTTCTTGTGATATTACACATTATTGCAAAAGTATACAATATATACACAAAGTTCTCCGGCATAGAATTTTAGTCAACGAATATTCGTCAACAGTACAGCTGTCGTATTACGCCATAATCATATATAATATTGCAATAAAATTCATCATACCCGATACTTTTGGATTTACATTCGGTCGAATATTTGACGATTTGTTTTAAAGTGAAAATGAACAAGAAAATTGATTTCAGTCCGGAAGTACGTTCCACATTTTATATAACACATTCTTTTACATCTCATATCTAATATCGATAAAATCTCTATTGTTTAGTTGTATTCTTATGATGCATATTTACAAATGCGGGTTAATGCAAATATGTTTAAAATTAATTAACACATCTCACAATCAATGTCAAAAAGGAAAGACCTCTATATTGACCTCCTATAATTCACAATTTCTCTCGACTTCCGTCTGAAGAAATATCTCCATTAAATTAGATATTGGTAAACGCGTATCTCGTAACGTTCATTCTATATTCCTTTTTAATCAGTTAAAATTAACCGGTTAATTAATATTGCAAGACATTAAAACTGAAGCATTATATTTTTTAGATATCGTTGGTATTTGTATTAATATTCGAGAAATTATATTTAATATCGCGTACAATGAAAAAAAACGTCAAATGCAGTAAGATACACATCTCATATCTCGTATTTTCGCGAACATGTGCCAGGTAGATTTCCGGACATTTTGACAGGATCGAAATGAGCGATGAGACATAAAAGAGCGCATGGACACTTGCCAGCAGAGAATCTCTGCGCGGACAGTGCTCTACATGAAAACAATAAACAACCGTTATATACATATATATAAATTTTTTATATTTCTATGTTTGTATATTTCGTTGCTTAAACGCTTATCATCCATTGCTGATGCTTAATTAATTTTACGCACAAAACATCGCCAAAGTCCGCTATATGGTAATCAATTTAGAGTTATGCATTTTGACCATATCATTTTGCGATAGCCTTTTCTTTCGCCGATTTGAGCTCTTAAATATTTCCTCAGCAAAAATGTTCACAGTTTGCATATCTTTGTAATCAAGCCTCGAGAGTTAAAAATCTATTAAAGTTAGCTTAAAATTAATTGAAGAATATAATTCTTTCACTTTTTTATCATTTCAATTTTTTGAGGATGTGTTACAAATAGCTACTACTAGAAATTATAATCTACTATATGTATAGGATATACACAGCTTAACATTCGCTTGTTCGCCAACCAATCGAATGTAAATACTTCGCGGGTATTATTCGTTCTTCGAAACAAAAACAAAATTTGTTTATCTGCTTTGAAAACAATCTAATTTAGTGCATTTTGATATATTTAGCCGCTAAGATTTCATCAGAATGTGCGCTCACAAATATATGCGACGTAGACAGAACAGAACCGTTTTATTTGCGAAGTTACATGTCTTATTTTTCACATTTATTATTTAATATAGTCGTTTAATTTTGAGTTTTATTTGATAAATATATTTTTTGTGCAAGCATTAGTTAAGTTTGATTGAAAAACACATTAAAATTGGTAAATATCGTAGTTACATGATTGATCGGGTAATTATTTGCATTGGATGTTTCCTATTTGAAAGCCACAGAAGTATAATTACATCTAACATTAAATTTATATAAATATTAGTGAGTGATCTATAAATCGGCAATTTGGAAAACCATTTAATGTGGACTCAATTTTATTATAAACAAGCGAACACTCGGTCTTGGATGGCATTCGTATGCGATTGAGATATTTACGCTCTCGACAAGTTGGATCATTTCAGATCGCTTTATTAGTTTTTGAATTTGGCATCGATAAATCAACCTCTTGGCACACTTACCGTTTTTCGCATCACATGTGTTCTTCTCGTCATTGTGGAAATCTCTGATTCGAGTAATATACTTCCAGTCACGTGCGGTTTTTATTTATGATGCGGACAATAAATCGTATCTCCTCATCCAAATATCGATCAACTCTATTATCTTTGAAGCTTACAAATCGTCTTACGTTATATTATGCATTAATAAAACCATATTCCAATATCTTGAATGTCCTGGGAAATAAGAAAATAAAAGTATAAAATATAATCGAAATTGTCAAGAGCAGATTTTGCAATTTTGCTACGAAATTTTATCAGTGAAATTGATCTGTCATACTCAATGATGTTGGCAGGATTCAAGCAAAAATCGAAATAGAAATTTAAGTTTTGTAATAATATTATTTACTTTTGTTTATACTAGGTTATAAAAAGAGAGTAAAGTAAATAGGACTGCTTGTTAAATTCCACTTAATCCACGCTGTCAATGTATTGTATAGCAAAAAAATTTACTTATATATAAGATACAATTTCAAATTTAATTTGTTCAACATTTTTTACTGGAAAAAATATAGGGCAAGCTTCGATTTAAATATGAAAAATACACACACCTACATGATAATACATGAAGTAAGCATCGAATAAAATCTATCGATTAGTCGAATAATCGATACCTTTTATCGCTCCAGCTGATATCGATTTAGATGACATTTTATTTACATGTACTTATACTGATATTATTTTCTATGACGAAAAGAGGCTCTCTCTTTACTAGAATATATTTTATATTCGACTCATAAACGCGTGAGAATATCGTTGAATATATATTCGTCAAATTATTCGTTTAACACGATAACGAAAGATGCCCGGAACTCCGATGGAGCAGGACAATAACGTGTTAAGGAAATTGCAAAATGAACGATCGCCGGACGAACCGAAGAACGAATCTGTTGTGCGTGAAATAACGCAGACTGATAGACTGAACAAGAAGCTGCTCGTATCGGTTTTGGAGCGTATGAAAAAATCAGACGGGCAGTTCGATAAGTTTATGGAGGACGAGAGAGGAAATTGCGAATCGCACGACGATAGTGACTTTTAAGACGACCGGTACACAAGGTAAGCTTAACCTATATGTCGACGCTTGTGTATATCGAAGAATTTTGAAATCCATCGTTTTTAGATATTTAATAGAAAATTTTATATATAAAACATTTCCCCTTTATATCGAAAAAAGGAGGACGCTTTTTGCATCCATTTCGTTGAGATAAAAGAGAAAATTGTCAGACTTCGTTCAAAGATAGATTAGAGTTAATTATTTATAAAATGTGTTCTCTATTATAAGTTTAGAATTTCTGATAATTTTGACACATAATAATGGGGTCATAATTACTTGTACTTAATGATTATATATTTTTTTAGGGATCTGCATAAGTGGTTAAATTTAATCGAAAGATACTTTATACTATCATGGCAGATATTCCTGATTATAGAGGTGATGATGATATCGTGGAGTATTATGAAAATAAAGAGTCTGATGATGAGCAGCATGGTAGCCTTGAAGTAGCAGGAGAAGCAACTTCCGATAATGAAGCAGAAACTGCGCGAAGAATTGATCCATCAAAATCTAAAACACATACAGTTAGAAACCCTATACCCAAACTGAACACAGAGCGATTGAAAGGTTCCAATGGTATTCACACCATCGAAAAATATTTTGAGGGTTTCAAGTTTTATGGCAAAGGACATGAGAAAACTGATCTCAACAGGATTATGAAAAGATTGGAACATTGGTCCTATCGATTATTCCCAAAGTATCATTTTGATGATTTTCTTACAAGAGCTGAGCAACTTGGGACAAAGAAGGATCTACAGGTCTTTATGAAAAGATATCGATTGGATATGCTCACTTCAGATGATGATTTAATTATCCATGATGACACGGATAACGAAGAGGACCAACAAGAGATTGCACCTCTGGACGACTTCGATTTATTGATAACGGAACAAATACAAAAACAAAAGCAAGCTGAAACTTCTATGCCTACTGCGGTTCCGAGCACTTCTAATGAGGATGCTTTTGATGAACTTTTGATGCAATCCAATAATATATCAAATTCACAAATACAATGCACAAGCACTGCCAAGAATGAAATGAGCGACGAGATAAAAGAAATAATCGAAAGAAATAAACAGCTGGCTATTCAAAGAAGACTCCAGAGACAGAAAGAACGCGAAGCAGGAGAATCTAAGAGAGCAAAATTAATCGAAAGCACAAATATAGAAACTCTAAATGAAAACAATAATCCTACAATTTATGATGGGACTGATGCGTCTCAGGTTGATAGTATGCATTCACAAATCAATGAAAATGCAAATGAAGCAACTGCTAGTAAGTCAGAGGAAATATTATCGAATGAGGAGCCAATAAACGACCATGTTTAAGTAAAGTACAATATGTAGTAATATAAAATTTTTGTTACATCATATATACATATAAGACTAAAATATCATTTAGAAGTATTTATTATATAACAAAAATTATTGTTTTACCTGCAATTATTGTAGAAATAAGTCAAAATGTAGCTGTTAGAATTGTTTATGAATAGATAAATTTCAAATAAATAAAAATTTATATTTGCTTATGTCATATAATTAATTTCTACGCTTTTGTGTGCTAATATATAACACATTGTTCCCTCGTATAAATGCATCTCCATATTTGTCTTTCAATTGCCCATTGACATATTCCTCTGTCTGTTCAAGCGCTATGTTCATATAACCATCTATACAAGCTAACACACCTGTAAATAGAATACTTGTTTTAGGATATACAGAGCTTCAAAAGAAAATTTCAAGATTTATAGAACATAACATACTAATTAAATTGAAAAAGAAATATTTTTATTCTGATAGTAAAGATAATAATTAGATAAATATTAATACTGCGCTAAAATATAAAAAAAGTATTTACCTCTGTAATCAACACCGCTGTTCAATTTTACGACAACAGGCCGTCCATGGATTTGTTGTATAAATTGAGATAATGCTTCCTTCCGGCTCATCTATTAATACGTACAAATATTATTTAATGTAGAGAAATTATATACCTAAGAAGTAGCGTTCAAATCTACAAATCATGTTTTATACACATCATGACATTTATCGTAAATTTCAATGGTAGCGAATAAGAAAGAGACGAGCATAATTATCACCGATATTTTACGTACCTTTGTAAATAATGCGGATATATAATCAACTCTATACACGTAGATATTTTGATTCAAAACAGTTTTAACCTAATCTAAAAACTGATTTCTCATCAAATCAACATACGTGATACCGACCGGTCGCGTCAAACTTTTCCTAACGTTAAGCCTGTATCAGACTAAGTATTGAAAAAAAGGAACTAAAATTTCCTTGTCCTGATTGGTCAAATTTCAATCTCAATGCATAGTCTGATATAGGCTTTACGTTGATTGGTCATTATATGTCTATGTATAAACCAATAGAATGCCTGAAATGCTTCGTTATTTTCATCAGAGAGAAGCCTGAAGTCCGTATCAGATTATGCATTGAGATTGAAATTTGACCAATCAGGACAAGGAAATTTTAGTTCCTTTTACCCTGATTGGTCAAATTTTAATCTTCAATACGTATTCTGATACGGGCTTTAAAGCCCGTATCAGACTACGCATTGAAGATTGAGATTGAGGATTGAAGATTGAAATTTGACCAATCAGGATAAAAGGAACTAAAATTTCCTTGTCCTGATTGGTCAAATTTCAATCTCAATGCATAGTCTGATATAGGCTTTACGTTGATTGGTCATTATATGTCTATGTATAAACCAATAGAATGCCTGAAATGCTTCGTTATTTTCATCAGAGAGAAGCCTGAAGTCCGTATCAGATTATGCATTGAGATTGAAATTTGACCAATCAGGACAAAGAAATTTTAGTCTCTTTTGTCCTGATTAGTCAAATTTCAATCTTTAATCTTCAATCTTCAATTTTCAATGCGTAGTCTGATACGGGCATAAGAGGGGTCACGCCGCCGATTTTCATAAGACACTTTTTCTGCTGGTATAGTAGCGTCAACTAGATCCATTTTAGAGTCAGCGGAACTACATGGCCACATTCACTTTTCGATACTTCTGGTAAAACAACCGGATGGTGCATATGTGTGCTAAATCCATAATTGTGGATCAAAATTGCGGAGAAATATTATGGATTTATTAATGTTTTATTAGCTATGCGTGATGTTTTGCCATTCTAGTATATATTACAGACAGCGATAATTAGTTATTATAGAAGTATTTTCATGTATATATGCGCATATGTGTGTGTGTGTGTGTGTGATATATATAAAATAAATTTTCTTAAATTAATTTTCTTGATAACTTTTTTCCTAATTTTTAAATATATAACGTGTAGAAGATATTTACACTAAATTGCTTTTACTTTTTTCTTATTCTTGAAACAAAATTATCAAGCATTTTAAGCAATATCAAATTATACGTGTAGAAGATATTTACAATAAATTGCTTTTTTCTTATTCTCGAAACAAACTTATCAAGCATTTTAAGCAAAATTATTATGCTTTTAATTCATATTAGCTTTTTATAATTAAGTATTAATTATATTATTTAAGTAATTTTTAAATTCATAAAAATTTATAAATCCAGTTTGATGCACTAGTGCGCATTGATGCACATTAAAAGCTATTATATGTAAATTTATATATAAGCATAATTTATATATAAACATAAGTAAAACGATAAAATAATTAATAATATGAAAGTCTTTTAAAAATAAATATAACAATAGATACGCTTTGCTTAACACTATATTTTTGCTCGAAGAATAAGATTCTTCGCCCTCATTTGTCCATCAAACGCTCCGAAATAGAAATTGTCTAACGAAGTGCATTTATTGAATATATAAAAACTTCTATAAAATTTTTATATTTCTTATATTTTTAAACGAAATTTTGATTGATTCATAAGATTTTTGTAAATGAAATGACATAAAAAAACGCGATATTATGCGGCTAAATATCAATTAGATATAAATTTAAAAATTAGATAAAATATTTTTTTCCTTATCTAAGTAAAAATTATCCGAATTATATCGTGTTTTTGATATCATTTTAATTAAAAATGTCATTAATCCATTAAAATTATTCTCAAACCGATAAAGTGCAAGTAAGAATCTTTTTCAACGTAAGAATCAAAGTGACATAAATCTAAATTATAAAATATCGTTTTGTTGCGATCTTTACGGACAATAATTATTTCTTTAACAACACATAGAATCAAATATATTTTGTCACGATGCTATATCATTTGACTTTTCGACGATCTAGATATAATTTGGATTAAGAACGTACCATTAAAGTTATCTTCAAAAAAATTACTTTCTAAAATAAAACAAATATTTTAATTTTTATTACATATGATTTTTGAATATTATAAATAAATTATTATAGATAGATAAAGGTCTCCGATGTCATCGAAAGCGAGAGCAAAATCAAGTAAAGAGCAAATAACGTATCGTCAAAGAGTTTCGAAGTCTCTTATATACAAGGGGGGTTTATTCTTTTATTATATAGTATTTCACGAGTATACATATATGTGTCATTATCATAGAAAATAAAACTTTTATATTTTGCATTTTACCTGTTTATGCTTTATCGTACGACTTTTTAATTATTTAAATATAATTTAGATTGAGAACGCGCAATCAAACAATCGAACCGCAGGATCGAGTAATTAACATAACGATAAGCTCTGTGATATATTAATCGTTTATTATATTTGATCTATAATTTAAAATATTTGTATAATTTAATATTCCGCTTGTATACATGTACGTCATAGTACGCAAAATATTTTCGGCTGCGAATTATCAATAACATGGTATTCTGTCTTGACGACATAAACATTAGCGCGCTATTGTTTACGTGTTACGACTTACGGCTATATCATTCACACGACAACACTCGAACAGTAATGTAGTAGTGCGAGACGCTCTGTCAAATTCCTTTTCTAAACGCGATCGCGACAAGCATCGGGAAATAATTTGATAAAATTAATAATTAATTCTCTTTCTTTTTTTTATTCTCTAAGTAACAATTATTTAAAAATACTTAATATTAAATATATTTTGTCCGATGTTTTTTTGTTTGACTTTTTGACGATCTAAATATGATCCAGATTGAGAACGCGCAATAAAATAATCGAGTAATTAATATAACGATAAGTTCCGTGATATATTAATTGTTTATTAAATAATAGATCTATAATTTAAAATATTTGTATAATTTAATATTCCGCTTGTATACGTCATAGTACGCAAAATATTTTCGGCTGCGAAATCAATAACATGGTATTCGGCCTTGGCGGCGTAAACATTAGCGCGCTATTGTTACGACTTACGGCTTTATCATTCGCACGGTGACACTCGAACAGTAATGTGGTAGTGCGAAACGCTCCGTCAAATTCCTTTTCGAAACGATACGTCGCGTTGTCGCGAATGATGCATGACATCATGGTCGTAATGACCGTAACTTACGACCGTAAACGAGTGTAAAATTACGCTCATGCGCTGGCAATAATAATTAGCCGGCTATGGAAGGAATTTTTCTCCTTCTGAGCTCTGATAGAAGTCAAAACTACATACTGGCTGATGTAGTCAGAATGAATATGGCCAGGATCAAAGAAAGGTAGGTCCAACTGGTCCAACGGAAGCAACATAGTTGACCAATATCGTGGTCAAAGGGCGCAAAAATACACATGTTGAGCAATACATGTGTTTGCGCATTTCTACGTGCAATGGCACATAATCAAGAATGCTACCGGTGCATTCTATAGGGCACGTGAATAGGACACGTGAGTAAAGCACGCGAGTAGGGCACGCAATTAGGGTACGCGATTAGGCTACGCGGTTCCCAAAATCTCGGTGATACCGGATTCTCGCTGGCTTAGCCAGCAAAAATAGGGTTGTTAAGATTATATATTAGGACTATCTTAACTTAAGATAGTCATTTAATTCCATAAGTATTTAATTGCTTAAAATTCTGAAGAAAACTAAAAAGTAGGATTCTTTTTAAGAAAACTGAAAAATAAAAATTAATTATAAAAAATTTGTAGAAAAATTAATAAATTTAATTTTTCTGCAATTTAAATTAAAAATTGACTAGTAGAAAAATTAAAACTTATTATAAAAAATTTCAAAAATAACACATGCTACACCTTTTTTTATACATAAAAAAGTGCGTATGTTCCTCCATTATTATTAATATTAATATATTATTGTTTTAATGTGCTAAAAAGATTTAATAGAGTAGATTGAACATATGGATATAGCTAATGTATATAGATAAATTTATATTTTTTAAGCAATCTTAAATTGCAATCAATTTGCCTGTTTCTATTGACTTTAATATTGTATTACAAAATACATATTATGTATAAATGTAACGTAAAATGTGCGTTTAAAACTTCGAGACAAGTCAAATGGGTACCTCGATATCAGTGAAATATCAACAAATTAATATATTTAAATGCTACAGAAAAAGATTAATTATAGCTTAGAATTATTATAATTCTATAATTATTATAATGCTTGATATTATTTTGATTTATTTTATGTGTTTTAAATTTTTTTTTTAATTTCGCTGTTATCGGGTTCGATTCGTCTCGAGCAGTTGGTACCCGAGATTATTTGTACTCGCACATTTAACACTAGCTACAATAACGCAGTGTATGTATTTTATTATCCATAAATATAGTCATTTGTAACCACATTTTCATAAAAATTGTTATATCCATTTAATTTTTAATAAAGAGATATATTTCTTAATAATGAAAGAACACATTTTCTCGCGCGAATTTCAAGCTTGTGAATTAAAGATAATGACAATGGCAACTGTCATTGATTCGTTACCGAAATCATTGCTATCGGGAGCAGTCTGGAAGATCCGGGATTCGTTCCCTCCTGCAGCGAGGTTCCTGATATTCAATGGATCACTTAACTTTTCTTTGTGAATAGATCTTACGGGGTCCGATGTAGAAGCAAGAAGTTGATCGTTCTCCACCTTTAAGATTGTTCTTGTCTTTGTCGGATATTAACCGGCGTGTTATCTGGCGGAGGGATCTTGATCTGGTCAAATTGTTGGGTCAGTTATCCTCCATTAAACGCGGCAATAACGCAATGTTTTTATAACGGTATCTTAAGATTTATAAGATTTTATTCTGTTTAACCAATCCGCCGCGAAACAGTACATATATTCTTATTCTCAATTGCGAAATTTAATTTAATTTAATTTAATTTAATAAAATCACGCATTTGAAAATAAATCGGGCGTTAGATTTTATATTCAAATTATATACTGATGTCCTATATTACAGACGCGATTATAAAAAGCCAAAATGTCCGTCGAAACATTTTTGTTTAAGTATGTAATTATTGTATTGTTTCTTCGATTGCATGTGTATTGGAATCGCGAATATTACGGCTATTGTCGATTTATTTATTCGTCGCATTTTTTTTGCAAATTTTAAATCGCGGTTTATCTTGTGATTTAATCGTTGATTTACATCGAAGCTTC
>NW_021851936.1:289192-312705 GCF_003651465.1 Formica exsecta
GGAGATTAACCGGCGTGTTATCTGGCGGAAGGATCTTGATCTGGTCAAATCGTTGGGCCAGTTATCCTTCATTGAACGCGGCAATAACGCAATGTTTTTATAACGGTATCTTAAGATTTATAAGATTTTATTCTGTTTAACCAATCCGCCGCGAAACAGTACATATATTCTTATTCTCAATTGCGAAATTTAATTTAATTTAATTTAATTTAATAAAATCACGCATTTGAAAATAAATCGGGCATTAGATTTCATATTCACAAATGTTCTATATTATAGACGCGATTATAAAAAGCGCTCAAAATGTTCTTCAAAACATTTTCGTTTAAATATATATTAATTATATTGTTCCTCCGATTATTCCAAGAATTACATATGTATACATTGAAATCGAGTATTACGGCTATCGTTGATTTATTTATTCGTCGCATTTTTTCGCAAACATTAAATTGTCGTTTATCTTGTGATTTAATCGTTGATTTACATCGAAGCTTCGTCTATCTTTTCTCGGATATTTTCTTTGCAACTCTACGCAAAATGCGCCAGTATAATCTAATTGTAAATACTTTTTTCTTCTTAATTGAAAAACAATCGATAATTTTATTAACGACTCTTTTGACCAGAATTGTTTGCATTATATAAAACTTAATAAGCTTTCTAATTGCATATTGATCATTAATCATAAATATCGCATTAACCATTCCTTATCAGTTATATTTTATCTAAAATTGAATATTTCAGATATTTTCGTGTAATCAATTATTTTGTATTACATTTTAAATTATATTTTATATTAATTTTTATATTATATTTTGTAATATAATTAATTTTATATCAGATATATAGAATTAATTATAATATATTTGTAATACATGTTTATATATATTTTACATGCCCATATATATAAAAGTATTTCAATTATAATTTATTATTGCTCTAGTATATACTAGAATGACAAAACATCACGTGCAGCTAATAAAACATTAATAAATCCATAATATTTCTTCGCATTTTTGATCCGCAATGTGTTTAGCACGGACATGTACCAATCGGTCGTTTTACCATGCATCAAAAAGTTTCTGACCATATAGTTCCGCCGGCTCTAAAATGAATCCAGTTAGCGCCACTGTACCAGCTAGGAAAACGGCCTCATGAAAAACGGCGGCGTGGCCCCTCCCAGGCTTCTCTTAGCTTTCATAAGAATTTTAAACCACAGGTTACACAGCTCGAAAGATGAGATCACATGAGCGTATTTTCGATTGCGTTCAATTTGGCGCTATTACTAGTGTTTGGAAGCGTTTGATTAACCAATCAGAAAAGAAGCAAAGATTTCTTTATCTCGATTGGTCAATAAACACTTCCAAGCATTTATAGCGCTAAATTGAAAGTAGTTTTCATTGAATACATCACGGTTTTTTTTTTACTTTTGCATTCAGAAAATTTGTAGCAAAAATGTTCTTCCAAAAGAACAAAAGACAATGTGTATTAACAAATATCTATTTATAATCTTTACACATCTTTAATCTTTATTCGGTAATATGTGCCCCATTTCTTTTTTCAATTTATTTCGAATAATTTCGAAATTAATCTCTAACATTTTATTTTTTTATCGGGAGAAGCAAACTTCCGTGAATACGTATTTTAAAATTTTGGTAGAGATAAAATCAAATATGCAAACAAAATAAAAAGACTATAGAATAAGAAATAAAGAATAAGAAATAAAAACGACCTTTGAAACCGAGTTCGGTTTCAAAGATCATTTTTATTTCTTATATTCTGTGTCTTTTTATTTTGGAACCGAGTTGTTTTTATGACTTGCGATATTACTCACTCGATTAGTCATTTTGAATTGTGTCATTCAAATATGAGTGGCAGATATACAATAAGTAAGAATACTGTTGTAACAATAAGCATATGCATATAATTATTATTAGTTACATACAAATGACTAACCGATAGTAGCAACATATATATAATTTGCGATATACAAAGTATATATCCTATATATATGCATGAATCTTTTTAAAATATTTTCGTGTTAAAAGAATATATTTTGTAAATCTGCTTATTAGAATAACATTTTGTATTTAGAATATATATTTGCATAAGTTTTGAGATAGATAAATGCAGTATATTTGCATAAAATTTGAGAGAGGGAGCAGAAGGGAGAAAGAAAAATACAAGACACGAAATGTATAGAAAGTGCTGTTAAAATGTATGTCAACGGCAAGTATTCCGTTTATTTGACCGATCATGTAATACTTCTTTTTAGATCTATTTTTTTCTTTATACCTCTTGCATTTTAAGCACGAGTTGTGTACCATTTCGTAACAGACCTCTCGACGTGAAAAAGGAGAAGGAAAGCAAAAGTGTAAAGAGTGCAGGAGATCTGTTGTGTTGTAACTTCTTCGTCTTCTTCTCTTTATGGCTGGTTAGGCTTCTTGCGAATTTGCCTATGTCAGTTGGTGTCGATCTGTTGTAACGCATTCTCCTTGCCCTCCTATCTCCTCTCCCCCCCCCCCTTTCTCATCTATCAGCTGTATACACTTTTACTTTGAGGCCAACTTCGAGGATCATCGGAGACTGTGACTGGAATTTGTCAGTTGATCCGCGTTCCTCGATCGTTTTAGTTCAGTATTAATCAGTATTTAGTGAAACAGTATATTAATAAAGGTGTGTGCATTCATTGTTTAGGATTTACGAATTGCAAAATTTCATTAAACACAGCGCAATATACAACGCGAAACATACACATCAGAGAAGATTCGAAAATGTTTTCCCTCGCGATTGTTGCGTAAATGTTTTGTTCGTATAGTTCAAAGTGTTAATTATATAAATATCATAGCCTTCTCAGAATATAGGTGTCCCTCTTGTTTCGTGATTAATATTATTTTCGATTCCGGGTCGCGTAATAATAATGGTATATTGGCTACCGAAGAAACGTTTTGTGAAAAGGTATTCGATCGCTTCATTAAACCTGCATGTTTTAGACGATTTTTGTATACGAATTCCTTTTCCCGTCTTTTCCTTTCCAGAAGAAAAAAGACGAAATACGTTCTCGATCGATACATAACATTACTACTATTACACAGACATTGGTTTGGTCTGACAATGAGGAACTAAACACGTTATAGCCCTAGTTCACTAATCTATATCTACATCTATATACTTATGCTGTCACTTTCACGTGCCTTAGACACTAATATTTCACATAGGAAGTGTTACACGTATATGTCGTGTGAGAGAAAATAGCAGAGAAAATTTTTTTTCTAATAATAAGTAGAATAGTGTGTCGTGTGCAATTTGTAAGATAATTTTGTCAGTTTTAAAATCTAAGGAATGTGAATTTTTTTAAATATACGAAAGTGTGAATAAAATATATAATAGAAAAAAATATATTCTATTTTATAAAAAAAATTGATAGACATTTATTGTATATTATTTCTATATCATTTCTATATCACATCAAAGGACCATTATTTGTAAATATTTATGTATAAAAGTTACATTTATCAGATCATTCTGTTATATAGAAATATTGGATATATATATATATAGAGCATTGGGAGAGATTGAAATGAAGCATTCAATGTAAGAATTTTTATCAGGAATATTATATACTTAAAAAAGGGATTATTCGATATATATATAAAATATATATACTTTTTATAAACTTTTTTATAAAATATACAAGTACTATTGTACTCTTTCATTATATTACTTTAATTATCTTATATATCTATATTTAACTTAATAATGATAGAAAAATTATTTCTTACAACAAGTCTCTGGAATTAAATTTGATCAAAGAAAGAGGACTTGCGACAAGAAAATACTATAAATACGACCAGTAATCACTAACAATCATGATGTCGAATTATCTACTATTAGCAACGATAGTGCCATTCGCCATCTATGAGATATGGTATACAGGAATGTAAGTTATATTGTTATATAACTGTGAATATCTTTATATTCATTTTTATTTGTTATATGTATTTTTATTTATTTAACTTTGTATTTATTTATATTTTTATATTTATTGATGTCACTATACATGTAATAATATAGTTTGCAAGCTTATTTAAACAAAATAATGTAAGATGTATATTTTTGTTTGTTAGATAAAATTTATGTAAACTCTAATTTTTAATGCAATTGTCTAAAATTCATCATGACACAGTGTGATATATTGTACATTATTCTTGTGACTCACAGTGGATCAATGTTAATTTATCCTTCAAAAAAAAAAAAAAAAAAAAAAAAAAAACTTTTTCATTTTTTACTTAAGAGCAGTAGGAGAAGGACTTTAGACTCCACTGTTTTTGTTATCGGTTGTTGTGTAAATTGGAGTAAGAGTGGGGTATGTAGAATTGCAGAAAATACATTCATCAAAGAAAGAGAGAGTGACTTGACTAGATAGAGTATAATTCTACGATTACATAGCACATTCCATGTTGTAATACTAATTTCTCTCTCTTACTCTCTCTCTTTCTTGCTTCCTCTCAGAGAAGGAAATATTTTGAGAAAGTTTCTTTGTTCGGATGACTGTTTGTAAGTATTTTAACAATTTGTAAAGAGATTTACATAGAATGCAATGTGTAGATTTAATCAATTTTATTAAATTTATAATTTTTAGACAAATTTTTATACATATACAAAGGTTTTTACACAAATTAAAATAGATCAAAATTAAATCCAAATAATAGTGTACAAAATATAACGATAATACAATAAAGTATAAATTTAGTCTTTGATAAGAATAAATAATAAAATATAAGTATTCATACTTTCATATATGCTTTATTACCAGTTATATGCAACTTGCTCTATGTTATCTATTCATATATATATATATATATGTATAAGAGATATCATAAAGTAGTGCAATAAAAAAAATATAGTCAGATTTTTTATAAACAGCTTTATGTCATAAACATCAAGAAGTATATGTGATTGTGTTCTGTATATTTAGTTTATGAATTGAGTGTGTACATATCTTTATCAAATTATGAATGAATAGGAATGTAAAAATAATCTGATGAACCGATGAACATAATAAGGTACAATATCAATATATGATATTTTTCGCATATATTATTTGCTACTTAAAATTTAGTTTATTTTATATTTTGTTTCTATCTTAATATGTGTATTATCTCTTACATTTAATATGTGTGTGCATTTAGAAACATTCTATATATGTGTTCACTTCCTAACAACTACTGCATGCAGCTATCTCATTAGTTTCTTGTTGTTGCTATTCTCAGTTGTGAAACTTCTAGAATTGCTGTTATTTCGTTTCTTTATTAAAATGCTAGGAAGTGTTTGAGTGTGCAATGACAAAAAATCAGTAATTATTATACATGAGTTACTCAAGAATCATCCAAAGTTCTTTCAAAATCTTTCAATCAGTTTGAAATCATCTTTTTCTGTATGAGATTATTATTTGCAATACTCTTTGCAATCATCTTTATATATTTCTGTAATAATATCAATTATATAGATAATATTATTATTTAGTAATTTGTTATATTTATTTATTATATTATTATATTCACAGTTAAAGATAGCTTGAAATTATTTGAAAAGTACATACTTTTTTATCATATATATTTGCTTTGCTTGAAATTTATTTACCAAAAAAAGCTCGTTCATTTTAAATAACTAATTATACTTAGAAGAAATGCCAAAAAATATTTATCAAAAGAAGTTTGCTTCATAATCAGCAAACAAATATACGACTAATAAAGAACTAGATGATTTTGTATGTTTGAAATTGTTTTTGCTGTATATATCCTGTTAGTGTTACTACTATACTTATGACTAGATGTATTGAAATTATAATAGATGAAAACTTTGCTAAATTATTAGATACTTATATTAATTTATGTATGTAAATATATAAACTTTGTATTACAGATGTTTAATTTGGACTATGAAGGCATCTGCACTGATATATCTCATTATATTTGGGCTTCTGCCTGTAATTTTTCATTATTCCTATAGCATTCAAAAGAAGATACTTTTCTTAAATTTTGGTAAGTATATAATTAATATTATACATCTAACCAAAAGTAATAAACAGCATTATATAAAATTAGTATAATTGCAATAACTTGAAAGCTTTTATAAATCAACTAATATATAAGGGAAAGATATGTGCAGAATAATATTTTGTCGTTTTGATTCAAATATGTTGAAATTTGATGCAAATTATGTAATATCTTATATGTTAATATGTTGTTTTAATCTTTTTCAGTGCAATGGCCACTTAATGTGGAGTTTTCCGATCCAAAATCAGTTGGAATGGAAGGTGCTAGAAATTTTTATTTACATACTGATCAACAAGTAAAAATAGGTGTATGGTGAGTGATTACAGAGATCTATGTGAAATTTTTAATCTGAGAAGATACATCATTTTCTACATCGTTGTATTATAATAACATAGTCCATATTGTTATATTAAAAGTTAGTGCATTTACAGGCAGATATTACCACGGTCTTTATTAAATAATTCCATTCCTGCAACAGATGAAGCTTACGAAGCAGTTTTAAATAATTCCACACAACCTGTGTTCCTATACATGCATGGAAACAGCGGTAATAGAGCAAGTCTGCATAGGCTCGAGCTTTATAAGCTTTTCCAAGATTTGGATTATCATGTCATATGTTTTGATTATAGAAGTAAGTGTTGGAAGTTTGGATTTACTTTTAGAACGATTTATGATCTAAAAATAAAAGTGTTCAAGTATTGCATTAAATGCATTTCCTAATTAATTTTGTCAATTTAGGCTATGGTGATAGTGATGTAGTTGAACTCTCTGAAGAGGGTGTAGTTATGGATAGCAAATATGTTCTTGAGTGGGTTTTGAAAAAAGTTAATGGTTCAGCTCCAGTTTTTGTTTGGGGTCACTCTTTGGGAACTGGGTAAGAGATATAAAAAAATTTGATTTTTCTTCATATAATTAATATAATATAATATTCCTCAGGAATAATCTGTTATATGTGTTGTCTTAAAATAAAGATTTATTTTTCATTAGAGTCTCTGCGCATGTATTAGCTCTACTGGCAACTGAAAATATACAACCAGCTGCATTGTTTCTGGAAGCGCCATTTAACAACATAGCGGATGAATTAACAGAACATCCATTTTCACAGGTATTTAAGTATTTATTTCTCAACTATAAAAGTTGCATTGTTTCTAATATAATCTTCTTTTTTATATTTTTAGTTATTCAAACATTTACCATGGTTTCATTGGTTGATTGTTGAGCCATTTTATAAGAATAATTTACGATTTGAGACTGATAAACATATTGCCAAGATTGAGTGTCCTATTATGATATTACATGCCGAAGATGATGGCGTAATTCCAATCTTTTTGGCAGAAAAGGTATATTCTACATCTACAACTTTAGATGATTGCATACAGATTGTTATGAGCCAAAAATTTTTGCTTTATATATGTTTCAGCTCTATAAAGCGGCAATAGATAGTCATGGAAATAACACAGATCAGGTTCAAATGATAAAAATAGATTCAACCTATGGACTTGGACACAAGTATATCTGTAGATACAAGGAATTACCTAGTATAATTAAGTAAGTTATTAATGTATTATTAAAGTACAAACACAATAGTTTACTTTTCTTCACGAAAATTTTACATTATTATATTTTCAGGACATTTGTCGCTAAAGCAAACAGAAATCTGACTGAATAATTTACCTAGACTAGAAAACTGGAATTGGAAATTGTCCCACTGTCCATAATTTCTTAGAGATTATTTGATTTTTATATGAACAGTTACATATTTTCATGATCAAATTTGTTCTAGAACAACCTAAGTATCTGAAGAGAACACAAACCTAAAGGAACTATAGAACGAACTAAAAGTCTTATGAATGCTTTTCTTATTTGGAAATTGTCCACTTTT
The DNA here is from genome assembly GCF_003651465.1 of Formica exsecta. Taxonomy (NCBI): domain Eukaryota; kingdom Metazoa; phylum Arthropoda; class Insecta; order Hymenoptera; family Formicidae; genus Formica; species Formica exsecta. Next base: position 297,131 of record NW_021851936.1, read on the forward strand.
TCTGTGTATATTAAAAATATATTTATCTAAAATTTGATATTTAATATTTTAGAGTATTAATGTCCAATATGTGTGTGTGGAAGATTTGCGATATCAAACAAGATTCAGTGCACTCAGTTTATTATATTCACTGTATAAAATTTATTTAAATTTATTAAATATGTAAAACTTATTTATAGATTATATTTAGTTAGTTTAAAAAAATATATATGTAATTATATGTGTGATATATGTAAGACATTAATTCTTAGAGAATTAGTGTTTAGTGTATAATGACATTTTTATATGTCATAAACAAATATATTCAAAAATATGACTCATCTGTTAACTAAATGGAAATATGTTAATACCAAATACTGTGATAACAGACACAATTTAATAGAGATTATTAATTTCATGTAATTAATTCGTATGTGACGCAGTTTATATATAAAATATTCAGCATTCTCGAAATGATGGTACTACTACTTTTTCTTTATATAATCCTCTTATTTGTAGCAACGCATAATTTTAGATGTCACATAGAAAGCGTATTATATTTATTTCCATATTGATATTAAATGTTGACATATATGTATAAAATGTGGGTGTCGCGTGCATATGCGTGTGCGAATTTGACGTATATCTAATATATATTATCTATATAATATCGATATTACATATTAATCTAAAATAATTTGCAAACAACTTTCTCGTACATCTTGCTTTATAAGTATGAATATACACTTCATTTTTATTATTTCACTTTTAATATCAATAGTATAAAAATTAAAACAAAGTAATAATAGAAAGAAGAATTCTCTCTGTTATTAATGTTTGTTATTTGCCAGTTCCGTATGTGGCATGCATCAAAATTTGAATGTTGCGCCGTAAATGACATGAAACATATAGTTGAATCTCCCTATTCTTAGTACAGTTCTGTACTTTAATATAATTTCCGTATTCTTAACAGCTTATAACAGCGCGATCAAAATTTTTATAGGTCTGTTCGTGTTGCTTGCACTTTCTACATTTCGAATTCTTTTCTGTCTCTATTTCAATGCTCGAAATATACGTTCGCCTCATTTTAAACATAGAATTTCTGGGGATTGCAAACAACACGAATCTCATTCTGTGCATACGCTATTCAAGTAGAGGGAAAATAAGTGTCGAGAATAAGGAGTTTGTCGAGTGACGTCTACTGTCGTCTGTATACATAAATGCGGATGTTATTATGTTGCGCGCGCAATAATGGCGCGTGCAGCAGACGACAGCTGATGCGTGAGATAGGAGGGGGAGTGAACGCGGAAGCATGGCAAAACGGTGAAACACGTGTCTCTCTCTCACGGTTGTCGCACGACCGTCCCGTGAAGAGGGTGATCCGGATATTCGCAATACGTTTGTCGTCGACGACTACGACGAAGAGCCGAAAGAAAGGGCCGGAAGAATATCGATCGATCGAGGGAGGGGTTGGGAGGGGCGGGGATGTCGCAGGACGCAGAGTGCTCGTTCGCCGGCTGCGCGCTTCGCAGTTTGAGTGTGTTTGAGACTTGAGGCTTGAGTGAGTAACCAGTCCGGCCTTCGCCTTCCTCGCACGAAGGTTCACTTCCGCATAATTAAGACGTCTCGTATCTCCGCTTCCCATCTCGCGGATTTAGCAGGGATAAATGACACAACGAAATCCCATATGTAGAGCACGTGGTACGATATATCACGCTCCACTTTTATTCTGTCAATTTTCTTCACGTGATTTCAGTTTCCTGTTATGCTTTTCTTGATACGTAACGAATATGATTTTATAATAGATAAAAGTTCGATTTTATATTCGATCACGAGACGGATCTCATGGAATAATCCTAAGAATTCTCGTGAGCCGTTCTCTACAAACATATTATAGTTAACTGAGATTCGCAACCGATTTTCTATTCTTGTCTAGTCTTATTCTTAACAAAAAAGAGTTGCCATTCATGTTTCTAAAAAAAAAAAAAAAAGAACGAGAAAGTAGATGTAAAGTGCTCATGGATAGATTTCTCAGTCATTATTTTGACTGATAAGGAGTGTCTGCAATTTTCAGACAAATTTTATACATATCGCGTTGAGATTAATATCTTTTGCATATAGAATTTTTTATATTAACAATTAGTGATTTCTCGATTAGTTATATTCATAAAACAACGTCGAATTTTAATAAAATTTGTAATAAATCTGCATATATTAACCGATCGATATACGAAAGTTCAAAGTTCGCCGCTTTGCACCTCATCGCGTGTCATAAAATTAAAATTTCGAGAACGCGTTGCAGGTAGACGCTTCTATCACGAAGAACTTACTTTTCACGAATTTTAGTTACATATATATTGTTAGGAGAATAGAAATATATAATATTCTTCTAATTTTTAATTTACAATATATCCTTTTTTCTTCGCAGATCTATATTGATGTTGCTTTAATTTTTACAAATTTTTGTTGAGAGACATATAATTTTATTCGAGGGAGATCGTCTGATCCTGTCAAGCATAACTTTGAATATCCGCGCCACGAAGAGAGCGTGCAACGCCATCGTTGCATGCTGCGCGATGCACTTTAGTTTGATGTCTCGACCGCTAGGCGGTTGTCACCTTGTACTGGCTGCAATTATTTGATTAAATAATTGCAAAAGTTGTATTAAAAGTTCTACGATAGATCCAAATAATTGTCACCTACGATAATCGGTATTTTAATTTATTATAAAATTCAAATATCCGAGTTTTCGGGGTTTAAAGTCATACTAATAATACGAGTTCTTCATTGTGGCGTTTCTCGATAGTGCTCGTGTACGATGCAATTCGTATATAAGGATGAATCGCAGAGAATGCTTACGGGTAGTCTGGTGCTTCCCAGGGAGAACTACGAACGCATATATGCGGCCTTTTCTCTTCGCTTTATATAACGATGTCTCTGTTCAGCATCATATCCAGTACTCACGTTCAGTTCGAAAACCACGTGCGTACAGGTTTGAAACCACAAAAAAAAAATCGGGTCGGTATTGCTTGTTTGTCATTTAAAGAACGACTGAGGAAGCGAAAATTGACTATCTATTTTGCAAAAATATTTAAAAAAATTTTGTTCCTTCCCAACATTTTTTTACAACGCAGTGAAAAGTGATGACGTTCTTATGAATTTTCTGAAATTATATCGTTTAGAAAATATTTATTTTATATATTTAAAAAATCGTTTTGCATATATAAAGATTTCGTAAATCAATTATTTCTGGGTCTATCTCTGACATACGGTCTATTTTTTTATCGAGGTATTTATTATTGAGACACGGATTGAAGACGATCTGACAGATATAAATTTTATAAAAATCCATCTAAAATTTTTCTTCTGGGTTTTTTACGATATTTGCTCGCTGCCACATGGACTAATGGGCGTATCCTAAACAAACATTGACCGAATACGTGGACGAAAAAACTCGAAAGATCCAGCTTATTTTGAGATCTGACCATGACCATAAGAGTGGTCAACGAGATTTGAGTTGAAAGTATGCATTATCTAACGCGTGAAAGGAGGGAGGAGGAAAAGGTGCGGGGAAAAGGCGAGAGGGGCAAGGCGAACTGTTGTCAAACAAGTCGCCGATGATTATCCTCGCATTCTATCGAACGAGCGTGTGTGACACATGTTCGGTATGAAATAAGATTTTTGTTTTCTCGCGATTCTGAAAACGAAATCTTATTTCGTCTCGAGTGAAAATAAGAGAAACATCGGTGAATGTCAAGTGTATCATTTACAAAACGCATCGCACGATTACCGCGCTTCTTGTTATCAGAACTGAGGAAAAAGATCCGCGATTCATGGAGCAGGAAGATATGAGCGGAAATGAGGAAGAAGATACAAGGAGCGAGCGTGGCACGCCGGAGGGCTCCTTCGAGAGTTCGAACGTGTCCCTGGAGATAGAAGAGTTGGAGACGGGAAGAGAAACGAGTATTTTCAAGTACTACTCGTATAAAAATACGGGTGAGTTTTTTAAATGCAGATAACGGTAAATCGGATTTCTGTTAATAAACTCTCAGATAGTGCGAGCTCTGATAAATGACAAAGTGCATAAACTTGAGTAAACTTGACATTAAGGTAAACTTTACATTGGTATTGATAGTATGAAAATGTATCTCGCGGTTATCATGAAAGCAGAAGTTTAAAAAATCGCTCGCTTGTGCATGCGGTCGTCAGAATTTTACTTTTGTCAGTTAAACTTTGCGAAATCAGCGATATTTAATAATATCGATAGTAATGTAAAAAAAAAAAACACCGCCTTTTACGGTTTGACTAAGGGTGCTTTCCGATTCACGCATGATGCATATAATTCATCATTTATTCTTGTTTAATTTATTCAGTGAACAACAAGGATAAATAATGCATATTATGCATGAAACGGAAAATGCCTAAAATCAGCTTGCAATGCGACTTTTGCTGCGATGATACATAATACAAAGTCGATTCTACGATGTATATTGGACTTTGGACGTGGCCGGTCCGTAATGATAATCGAATGTAGATAAGAATGACGATGTAACTTTTCTAAACCGGATTAAGGAAATTCTTGAACGTAAAGAGTTCTTCGCTTATAGAGAGAATAATTGTAAAAAATAAAATTGAGTTTCTTTAAAGATCACAAATGTAGATAAGAATGACGATGTAACTTTTCTAAACCGGATTATAAGGAAATTTTTGAACGTAAAGAGTTCTTCGCTTATAGAGAGAATAATTGTAAAAAATAAAATTGAGTTTCTTTAAAGATCACGTAATCGTCAGTACAAAAGTATATACAAGTGCCAATATTTTCACGGTCACAGATCTAGTCCTGCCAGAAATACAACGTGACACAGTACACGTGCATCGTATAATACACGCGAAATGTCTATAATGCATGTTTGTTTTAATCAAAAGCTCTAATGTGATCAGTCATCAAAGAATTATTATGTATTCGAGTTATCGAAACTTGCCCAGTGCCCACGAGGCGTAATTTCAAGCTGGTTTGTTTGTAAGTAATCATACTGGTTCGTGAATAGGCAACGAAACTTGATGTAAAGTTAGGCCAGCTGCGAGTTTGCATCACACGGAGCTGGGTGCTATATGTGGTAGCATGCGTGAAAGTGCGTGGTAAAAAGCTGATTAAGCAGACGGGACAAATAGACGTAAACTTCTTTATTCTCCGGTTTCAGATAAGATTGAGCTTGCGTGGAGAAGTAAATTAGCAACTCTGAATTTTTGATTAATTGTAGACGTCGATATTCATAGATGTATATTATGAATATTTAACGAACATTAAGACGTATAAAATTAACACACGAGCAAATATAAAATTAATTTTATAAATGTGCAGAAAAAAATATATTTTTGAAAATTTATATAAGGGAGAATATAAATATTGGATAGAGTTTTATAAAATTAATTGAGAATTTGTATTATGTACAGTATCATGTCAGATCTGTTCAGATTTCGCGAAGCTACACAGATACACACAAATTTTATCTGTATAATGAGCGATGCAAAATTCTGGGAAGTAGTTAATTGATATAATGTTGAGTAATGAATAAATTACGTGCATAATGACGAAGGCATGTGTGCGCGATTAAACCGGTTCATATGATATCGTAATAAGTGTGATTAAACCGGTTCATTTATGATATCGTAATAAGCGTGATATATATTTTGCTATACAAATGATAAGCTTTTCAGGTCATCGCAGATATTATAGAAGCTCGTTTTATCGGATTTTACGACGCACGAACAACAATTTCTTATTATTCTTATATATTATTTTTATTATTTCATAAACATATTTTGAGAAAATATATAAATATTTTGCACATTGCGATGACGCACGTAGCAGTGTAAATTCTCCCGTCAATCAATCGCGCGGGCGCACGCCGTTTTGGTACGAAATGACGTCACGATTCTCGCCATGTGGCCGGCTTTCTTCATTCAAGACGAGCCGTGCTTACGCATCTCATTGTCAGCCATGTGACAGCTTCGCGCGTTATAGCTTATTATTAGCGTGGTAAGGCGAGAGAGAAATAGACAAGGGTGAACTCTAGAAGGGTGAAAGTAATTAATTATCGATTCGCGAAGATGTTATATAAGCAAAGATGGGAATAATGAAGAGAAAGAATATTTGGACATATATTTCTGATCTGAAAATCAAACGATCATGATACAATTGCGATCGAAGATAGCTATTAATACTCGCTGTATATTTCAACAATCTTTATCGATATATAAATAAGAAACACGATGTTGAAACGTGATGTTGCGATAACGAATTTTGACTAAAGTGATGGGAGGATTTAAGGTAGCACGAGGCACGTACGAAATAAACATCCCATCCATAGCAGCGACATTGTCGTATCTGTGTAGGACATTTACACACTTTCCCAGACAAATAATTGTTAGAAAACAATATCTGTGGACTGGAAAAGATATGCGAAACACGAGTGGCTGAATCGGGAATCGAACTCGAGTTTTTCGAACCGAGTCTTTTCACGAATCCAATGGATAAAAAAGAAAGACAAAAGAATATTGCAGCGACAACAATATAAGCTTATAATATAGAATGCATAAATACAAGGTTGTCACTTATGATCCACATAAATTCCTAGTAACCGAAGTTTTATGTAACTGTACAGGATAATAACGCGCGCATTTTTTTTTTTAAGTTTCTAATAGCTTGTAAGTTATATCTTACAATTATCATATGTATATAATAGATGGCAAATTTATTCTTTTTCTACGTATTTTTTTTTTTAGGCTGCCATCAGTGGATTCTGTTTAAGCATTTTTATTGAAGAAAATTGTTTCTCTTTTTTAGACACGATGCGAAGCACAACAAGAAAAATAGGACCGCTTGTGGGCGCAATTGATGTCGGCACGCGGACTGTCCGCTTTGTGGTGAGAGAGTACTTATACTTATCGTAAAGTATAGCTTCCCCGATATAACATTATCAGCATTATAATTTCCCATGCTTTTACATATTTACTCAAGTTTAGAATTTAAATAAGAATTTTAAAACAAAAATATCGTAGTTTTTAGCGTAATAATTATGTCGAAAAACCGATTGAAAACCGTTAATGATGTGTGTATAATTAATTACAATTTTATCTCATTTCAATAAAATTTTTTCTAATAGTTTTAGTATACATGAATAGAATTTGTTTCTAAAATAATTATTTTTCTAGATAATTTGTTAAATATTTTAGGATTACTCCTAAAAATTATAGGATACATATAAAAATTTTATTATTTTAATCAGCGTTTTTTAAATTGAGATAATTTTTTATATTTATATATTTTCATAACAGATATTTTATAGAATATAAAGAAATCATGTTTCTTTTATTTAATATTGTGTACCTTAAACAATTGTCATTGTTTTAACAGTCATTACTTAAAGTGAGAATTATTTTTCTGTAGGTATTTAACGCGAAGCATGTTGCGGAGGTTGCATCTCATCAAATAGACATTGAACAAATCAGTCCACAAGAGGGATGGGTGGAGCAGGATCCCAAAAATATCTTTATGGCGGTGAAAGATTGCATTAACATCGTAAATGAAAAATTAAATATGCTGGGGATGAAGATTGACGAAATCATGACAGTGGGTGTCACCAACCAGAGAGAGACTACGGTAGTATGGGACGCATTTACCGGCGAACCACTTTATAACGCTATAGGTGGGTATAGATTTTTTCGCGTTTTGCGATAAAAATTTAACTGCGAAAAAACGTTATCTTTACCCTGAGAAAAGAAGACTTAAAAAGTCTTATATATTGGACATGTTGTGTTTTAAGGAAAATGTCTGGATTAATTATTTCATTTCATGAAAGATCTCTGAAAAAATAACCCGAAAAGATTCTGTGAGAAAATGTTTGGTTTCAGTGTGGTCCGACATCAGAACTGATACGATCATGGATCAGATTATAGCAAAATTTCCGGATCAGAGCAAGAATCATCTGAAACCTCTGTGCGGTCTTCCTGTCAGTCCGTACTTTTCCGCTTTGAAGATTCGTTGGTTGAAGGACAATCTGTCGACTGTAAGAAGGGCAATTCGTGAGAGGCGGTGCAAAATGGGAACCATGGATACCTGGATCGTTTGGGTACGTGACAAAGAGATATTATAGCGAAACATTAGTACGAATTAGCGGGTATGACTAATCTATGTTGTGCAATTGAATTATTAATTAACGGCTGCTATTTGACATTAAAGTAAAATTATCGTTAATATCAGGTGATAATTGAGTTATGCTATATATTATAAGTGTGATTCGTTATTTAACATTTGAAGTGTCGTAGACAAAATTAGTGTCTTGAAAAGTAAGTTCTTGATTATCGATTTATTCTTCGAGAATGTATCTGGCTGAAGAAACTAAAAATCTTATGATGAAAGAAATTGCGGCAGAATTAATGTTAAAATTCGTTGTAGAACTTAACAGGGGGTAAAAACGGTGGACTTTATATCACCGATGTAACGAACGCGTCGAGGACGATGTTGATGAATATAGAGACGCTCTCCTGGGATCCCACGTTATGCAGATATTTCGACATTCCTATGCAAATGCTGCCAGAAATCAGGAGCAGTTCCGAAATATACGGCAATATCTCGATTCCCCCTCTGTCTGGCATTCCCATATCCGGTGTATGTAAGATCTTGCGATAAAAATGATATAGAGATGGAGAAAATACGCGTTTCTCTATTACACATTTTCTGTTTCTATTAGATTTTAGGAAACCAACAATCAGCTTTGGTAGGACAAAATTGCCTGAAGAAGGGACAAGCGAAAAACACGTACAGAAGCGGTTGTTTCCTGCTGTGTAACACAGGACATGCTGTATGTAATATTAAAATATTTATATAAAAGATTAAAAAGATTTCATTTGACCAACACACTTATCTAACAATATTAAAATATGCCTATCGATCATATTATCTTCTTATTTTTTTCAGAGAGTATACTCGTCTCATGGATTGGTTACCACTGTCGCGTATCAGTTGGGTCCGAAGAGCCCACCTGTCTATGCGTTGGAAGGTTCAGTCGCGGTTGCAGGTGCGGCCATTAAATGGCTGCGGGACAACTTGAAGCTCATAAAAGATGTCCATGAAAGCGAACACTTGGCGCAAAGCGTATTTAGTACGGGAGACGTCTACTTTGTGCCCGCCTTCACGGGATTGTATGCACCTTATTGGAGAAAGGATGCAAGGGGGTAGGCAAAAAGTATTCGGATTATTTCCTACGTCTTTTTCTTTGTTATTCTGTAGAGAGTAAATGTATAAACATAGAAACTGAAATATATTTGAACTTTTTAGAAAATATATTTAATAGCGTTGCTTAATATATGATATATTTAAAATATTTTGTTTATTCGAAGGAATTTAATCCTGGATTAATTGTTAAAGTATATGTCTGTATACATGTGTTTAAGAAAGATGTAATCTTTTACTTCCAGAATAATTTGTGGGCTTACCGCGTTTACCACGAAGCAACATATAATCAGAGCGTCTCTTGAAGCAGTCTGTTTTCAAACTAGAGATATCCTCGAGGCGATGCACAAGGATTGCGGATTTCCGTTAACGAAGTTAAAAGCAGATGGGAAGATGTCGACCAATAATCTCCTTATGCAATTACAGGCCGACTTGTGCGGTACACCAGTATGTAAGTGTATTGGCTGTAAATCAGATAACGGGATTTATGAGCGAAGTAATACGACTATATATATAATAATATACTATTTTGATCTTTTTCATGTTTTTTTTTATTATTAATTGTACTTATATCTTGACATATGTGTGCAGTTAGGTCAACTATGCCCGACATGACAGCTCTAGGCGTAGCGATGGCCGCAGGGCATGCTGAAGGAATAGATGTGTGGAATCTGGATGGTGAGGAGGTGGAAACAGTGCCAACCGATACTTTCCTGCCGACCACTACAACAGAGGGTATAAAAGTTTTCGAATTAAAGGATTTAAATTCTTCATAACTTATTTTTCTATAAATATTCATATATAATTATGCTATTCTATATATATAATATTTTATAATTTCTATAAAAAATGAGATTATGATACAATTTTTTGTTTGTTTGTAGAGAGGGATGCGAGATATAAGAAATGGAAAATGGCAGTGGAAAGAAGCTTAGGTTGGGCGACAGTAAAAAAGTCTGACCAAATGACAGGTAAACGTAAAACTTTTATATAAGCGAGATCCCAAATATAATGATTTGAAATAAATAAATAATTTGATATAATTAAGGCTACTATGTCAACTAATAATTACATTAATAAATATGATCTTTGAGTAAAAAGTCGGATCTAATTACAGTAATGAACATTTATCAAACTCTCTTTTTTTTAGCAAGAATAATGTCTTTTTAAATCTTTAAACAAATATCAAAGTATATAAAGATGGCATGTACATTTAATATAAAGTAATAGAAAAAGTTTACACAATTGTTTTCCTCAAATCTTTCTAATGTTGTTTAATCTTATATCTTGGTATCTAGAGAATTAAGTGTACATAAATTATACAATTGTATATACATTGTATATAGCAAACTTAATATTTCAGATGAAAGATACTGCATACTAGCATCAATTCCTGCAAGCTGTTTTATATTGTCAAGCTTCATTCTGTTACGATTAAGTAACTATATGGCAAATCGGTGACAACAAATTAACATCATTGAAGTACAAGTTACTTTAGCTGGCAGGTAGCTCTGATTTCAGAAGAAAGTTAGCGAAGTGAAATTTCAAACTTGCTCAACTGACGTAAGTGAGTGATGCGTATGTCGATGAGTAATTATGAAATGATTAGATAGATAAAATTGTGTGAGTAGAGAGATACGTTCCGTAGATTTCAGTGCGCTTTATCAACGCACTATATTCGATAATCAAAAAAAATGTATCCAGTGTTCTGGTTTCCGAGTTTGCAAGTTTAGTAATACGTCAATAAAAACTGTTGTATCGTTATAATATACATATACCTATCTTGATACAATTTCATTTTATATTCTTTAAAATAATGATTTCACAGAGTTTGCGGAATACAAGTTTACTTCACACGCACATAATCATACACATTCTTTTTTATTATTTATTGTAAAAAACTCATCTATATAAAATTTTAAATTATGTATATTATATGTATTATATAATAAAGGTATCTCCTGTTTTACTCGCGATTTTATATGATGCGATTTTACATCTTTTTTCTTTTGTATTGTTAATACTATGGATAAATGTATTCAGGTTGGAGTGAGTCCTAAAGCATAATATTTATGCAATGCAATACTTACAATACACTATAGATTCAATAATTGTAAAATTTTTTCACTGTAGCAAAGCTGTACTTTTACTCGATTAAATTCATAGAACATTATCTCAAATGATTTAAAGAAAATACTTCTTTACCTAAGAGAAAAATAGAGATAATATTATTATATTGACTTCGATAATTTAGATAAAGATAAGATTTAGATTCTGTGCGTATAAAAAAAAATAAATATTGGTGCTAGTAGAAGACGGCAAGCTTATAGTGTATATTAAAGACCCCTGCAATTGCTTGCATCTCGGATCGTTTGACGTTTTTGTTTAAAAAGAAATTAATTCAAAGTAAAGTATCTTTTTTCGCAAAGTAATTTATTTCGTTGCTCACACAAATATTTTCTGCCAAAATATTTATATTTTTCCGACGAAATATAAATTTCAAATTGAGAAGTTTTAGCTAAGTAAATAAAAAAAAAAAAAGGAAAAACGCAGCCAGAGTAATCTGATTTTTCTCTCTATATGGGACAAGATTTGAATCGCGCGCCAAAGCGTCTGAAGCGCCGCGGCGGCGGATACGCGAGGTAATCGAGCGGGCTGCCCGTCGCGCGCTCTGGTTCACGCTCGGTGGCTCGGTCCTCGGTCCCGCTCGCATCACACGGTCCCGTCCTCGTCAGTATCATCGATAGTCGCCGCGAGTCGTCGTGGAGCATCCGGCTTGTGGGGGGGTCTCGTCGCGTCTTTGACCGTGGGTATGAATGTGTGTGTGTGTACGTGCGCGCGTGGCCAAGTGAGATAAATTAGGATGCGGTATCGCGCGAGGTTCCGGTGCTGCATCCCGTATCCGCGGCTTCGCGGGGACGTTGTTGTCGTGGCCGCGGCCGCGTCCCGTTGAGATTATGCTCGACGGTGTTGGCCGATCCGTCGTCGTATACTCCGAGTGCCGTATGTGTGCGTGTGTGTGCACGGGTTAACCTCAAGTATAATAACGAGGGTGTGAAATAAAATAAAAAGAAAAAAGGCGAGGAGGAGGAGGAGGAGGAGGAAGAAAAAGAAGAGAGGAAGAAGGAAGGAACGAGTGTATGTGTACGTGAGTGTGTGTGTGTGTGTGTGTGTGCGCGTGTGTGCGCGCGCGCGCGCCGCTGGGCTAGAGAACGAGGAAGAGATATTACGCACGCACGCACGGCACGCACGTACATACGTCCGTCCGTCCGTCTGTCAAGATGTCGTCGTCCGGACACAGCAGCCGCGCTCGCGCCGTCCACTCCGTCGGCTCGATCTTCCAGAAGCTGCACGGCCGTTTCGCGGACGCGATAACGCCGCCTAAGCTCTCCACCGACAAGCGTACCCTGGACAAGACCTGGAAGCTAATGGACAAGGTGGTGAAACTGTGCCAGCATCAGCGGATGAACCTCAAGAACTCGCCGCCGTTCATCCTGGATATCCTGCCGGACACGTATCAGCGGCTGCGGCTCATCTACAGCAAGTACGAGGACCGGATGCAGGTCCTGCACGGCAACGAGCACTTTTGCGTCTTCATCAATAACCTGATGCGTAAGTGCAAGCAGGCGATCAAGCTGTTCAAGGAGGGCAAGGAGAAGATGTTCGACGAGACGTCCCATTATCGTCGTAATCTCACCAAGCTCAGCCTCGTCTTCAGCCACATGCTGTCGGAGCTCAAGGCGATATTCCCCAACGGGGTCTTCGCCGGCGATCAGTTTCGCATCACCAAGGCAGACGCGGCCGAATTTTGGAGGGAGCGCTTCGGGAACAGGTACGTTTCGCTCTCCTTTACATTGTTATTCGATCGCATGAAGGATCCTTTCGCGCGGCTTCCGTCCACTCTTGCGGAAGATTCTAGCTCATTCACTTGGCGCTTATCTCGAATTCCGATTCCCGTCTCCGGGAATCGCGGGATCATTGGACGAAAAATGGCGCAAATCTTCATCGAGAAACAACGAATTTTATATTCGTAAAATATTCTTGTTTTTGTCTCCGCGGAATCCGAGATAACGCTAGATTTTTTAAATTTCAAAGAAATTTATATGTTTATTGTATGCAAATTAATGTACAGCAGACGACATATGACAATAGTATGCTGTAAGTGTAGTTGCAATACAAAAGACGAGTACTAAATATGAGAAAAATATACATACATATTCAGAGCAACATATATAAGGTGACAGATATTATGTAGCAGTTAGCAGCTTTTAAAATAGTAGATAAAAAAAGGGAAAAAAATCAAGTATGCGCGATATGTAGAGCTGTAGCAATTCGGAAAGAGATAAAAATCGAAAGATGAAGGATGACTGGAAGGGAGCAGGGAATTGAAATACTTTACTGCAGAAAATATGTGAAGGATCTTTGGAATTTTTGATATCCCGTGGTAAATTTCCGTACACGATGCTTGAGAATCTCAAAATTCTCGAAGATTATTAAACATGGAAAATGACATTTTTATCTTGACATTTTGTTAACATTGTCAAGGCAGGATAAAAAAAAAAAAATTTATTTCGCGATAAGTTTTGAAATATAATGTGCAAAAATCTTACGATTCTCAAAAGAATTATTAAAGCTTGAAAGAGTGATAATTTTTATCTTGATTTTGACATTTCGTGAATATTTTTGTGTAACATTTATATGATTCTTGGGATTGCGAAGCTGCTTGTAATTAAAGTTGAAACAAAATTTCGTTTCTTGGAAAGTTTTGCAGTCTCAGAATCTCAGAACTGGAAGATTATTCTATTTGAAAAATGATATTTTTTTTATCTCTCACAAAAACACACAGTGTTAACTTTCGTGTGATGCTCGGCTCTCAGGGTCGCCGAGTCCAAAGCTTCTACTACGTTCATTCATTCGTTTATCGAGAGAGAGAGAGAGAGAGAGAGAGAGAGAGAGAGAGAGAGAGAGAGAGGGGGGGAACTACAAGGAAAGTCCATCTGCTCTCGTAGCAACTTTACAATTGCTAAGCTATGAGAATTCTGCGGTATTAGAGGATATAGCTACTTAACGTTTTTACAAGCGTTGCGAATTTTCGGCTCCTGCCCGCCCTCTTATATTGTGTCCGAAACTTTATTATACCTTGCACCGAAGTTCAAAAAGGGGTTCATCAACTTCTACGAAAGTTTCGAAGACCAAAGAAATCTAAAGTCCTTCGAGAATTATTATGACAATAATACTTGACACTTTCGTCTAACTTTTCTAAGCTTGAAGCTTGAAGATTTAAGGATCTAGTTCTGATGCGAGTGTATATAATATACATCACAAACTAGATCTTTAAATTTTCTTTTTTTCTCTGATACGTTTTGTTTCTATCATTTTTAATATGAACACTTTATGCAACAAATTTATTAATGCGACGATGAAGACGATGACGAAACTTTCCGCGATAGATCGATCATGAGACTGGCGGTCTCTTGCATCTCGCGCCAAGTAAACAAATTCTCTAGTGAAATATTAGAGGAGAAATATCTCAAAACTGACATAAATCTTTTAAACTAATGTACTTCCGTTTTATGCAGTTATTAAATGCTGCACTTTATCAGAACCGATATATATATATATTTGATCCGTTTAGTTAGTTTACTTATGAAAAGCTTATAATCTGTACATTTATTATTCGTTTATATGCTAAATCAGCTTGCATCGAGAGTTTTTGAATATATTTTCCTGCGACACTTTTTTACATAATCTAAATAATGCAATAATGATAGACTATTTTTTTAAATATTAGATTATTTTGTGTCTATAAATTTTTAAATCTACTGCATTTATTTTCATCTTTTTTTACCACGATTTTTATCATGTCTCTGTGGTTTTGAGCAGGTATATCGGTCTTAGGGATCAATTTTCGTCCGCTTTTAAAAAAGTCTATTAGCTCAAAAGCTTAAAACTCTATTAAAATCACTATATCAAATAATACGATCTGATATGGAGTGCGAGCGGTTTCTAATAAATATTTCTACGTGAATATAAAAATTTTTATTTGAAACTTCAGTTATGGGGAAAGAGACTACGAGAGGGCTCTAGAAACAACGTGATATGTCGATTTTGATATCTTTCTTTATTATACGCTCGTTTATTATGATTTCTTTCTCTCTCCTGCAACCCTTGTTTTTTTCCCTGCACTTTCGATACGGTTCGCAGGACACTTGTCCGCCCACGTGCGAGCTTACAGATGCCCTTCGGATGAATGTACGTAAAAACAAATAATAAAAGGTGCGCGAGTACAACTCGCACGTGCACGCACCTAACCTAAAATTGTACGCACGGGGGAGAGGGGAAGGCGATGGGGGGGGGGCAG